>NW_027507789.1:6834290-7209290 GCF_037356315.1 Lithobates pipiens | reverse complement strand
GGGTGCTGACATTGTAGTGAGTAGCAGTGTGCTGACATTGTAGTGAGTAGCAGTGTGCTGACATTGTAGTGAGTAGCAGTGTGCTGACATTGTAGTGAGTAGCAGTGTGCTGACATTGTAGTGAGTAGCAGGGTGCTGACATTGTAGTGAGTAGCAGGGTGTAGACATTGTAGTGAGTAGCAGGGTGCTGACATTGTAGTGAGTAGCAGGGTGCTGACATTGTAGTGAGTAGCAGGGTGTAGACATTGTAGTGAGTAGCAGTGTGCTGACATTGTAGTGAGTAGCAGGGTGCTGACATTGTAGTGAGTAGCAGGGTGCTGACATTGTAGTGAGTAGCAGGGTGCTGACATTGTAGTGAGTAGCAGGGTGCAGACATTGTAGTGAGTAGCAGGGTGTAGACATTGTAGTGAGTAGCAGTGTGCTGACATTGTAGTGAGTAGCAGGGTGCTGACATTGTAGTGAGTAGCAGGGTGCTGACATTGTAGTGAGTAGCAGTGTGCTGACATTGTAGTGAGTAGCAGGGTGCTGACATTGTAGTGAGTAGCAGGGTGTAGACATTGTAGTGAGTAGCAGGGTGCTGACATTGTAGTGAGTAGCAGGGTGTAGACATTGTAGTGAGTAGCAGGGTGTAGACATTGTAGTGAGTAGCAGGGTGCTGACATTGTAGTGAGTAGCAGGGTGTAGACATTGTAGTGAGTAGCAGGGTGCTGACATTGTAGTGAGTAGCAGTGTGCTGACATTGTAGTGAGTAGCAGGGTGCTGACATTGTAGTGAGTAGCAGTGTGCTGACATTGTAGTGAGTAGCAGGGTGCTGACATTGTAGTGAGTAGCAGGGTGCAGACATTGTAGTGAGTAGCAGGGTGTAGACATTGTAGTGAGTAGCAGTGTGCTGACATTGTAGTGAGTAGCAGGGTGCAGACATTGTAGTGAGTAGCAGTGTGCTGACATTGTAGTGAGTAGCAGGGTGCTGACATTGTAGTGAGTAGCAGGGTGCAGACATTGTAGTGAGTAGCAGGGTGTAGACATTGTAGTGAGTAGCAGTGTGCTGACATTGTAGTGAGTAGCAGGGTGTAGACATTGTAGTGAGTAGCAGTGTGCTGACATTGTAGTGAGTAGCAGGGTGCAGACATTGTAGTGAGTAGCAGGGTGCTGACATTGTAGTGAGTAGCAGGGTGTAGACATTGTAGTGAGTAGCAGTGTGCTGACATTGTAGTGAGTAGCAGGGTGTAGACATTGTAGTGAGTAGCAGTGTGCTGACATTGTAGTGAGTAGCAGGGTGCTGACATTGTAGTGAGTAGCAGGGTGCTGACATTGTAGTGAGTAGCAGGGTGTAGACATTGTAGTGAGTAGCAGTGTGCTGACATTGTAGTGAGTAGCAGGGTGCAGACATTGTAGTGAGTAGCAGGGTGTAGACATTGTAGTGAGTAGCAGTGTGCTGACATTGTAGTGAGTAGCAGGGTGTAGACATTGTAGTGAGTAGCAGTGTGCTGACATTGTAGTGAGTAGCAGGGTGTAGACTTCCCTCTGGATGTAGTTTGGTAAACTTGCATCGGAGTGCAGAAAGTTGTCAGAAAAGAAGGGAGGGGCGTGGCAGAAGTAGAAGTTTGTAACCCCGCCCACTCCTCAGCACGCCCCCTGTGGGTGTGTGGCGGTCGGTGAGTGCTGTGCGCTCAGTGTGTGGACAGTCAGTGCGCTGTGTGCTGTGCGCGGAGGACTCCGTACCGCTATTACCGCTGCTGGTGACTGGCTGAGGTCCGCCCGTCCTAGTGATGGGGAGAGGAAGTCTCGGAGCTCCTGGCTAAGTCGGCTCTCCTTCCCCGGGCCATGCCCTTCTCTCCCTGGCACTGCCCTTGGATTATTATCGCCTTAGTGCCCCTTTGCTGAGCCCCCCCTCCCCCCCCTCTTGCTGTCGGAGTGCCCCGGGCTGCAATCATGCTCAGGAGGATCCTGCTGAGTGTCTTCATGGTGACTGTGATGGGCAGAGGGAGCGCATTGCAGTACAACAGCGATCTGTGCAACTGGAGAGGAAGGTAAGAGACCATCTGTCACCCACCCCATGGGGGGCATCTGCAGGGGTGCCAGGCTTGTCACCTTCAAACTACCCCCCCCCCCCCCCCACACCACCACCCCACCAACACCTTCCCAACTGCAACAACATTTTATCTTTTGGAAGTAAATTCCAGCACACTTTTTATTAGATTCTAATAATATTATTTTTATTCTATTTAACATTTATATAATATTATTTTATTATTTATATACATTTTTTTTATTTGTTTTTCCTAATACAATTCTAAGGTCCATCAGTGTAAGTTGAACATTTGCTGGATGACTTTTTGGAACTTTTGGGATCTGGAAGGAGATTCTGTTGGACTTTATGAAGGCTACTTAGTTATTTAAAATGTTAATGACTACGAAGTGTTATTAGCAGATCAAGGGACCAGTATATAGGACATATGGGGACACTAGGGGTTGGGGCATGCTGGAGCTTGCAGTCCCATAGCCAGAGCTTGACCTTATAGACTACAGTGGCTGGGCACTGTGTAACGAATGCCCTCTATAAGCTACCCCCCCCCCCCCCCCACCCCCAAAGCTCCCTGGATCTTGAGCAATTTTATACATCTTAACACTCTAAAATCCTAGCTAAACCCCCCCCCCAGGTACTATGTTGCTCCCTAGATCTTTAGAATTTTAGGATTCTAAGATACTAGGCATGCCCTACCATGGTAGCCTCTTACTCCATAGATCTTGAGACGTTTTATAGATCTTGTGGGTTTTTAGGTCTCTAAAATCCAACACCAGTTCCTCCTCCTCCCTCTGGTTAGATCTTCATACGTTTTTAGAATTCTACAATCCTAGCCAACCCCCCACCATGGTAGCATCCTACTCCATAGATCTTGTGGATTTTTAGGATTCTAAAATCCTAGCCATTCTCCCCCTTTCAGGTGGTAGCTTGCTCCATAGATCTTGAGAATCTTAGCCATACTCTACTAAGGTAACCTCTAATGCCATAGATCATGACAATCCTAACCATACCCCACCAAGGTAGACTCTACCTTCACAAATCTTAAATGCTTTAGAGATTTTGGAGATTGTAGGGCTACAAAACTCTAGATGTACACCCTCCTCCCTCCCCCAGGTAGCATCTTGCTCCATAGATCTTCAGAAGTTTACAACTCTTAAAATCCTAACCATAACCCCCCCCTCCCCCCACGTAGAACTTTGCACCATAGATCTCCAGGATTTTAGAATAAGCCAATTTATCCCTCCTAGTAGAACTTTACTCCATAGATTGTCAGAACTTTAGGACTCTGAAAGCTTAGCCATATCTTCCCCCTCCAGGTAGAACTTTGCTCCATAGATCGTCAGAACTTTAGGACTGTGGAAGCTTAGCCATATCTCTTAAACCCCCCCCCCCCCCCCCAGGTAGAACTTTGCTCCATAGATCTTTAGGACTCTGAAGGCTTAGCCATATCAACCTCCCCCCCCCAAAGGTATAACTTTGCTCCATGGATCTTCTGAAATGTACACATCTAAAATTCTAGCCATACGTCTCCCCTCCCCGTTCAACTTTGCTTAATAGATCTTCAGAATTTTAGATTTCTAAAAGATAACCTAACCCCCCCCCCCCCCTTAGTAGAAATTCACTCCTTTAGATCTTCAGAAGTCTAAAAGATAACCTACCCCCCCCCCCAGTAGAAATTCACTCCATTAGATCTTCAGAATTTTAGGATCTTCAAAGCCTAGACATTCTATTTTGCTGAATGGGTAGTTGATGCTTGGAATAAACTTTCAGCAGAGGTAGTGAGACTGTCACCAGTAAACATGCTTGGGACAAAAATAGATCTATACTCAGACAAAAAAAAGTTAACGAGGGTGGGTGGGCAGACTCTCAGTGGTCTTTCTGCCGTCATATTTCTATGTGTATCCCCCTTTTGGGGGTTTGCTCCTTCGTTACAAACGTGCTTCAGTTCCTCTGAACTTTTCGTCCCCCCCCCCCCCCCCCTCGTAGAAGCTCCGACTACCAGAGCAGCACTGGTGGAGGAGCTGGCTCTACCATAGGAATGCTCTCACTTTTCTCCAGCCCTGCCTGCATCCTATGGAACGCCTTTGCAATCACTACAATGAAGTTCACAAATCACAAGCTGCCTGTCAGCACCTGACTGACTGGTCTACAATAGACAGTAAAGTCATTACACTTTTTTTTTTTTTTTCTTCCCCTCCTTTTTAGTTTTATATTCCACAGCTGATTGGAGTCAAAGGTTGACTCTTACTTTTTTCCAACTCAAAGTCCGCTCTGCACCACCCTCAGTGATGGCAGTTGAAGCCTGATCATCAGGTGGTCACTGGGCTCACAAAGAGTCTACTTTGTGCCAACTGCTAGAAAATGGGTTCACTGATAGGAAGCAGCAAATCCTTAATAGGGTAGATTTACTAAAACTGGAGAATGCAAGATCTGGGGAAGATCTACATGGTAGCCAATCGGCTTCTAGCTTCAGTTTGCTCAACTAAGCTTTGACAATAAACTGGAAGCTGATTGGTTTCTATACAGAGCTGCAGCAGAGTTTCTATGCAGAGCTGCAAAAGATTTTGCACACTCCTGTGTTAGTAAAGTGTACCCTGTAAGTGATATTGTAAAAGTATCAGTTTGAATCTTGATAAGCCACAGCTATGCTATGCAAGGTGCCACTTCTGTCTCATGGTGAACTTTTAATAAGCTGTGATGGAACTACTGGCGCCCAGCAAGGCAACTACTACTCGCAGGTATAAGGTTTTCATTTCCTGTGTGCAGCTGTGGGTGGCATTTACTAATAGAAGTTAGTCATAACTTTGTCACTTACGTGTGTGTGACACGCTTAGTATGTAGCAAGACAAGTCAATGCTTGGGAGCCTACATGCTTGACCTTCACAATAAATAAGTTACTTTGTTATACTCCAAAAAAAGTAAAATAAATAAAAAGCTTTTTTTTTTAAGTTTGTATATTAAATATAAACATTACTATAACGTTCGACTTTAGGATCAAGTGGTCAGTCTTGTTCTGTTATCATGGACATGTGCAAGCAAGAACTGTTCTCATCTCTTGAGAATATCTTCTGTGACTTCACATTTAACAGCCCATAAACTCCCCTCTGTTATCCTATGTATGCACACATGGACGTTTATCAGCAGTGGAGTTTATGGGCTGTTGTCTGAACGCCCTAAAATCTGGTTCAGAAGCTGCTTTTCTGACCACAAAAGCTTAAAACCATTAAACACTCAAAAACATGGCTTACCAGCCCATTGAAAAAAAATAAACAAACACTATTGCGAAAATATTAAAAACTCACTGCAAAGCTACTGGTGTTTTTTTGTTTTTTTGTTTTTTTTTTATAACATTTTAATGTCCAGTTTGCATGCGGCCCAACATCTTCTTCTCCTTGCGTTCCCCATGTTCAGAGTTTCTCCTTTCCATATTTACCTTGCATTCCCCATGTTCGGAGTTTGCCCCTTCCATCTTCTCCTTACGTTGCCCATGTTTTGAGCTTGACTGGCCCTTCCGTCTTCTCCTTACATTGCCCACGTTTTGAGCTTGACTGGCCCCTCCGTCTTCTCCTTACGTTGCCCATGTTTTGAGCTTGACTGGCCCTTCCGTCTTCTCCTTACGTTGCCCACGTTTTGAGCTTGACTGGCCCTTCCGTCTTCTCCTTACGTTGCCCACGTTTTGAGCTTGACTGGCCCTTCCGTCTTCTCCTTACGTTGCCCACGTTTTGAGCTTGACTGGCCCTTCCGTCTTCTCCTTACGTTGCCCACGTTTTGAGCTTGACTGGCCCTTCCGTCTTCTCCTTACGTTGCCCACGTTTTGAGCTTGACTGGCCCCTCCGTCTTCTCCTTACGTTGCCCACGTTTTGAGCTTGACTGGCCCCTCCGTCTTCTCCTTACGTTGCCCACGTTTTGAGCTTGACTGGCCCCTCCGTCTTCTCCTTACGTTGCCCACGTTTTGAGCTTGACTGGCCCCTCCGTCTTCTCCTTACGTTGCCCACGTTTTGAGCTCGACTGGCCCTTCCGTCTTCTCCTTACGTTGCCCATGTTTTGAGCTTGACTGGCCCCTTCGTCTTCTCCTTACGTTGCCCATGTTTTGAGCTTGACTGGCCCTTCCGTCTTCTCCTTACGTTGCCCACGTTTTGAGCTTGACTGGCCCCCTCCGTCTTCTCCTTACGTTGCCCACGTTTTGAGCTTGACTGGCCCCCTCCGTCTTCTCCTTACGTTGCCCACGTTTTGAGCTTGACTGGCCCCCTCCGTCTTCTCCTTACGTTGCCCATGTTTTGAGCTTGACTTGCCCTTCCATCTTTTTCTTAGGCTCCCCATGTTTGGAGTTTGACTTGACCTTCCAAATGCCTTCAAGCTTGATTTAAATCCACTGTGTTTTGAGGAATATTGGCTTTATTTCATTATTTTTTTTTTTTTTTTGACCACTGCATACATTTAAAAAAAAGGCTCTTGATTTTTGCATCTCTAGTGACCCCCTGGCCAGTCGAGCCATTTTTCAAATTCACAATTTTTAACTTTTTTGCTTAACTCCTTCAGAACAAGGTAACTAGTCGAGACAGGTCTCCAGAGATCTGTAATCTGTTTTATTATGTATGATCTGGTTTAATCTTTCCCAGCTGGGAAGGCAATCTTTCTGGTTTCTGCAAAAGCAATGTTTGCAGAGAAGATAAAATATCCAGCCAGTGACATCAGCCCCCTGCTGTTGTTCCTCATGGCAATGCTGGGTAAAGGTGGAACGCAAAATGCAATCTGATTCTTTAACCGCTGCAAAGGTTTAATCTTTTTTTTTTTTTTTTTTTTAATTAGACTACAAGTCTCAGCTGACTTGACTGTCAGTTCCAGAGAAAAGTATATAGTCAGACTATGTGGCTGAAATGTACCTCCGCACACAGTGCTTCTCATACAATGAAGGGTCTGTTTTTGTAAAGACTAAACCAGCCATTTGATATGCTTGCTTGACTATGACCTGCAAAAGCAAACTCCTTTTATCACATGATCGTAAGGCCCAGCAACCAGGGTCCTCTCAACATGCACCATTGTATATTGTTGCATTGTTATAACTCTCTCCCAATGTTATAATGCTTTAATCCTATGTTGACTTTTGAAACAAAGTAGCTTCTGGCAAAAAATAACCTTGCATAACAATTTTGCAACAAGTATCTAACAGTAATCATTATTTACTCAGTGGAAAAGCAACTGTGGGCAAGGTTGGGTGGAATCTTTTTGGCTTCCCAAGTTATGAAACTTTACGTTTCGTATAAATAAAGGGCAAAGACCGTACCTTCCAGTCCTTGCCACGCCCAGGGCAGAGACCGTACCTTCCAGTCCTTGCCACGCCAAGGGCAGAGACCGTACCTTTCAGGCCCCCAAAAAGTTCCTAAACTTTTGTATTTTGATATTTGGGACTACATTTTAACAGCTATGCTTTCTTCCCTTTCATCTTTAGCGGGCTGACCCATGAACCGCACAAGAAGGAAGTCGAGCAGGTGTACCTCCGTTGTTCGGAAGGATCAGTCGAATGGCTGTACCCAACAGGAGCTCTCATCGTCAACCTCTTCCCCAATACCTTTTCTGCTTCTGAGCACTTGACTGTTTGCATAAAACCATTCAAAGACTCCAAAGGATCTAATATTTATTTGGAAAAAACTGGAGAACTCAAGATGTTGGTTCGGGACGGGGAGCACCTACCCAATAAGGTCTATTGCTTTGCCCAGGAACAAGGAGTGTTGTTCGTTGAGGCCACACCACAGTTGGACATTAGCCGAAAAATCACCGGCTTCCAGTATGAGCTTATTAGCCGGAGGACGCTATCAGACTTGCACGCTATTTCTGGTAAGGGAACACTTGAAGGAACCCCTTAACCAATATTTTTTTTTTGGTTTAATTCTTTGTTTTTAGTGCCCCCCAACAGATGAGTATTTGTTCACCTTTTAGTCAACCTTCTCTTGCAGTGCCCTGTGTGTGAGCTAGGTGGTGCTGTGGATGCTACAAAGATGATTGTTCCGAATTATTATTTTAATCCTGCATCTTTTTAATGCATTTCTGTGCTGCTTAGAGGGAAGAAACTTTATTTTTATTTTTTTTGTGCATCTGAAATATCCATTAGTAATATCTTTTTTTTTTTTTTTTTTTTTTTTTTTGGAAAGTGGATTGTAATGCATTAGCTTCCCCTTAATCCAGGGCATGCTGGGTTGAGTTGTTCTTGTGCAGTTAGGCTATCAATGGCTGATATAGGAATTGCCCCTGTCGTTGGTTACTCTGTTAAAGCAACAGTAGCATAGGGGTGGTGATTAAGCTTGGAGCCCAGTTAAATGAACTTGATTTATTGGATCCCCTTTGGTTTGTTAAATACCCAATTTGAAAGGTCTTTTTAGTAAGTGCAAAAAAAAACAAAAAAAAACAACCTGTTGATCCTGCCAGAAATAAATGGATTAATTCCTATGTTGCACTCATTATCAGTTCCATGGTTCAGTTCTCATTGTAGAATATTAAACACCTCATCCAATGTTATGGATAGTGGAGATGTTCTGTAGTCCTAACTACCTAGAGTGACAACGCTGCAGTTTCATTGACGTACAGTGGTGTCACCCTACAAAGAGTTGGCTGCTTTTTACCCTAATATGTAGTTAAAGCTACAATTTTTTGTTCTTTAAGACCTTTTTTGGGTGGCAGCTTTGGCTTTAATATAGCACAGGAAGAGTTTTTCACTGGCAGGATCACCAGGTGAAAATAAAGCTTGAAACTTATGCAGCCATCACATTTGAAGACTGGTGTGTGTATGTATATATATATATATATGTATGTATGTGTATATATATATATATATATATATATATATATATATATAATTTTTATGCTCTCTCCAGACTATACTATTCAAAGTATCTAAACCCAAGAACAAATTTAATATACTATAGATTATAATATGTAAAATAAGTGCTGTACTAATCCAAAAAAAGAAAAATATTTTATTTTTTGGATTAGCGCAGCACTTATTTTACATATTATCTGCAGTATATTCCCTTTTTGTTCTTGGGTTTAGATACTTTAAATAGATTTTAGTCTAGATTAGGCACCTTTTTTTTAATTTCCTGTTCGGTTGTCTTCATGCAATTGTAGCCAAGTTTTTTATTTTAAAGTAATTATAAATAACTCCTCTCTATAAAACGCATTACTAAGTGTGACCCATCTAATGACATCACTTACTAAGCCATGAGCGTAGTGCTGTGGTTGGCTGCCATCGGTGACTCTCTGTCAAAATGTTTTGCTTATCCCCATTTAATTACCTGTGATGCTGTTTACAACACCGCATACACCCAGTTTTCAAATACTTTTAATGGCCGTTCTTCTGGTTTACGCTGCGTGTAGCCAGTTCACAACATTGTGATTATAGTTGTTGATCCCATAGAGACTCCCCGGAGTGACTGACTCAGCCGAATGCTAGTAATTCATAGGATCAGAATAAATGAGAGGGGTGCGTGTCATTTTGACTGGCACACCCAAGAAGCATTATTATTATTTTTTTTTTTTTTTTTTTTTGAAGAGTTACTGGCACTATGCTGTAATGATTTGGGTTTTTTTTTTCTTTTTGTTTGTTTTTTTTATAGCTTTTTTGTATGGACGTGGATGACTTGTGTGAGTAGGTTTCTTTATAGGAGTTCTCCACTTTTAAAGGCCCTCATATCTAGAATTGGGTTGGTGTGCTTGCCTAGTGCACCTTTTTGTATAGGTAAAGCTGACCTGACCTAAATAAATGCAAGTGAGGAGAAGTTTTGATGCCTTGGAGGACAGACGCCCCTAAGATGCTTCAACCTTCTACATAAAAAAAAAAAATCAAGAACTGGTTTTTGGTTTTTCTAGGTTTTATGGTGGACTTGTGTGAGTTGGGTTCTTAAAAAGATTCTCCACTTTGAGATAAAAGCCCTCAAATGTCTGTGTGCCCACCTCTTGCACCTTTCCTGTAAGTAATAAGGCTTACCTGGCCCATTAAATGCAAGTGAGATCAGTTTTGATTCATTGGGGGGCACCCATAAGAAGTCCCCAACGTGCTTCAACCTTCTAGAAAAGTCGAACGTTTTTGGTATTCTCTTATTGGGGTGATGATACCTGCTTATCCTTGGTCTGCATTGGGGGGCACCCATGAGAAGGCCCCTAAGTGCTTCAGATTTCTGCATAGAAAAGCCATGGAGACTTTTTTTTTTTTTTTTGTGTATGTATGGGCTTGGATGGATTGTGTAAGTTGGGTTCTTAACAAGGGTTTTCCACTTTAACCTTAAAGTCCTCAAATCTCTAGAATAGGGGTGGTGTGCCTACTACTTGCACCTTGTAAGAAATACTACTAACCTAGCCCAATTAATGCAAGTAAGAGCAGTTTTTTGATGAACTGGGGGACACCATAAGAAGCGCCCCCCCCCCCCCCCCAAGAGCTTTAACCTTCTACATAGAACAGTCAAGAACAGTTTTTGTTTTTCCTCTTCACGTTTTTGGGGGCATTATCTGCTCCTCTTTAGTCTACACTGGGAGACAGCTATAAGTCCGCTATGTACTTTAACCTTCTACATAGAAAAGTCAAGGAGAACGTTTCTTTTGGGTTTTCTATTCGTGCTCTTGGGGTTGATATCTGCTTATCTTTGTTAAGCATAAAGCAAAATACTATACATGCGGTCTGTCACCATACAAAGTACAGTTCCCCTTTATAATGACCAGTGGTGCCATATTTCAACCACAGGGGCATTGCAAGTAAAGTTCTAAGATTGTGGTTCCCAAGGAAACCAGATTTAAGGACTTCAAGACTAACTTATAGTACAGAATGTAAAAGTTTTGGCAATTTTTTATTTTTTTTAGAATCAGTTACTACTCACTGCTTGTATTGCTTAGTTATTACTGGAAGTAAATCTGGCCATAGACTGTTCGAAACTCAGTTTTTTAGCAGGGATAGGACGGGATCTGAACCATGTATGGGCAGGCTGATTGTACCCAAGTTGATCAATCGATTTGATGTGATCACTGATTAAATGACAATGCCTCCTAATGGGTTATTATACACGAAACGATTTGGAAAGGGAGCTCCTTTTTTCTTTTAGGAATTACTAACCTTTTATTTCTCAAGGACTCGGCTAAAAAGATCCTTTATCTACTCTATCCAGCAGCTTGAAACCAGAACTGGTTTATAAATAACCTCTAGTGTTCCTTTTGCTTGACCTCTAAAGGACTTTGTTTTTTTTCCACTCTTAGCTATAGTTATTCTTGGGCACATTTCTTATCCTTTGCGCCTTACTAGTTGACTGATTAACCTAATTAATTAAAATGGTGGCACCGTCTCCTAGTTGCGGAAATGGCACATGCTTTTAAATTTTATGGCCCAGTGGTCTTGACACAACTATCCCTTCCCCCCCCCCCCCTCCCCTTTTAGGTATTGTGTTCGTATATATATCCATGATTTGGTGGGCTAAAATAATGGTCATAATAGTATTTTTTTCCTAATGGCCAAAGAGCCTGGTGAAGCACGGATAAGCTGGCCACAAATTATTATGTGTGTGTGTGTGTGGGTTTTCTTTTAGATTTACTTACAACTAATGTAGTACAAGGGCCTGCCTGAATGCATACAAATTGAAAGTTTTTTTTTTTTTTTTTTTTTAGGCTTGACCTCATATTATATGGTTTTGGTAAATCTAAAAGAAAATTTGTATAATGTATGGCCAGACTTAAAAGGAAGATGCAATCTACTCTGTAGGAACCAAGGTCCTCAAAGTGGCTCCCACAAACAGGCCTGGTCATCGTCCCTTAAAGTGTAAACAAAGATCCTGTTCCCTTAAATCATGAATAACGGCACAGTGCTTGTGTGGTGTCATTTGGCCCCTTCTCTCACCTAGAATACCTAGCTTATCTTGCCTGGTTCTACCCTCCCCCCTGTAAACTGACCAGAGTAAACCTGCAGCTCTCACCCCCCCCCCGCCTGTCGGCTCCATCAACTCCCCAGCCCCCCCCCTGCTGCTATCATAACTAAACTATAAACCTACCATCCCCTCTGTAAAATAACATTGTGCCCCTGTGTCTGTCATATTAAAAAGCCAATTATACCTTATTTAAAAAATAATAATATTATGAGCGTCTCCTGGTGCTCACGTGACTCCTCGGCTCTCTCCTCCGATTCTCCCCGACTGACGTCAGTGCTCGGCCCCGCCTGCTACAGCTGTCAGCCTGGGGAGAGAAGCGAGCAGAGGAGTCGCGTGAGCGCCTGGAGACTCTCTGATATAAGGTATAATCAGCATCACTTTAGCTATCGCTTGGCACCCCAGATGTTTTGGAACTACCCATGATGCTCAACTACACTGCAGAGTGCATGAGCATCATGGGAAATGTACTTCCAAAACATCTGGGGTGCCAAGGCTCGCCATCACTGGTGTAGTGGCTTAACAACCACTTTAACATTGAAGGGACATTTAAAACTGCCCTCAAAAGTTGGGCTATGCTAATTCTGTTAGGCCAACAATTTCACCGAGCCAATTAAAGAGACGAATCTTTGTATGGGTAATACCTTTCTCGTATGTTTAGCTGCTTGTCTGAATTTAAGACTTAAAGCCTTAAAAGACCAGAAGCTGGCTTCATTTTGCTACTGGAGAACATGTATAAAACTGAATGCTGTGCAAGAAAAAAAGTGTAGTTTCCAAATATTTGCACAATTTTTTAAAATATTTCTGCTTCCAACTGTCTTAAATCAAATCTTACATTTTATGTAAAGGCTGCGACTTATCGGATACATTTTGCAGCAGTTGTCAATCAAATACAAGCAAAGAGCTTGCAGCCAGGCAGATGCAAAACGTAGAGTCTCGAGCAGTTCCATTCTAACCACAACCATTTTATCTTCATGCCATCTAGTGATCTCTTTTCCCCTTGTTCCTGCTTTCTTCTCTTTTATTTAATCTAGAAGGAGCCGGTTTCCTCAACCCATGTGATAAACATCTACTGAACTTCCCTCCAGATTAGGACAAGTAGTTAATTGTTCCTGTCAAATGCAACAATTTTCTGTGCCGGACGAATAATACAATTTTATATAGTTCTAAGTACTAGCAGTGTTAAGTCTCCAGGTCTGGCCAATTCATGGTTTTTTTTTTGTTTTGGTAGGACTTGCAGACCTTGGCGCTCTGCCATGGCTGTAATTTTTGGTTAATGGATAGGCTCATGTTCTGGCACCTTCGGAATTTAAAACTTTAAAATCTTTAAAATTGGGCAGATGGGGGTGTGTGTGTGTGTGTGTATTTAAATTTTGGGAGCTGCCAAAGGACTTGTATATGTTCAAGTCCTAGGGCTTTGCTGTGCAAACCTTATCTGGCAGAGTGGGAGACCTGAATTTTATTTGCTTTATTTATTTTGCTTTTATTTTACTTTTTCTTTTAATAAACTTTTTTTATTTTTTTTTATTTTTTTCTGGAAAGAAGAAAAAAAGCTAGATTCACACTAGCGTTGGTCAGGTGCAAACTTGTGCAAAATTGCATGCGTTGCTAACCTGCACGGAGATGCGCTGTGGTTTTGCAGACTTGTTGGGATGCCATTAATTCTTAATGGCATGTGGCAAACCACATGGTGTCATGTTTTTTTTGGGGTCAAGGACTTCTTGAATTGGCCCGTTCAAATGCTGTACCCGCGACGGGTGTGCATGAACTCGCCGCACTAGTGTGAACCAGGGCTAAGAGTCACTTTGTAAAGTCTTGTCTCTCTCCTATTCTGTATTTGTATAATTAAAAGAGAAGCCATGGACTGAAGACATCTCTTGGCTACTCTGCTCTCTCATCAGCATGTTCCTTGTTGGCACATAAGCACTGCAGTACAAATGATTGGCTCCTTGTGCTGCTGCTCCCTTCCCTAGTCTGAGCTTTGCTGTAGAGCAGACTTTCTCAACCTTTTCAACACAAAGGAACCCTTGAGAAAAAAAAAAAACTTTCGGTCTCACTACCTGTTAAAAATGGCTATATCCATAACTCATGATACATTGGTTTAATGGTCAGTGGAAGAGGGCTCCTTACATCTATGGTCTTGGGGAAGAATTTCCCCCCTACAGATTAGGGGTGCAACGGATCAGCACTGATCCGCGATCCAAACGGGTCACCCCGCTTGGATCGGCACGCTCCGCGGTCTCGGCCTTAGGAAATGCCGTGGCTTCAGCCTAGTTCAGGAGCGGCGGCCATCTTGGTACACCCGTCGGCGTTTACAATGTAATCGCCCCATGACGGAGTCATCACCTGTACACAAACTGGCGTCATGATGACGCCGGTTCCTCTCTCCCCTCTGTACTGATCTGTACAGTGGAGGGCAGAAATCGGATGGCAGCCACAGCCATCCCAGCAATACTCTGCCAATACTCACCCTGCCAATACCCATCCATGCTCAGCCAATATTACATTGGGGGAGATGACGTGGATATTACAGTGGGGACTATATGGTGGTGGCATTTTCACAGGTTTTTGCAAATTCAATTATTTGCTGATCCGAAAAATCATCCGATCCGTGAGTATTTTGATCCGTTCCTAGTACAGATAGCTAAAAAGATCATTGGTGTCACTGGGAACTTATCTGAGAGGGAAAAATTGGTCATTGCTCAAGGAACCCCTAGCAACCATTGGAGGAACCCTGGTTGAGAAACCTTGCTGTAGAGGGGACTGTAGGAAGCTGGTACCATGTTTTAAATGCAGGTACTTGCACTGCTTGCATTTAAAAAAATAATACATTTAGTGAACAGCGCTGATTTAATTTGTGTCTGATGGGTGTTCATTTTTAAAGTAGCCATGTAAGGCCTCGGCCCCACCACTAGTCACAAATTATAAGAGCAGCCTTGTTTTGCTCCTTATTTCTCACTATTGGTAGGGTTATTTCTCATGAAGATGCTGCAGGTCACATAATGGTTATATTTTTGCCCCTTTTGCCAATACTACTTTTTTGGGCTATTTCCTCTCGAAAGTTGATTTCAAGTCACAAAGTTTTTTTTTTTAATTTTTTTACTTTTTGCTCCCAGATTAGTCACCAACTCCTGATAAATGACAGACATCCTCTATGTTGCTGGATGTCTGCAATGTATTAAAGTGTACAAGTTAAAGGGATGTGCAATAAAGTAAAACAGTTGGCTATTTCTAGACTTTTTTTGCACGCCATACCAGTTGCTGAAGCAGAACCTAATGAGATTTACGGCCCCGAAACCGGCATAGAGACCAAAATCCTAGAGAATTTGAGCTTCTATCTGAGGCTTCCAACAAAGGTTTGTGATTCCATTCTCTCCAAATAGGAAATGAGCAATTAACTCCTTTAAAAAAAAAAAAGAAAAAAGGTTGCTGTTTACTAGAGGCTAGCAGGGAGTCTTATGTGGAGGATAATGCCTGCACTTAAATGGGCGAATTTGATGAATAAAAAGGTCTTAAAGGATAGGTGCTAATCCATGATTGTCAACTTGTAGTAGTAGTAATTACCAATTTACCAATTTAGCAATTTAGAACAATGGTGAGCTCCTGACTTTTTATCATGCAAAAAGAGGATTTAAAGGCCACTGGCTTCGCCTCGCATAATTGTCCGACCTTTTACTGCAAAGACAAATTGTCAGTATAAAATTTTATTTCCAAGTCGAATAGTATCTTTTGGATGTTGGGGCCGTGCTTTGTACATTGTTGCCCCTGTAAAGGAATTTATGTACTTTTTTCTAAGTAGCTAGGGCCAAAAATAAACATCAGTTTACGAGCTCTAATGAGCAGGGCCCTTGGATTCTTACTATATTCTTTTTTTTTATTTTTTTTTTTTTTATTTTTTTTTTTTTTGGCTCTATATAAATCCTGTATAAAAATATTTTTGGAAAAGTTGTAGAAATGCTGAAGCAAAATATCGCCTTTTTTTCATAACCGAAAAGTGCTATAAAGCTGCAGATATCAAAACTCTCTTTTTGGTAGAGCGGTCATGAATTGCACCCTCCTTTTTTAGCTTTTTCACGTCTTTTGGGTTTTCAAAAGCCATAAGCTGTCAGGCCCTTGTTGGGGCAGCTGGGGTTAAGCCTCCCGACCCCTTTGGTGTTCAAGAGTTCTGTCAAGATGTTGTAGTGTCTTTCTTGTTCTTCTGCCCCCTTTTTTAATCTGGCTCTTGTGCTGTGTAATTTAACTTTTCTGGTTCTGGGGCGATGTTTTTTTTTTTTTTTTTTTTTTTTTTCTTTTTTTCAAGCTGAACACATGATCTACAGCCACATCAAGGAAATTCAGTTCGATGTGTGCAGCTTAACAGATTTGTGGCCCAGTCTCTCCTATTGGGGCTTTTATTGGAAAGATTTCTTCATAGATGTACAAATATTTATTTACAATTGATTTAGTAGTTTTTAGTAAATGGGCTTTTCTTCTCTTGTAGAATAAAGTCAGGTGGGTGTTGGTTGCTTGTAGGGGTTGGTGGTGTTCAGTTGCCTGCTTGTGTCTTGGTTGCCGGTGGGGGTTGGTGGGGTATTGGTTGCTGGTCTTGTGGGGGGTGGTTGGTGTCTTGACGTTTAACTGGCTAAAACTATGTGTAACGTACTGTTTTATCAAATGCTGATTTCATCTTGCATTTCTATGCCGCTGATCACCTCCAACCTCTTTCAGCTGTGTCCTACCTTTTTTGCACTTTAGTTTTGGTTGTGTATCTTTACTCCTGGATAACTCTAGCACCAAACTAGTCACTTGCCTTCTAAAAGCCCAGAATGTGTTTTTATTGATGTTTGGTACAAGGGTAATCCATCATTTGCTTCTCTTATGCATTTCATTCCACTATGATTAAGCTCTTGGCGAGAAACTTGTTCACAGGTTATGGGCTGCTTTAGGCTGCATTCACACATAGGCATTTTGTAGGAGACTGACGACCAGCAATCCTATTCATTTCAACGGCCCCTGTTCACAAGCTCAAATGTGACCAGAGATCATTGAAATTAATGGGATCTTTTGAGAGGCTTCAAGCTGCAGACTGCTCAGGTGTGAATGCAGCCTTAGTCGGCACCCATTGGTTGGGCAAGGGTGGAAGGCTTGGAGCGGAGTCATTGGGACTGTTTGCGTCGTTGCATTGGACTAGCTTCCTGATGGTGAGCACTGTGGATCAAGCCTGGGAAATTGGGGATTGGCATAGCTGCTTGCGATTTTTCTTCCATGGGTGCACCTGACAGGAAGTGCACTAGCAAGTACCTTCATGGCAGGATCAGGGATTGTCTTAATGAAAGCTGAGAATTAAAAGGATTGAAAATTACTTTTGAAATTACTTTTGATTGGAATTACTTTTGTAAACGTATGCAGCTTCTCTTCATAGGACAGTTGGTGATGACGAGTGCATCAAAGTTTAAGGGGATAGGTGAATGTCTCGTTGCTCAACACTTTTGAGACATTTTGTCAATCCATGATTGACCTAAAATAACTGGTAGCCCTATAATGAAAAAAATAAATAAAATAAAGCTATTATTAAGGGCTATCTACTCCTTCATAATCGCTTTAATAGGCACCTGACCTAGGACATTTTCAGAGATCCAATCACGTAACCCCTTACTAGATTTTTATTTTTATTTATTTTTTCACATGTTTAGTAGTGGCTGAAAGAATTGGGCCCCACAACCAGGATTCTCTATCTCCCAGCGGAAGCACCAGTTCCATCTGGGCCAGTCGTCCAAGTGTGGCCTATTGATGCATCACGGTGTTATGTTTAGTCGGCAACATCAGGATCAGAGAACAAGTAGCTCGCAGCTGCAGATTGCAATGAATGGTGTAATTACATCTCCGGGGTCCTAGCAAGCCAACATAGTGACCTTCAGGGCCTCCGCAAAGGAGCTGCCTCAGGTTACCTAAGGATACTGAACTACTTTTTTTAAAAGTAGTTCCCTGTAGGTTGTGGCAGCTGATGGGCACACAATGCTGGCATTATTCTGCGAAAAGCTGAACTACAGTGCCCTAAATTTTAGAAGGACGCAGTGAAACGTTGAGTTTTTCAGTCTGATGAATACTAGCTTGTTTGGAGAAACTTTGGCCTTTTCCAGGGAAAATTGGCATGCTGACATCAGAACATCAACCTTTCCAGTGTCAACCTTCTGGAACCACTTCCTATCTTGAACTAAAAGATGGTTACATCCGTCTTCTGAATATGCAGACTTTAATAACCTGCTGAAATGGTGTCCTTTAACGCACAGTTACCACAAATGACGTCTGCTTATGACATTTTGGGAGTGAAATTTCTGAAAGCTGAAATCGCTTTCTTGAAGCAAAATCTCTCAATGAAAGGGCTGTCCATAGGGTCACTAGGATTAGCAGGAGCCTTGGGTGTATGACGATTGCGTGTCAAATGCCCATGCACTAGTATGTGTGGAGGGCATAGGGATGGCCTCTGTCATTAAGACTGTTGTTCCTAATTTGTATTAAAGACCTTTTACTCAAGCATGAAGGAACAAGAAGCCAGATTTCCTAGAGATATATCTTTGCTTCAAAAATATTACTAAAACTGTCTGTTCACTAAATGCCAGTTGGGCCTTTAGTGAGGCACAGCTAGGCGAGTAAAAGTGGAACTTCAAACAAACTTTATTTAGGTAAGAAGTTTCTATAAGGTGCTTTTTAGTCATATTTTCAATAAAATATTTAAAAAATTTTAAGATTCTTATAGACCAGGGATCTCCAAACTTTCTAAATAAAGGGTCACTTTACTGTGCTTCAGACTTTAAGGGGGCTGGACAGTGGCAAATAGAAGTAAAAAAAAATGTTCTGGTGTTGGTACCTCATCCTTGCTGTCAGCCAGAGGCATGGTGCCCCATTCTTGGCGTCAGCCGGATGAATGGTGCATCGTATCTATGAAAAGAATAGTGCCACAAGGGCCCGGATAAAGGTAGGCAAAGGGTTGCAGTTTGGAGACCACTGTTGTGGACTAAGAAGGTGTTGTACTCAAGCTCAGGTCTGCATTGGAGATAATATACCATTTTATCTAGCTTGACTGGAAACTCCAATTGACACCCTTCCGATGACAACTGGTGTTTCCCTCCATTTCCTCTCATTCTGCTCAGTCTCATAGGGCAAGTTAGGAAAATTCTAACCAGTGGATATATAAATGGCAATTAAAGCCTGGCGGGAGGTTCTTTTGTAGATTTGCTCTAATGTTCCAGATCCAAAAGGTCTAAGAGTCAACGTTTTTTAAGAGGTCAAGAGCGGGCCTTTCCATACACAGACAAGACTCAAGTTGGACAGCAGATGTACATTTATTTATTTTTTTATGCCTGGCTCTTGGGGTTGAGTTTTGAGGTTGCATCCTAGTAAACTTTTGTACCTTTTTATCTTCACAAATATTGCTTCACAGTGGCCACCTTTTTTAATGTACAGGCAGCTAATGTACTTATAAGTTTGGTCTTACAACCCTCATTATAGCATGTTGGCCGTTTTTAGAAGGGCAAGTGGTTGTGCCTGCGGGCTCTTACATTTGTACTTTTTGTTTGACAAGACTATTTATTTCATGGTGCTTGTGGTGACTTGTGCTTTAAATGTCCTCGGGGGCTCAGTCACTTGTGGTTTTTTTAAATTGAGCAATGGATTTGGGTTGCAAGTCGTGACCTGCCATTTTGGGGACCTGCTTCTGATGATGATGATGATTAAATTCTTTTGTGTGTGTTTTGTGCTTAAGAGGCCCGATTGCCTCACCTCCCTCTGTGCTGGCAGGCAGCATTTTCCTCTGTAATCTACACAAGTGTCGCCCATGCACAAAACCTGCAGCAGAGCTGTCAAAAGGTATTTGTGTTTTTATGCTTCCAGCTCACCGAGCTAGTCTTGCGCGGCTCCATTCCTGTGTAATCCAGTCAGGCAGCGTATTATTATAAAGTGCTTCTATCATCAGGTGATTGAAATAGTTTGCATGATTTCAAAGTCTAATCCTGGCTGTCTTAGGTTTTTTTTTTTTTTTTTTGTTCCTTTTGTTTATCCCTTATCAAGGGCGCTTTCTTAATGCAGGTTGGAAAAATGCGTGTTGTACATAGAGACTTGAAAAACGGACTGCTTGCAATTGCACAGGGTGGACAAGGGGGTATTGAACATGGGTCGTCATGGGCTAGTACCACCGAGGGTAGCAGGGTTGGGCACAACCATACCCCATAATTTTAGAATTTGCAATAACTTTTTTGTTTCCATCTTCTTGTGCTGTAGTTCAGGAAAACTTGTTTTTTTTTTTTAGGTTGAAAAGCAGCTCTCCATAGAAAGCAGACCCCATGTTGCCTCCAGTAGTGCTTTCTATCTCTTAGGTTTTACGAAAATCACATGTGTTGTAAGAGGTGGCATGCATACGAATGGACATTGTTTGGGTGGTGAGCTTTAAGTCCTAAATATGGCTCTTTGGATGTATAACCTCCATTTTTACAAGACCTTTTTGGGACTTGAGGGCCCATTTATACTAGATTTGGGTCAAATGGGCATTGGGACTCTTCACACTGTTGAATTGACCTGGGCATAGCCAATTCTGTCAATGATGCTTAATAAAATGTTTTTTTTAGCTTGATTTGGTCTGGAGGGTCCAAAAATTGATCTTGCAGGTTCACTGTCGGCCAGTGCACCAATATTAAACAAGGCTCCAAGTTCTGTTTTTAGGTTGCCAAAAGGTTCCATTTGCTGTGAATGTTTGCAGTATATCCCAGTTAAAAAGACGGCTATTTGTACTTTGACGTTGGACTACAGAAGCAGTTATACAGCAAATGCATACATAAAACCCCAGCTACCATGTTGGCATTTTTATCTCAGAAGTAGTTGGTCATTGATCAGCAGGTTTGGGTACTACTTGGAGTCACCCAACAGTGGTTTACATTACTGTCACTGTCCTGCTTTTATTTTATTTTTATGACCTTTCCCCCATACAGCTATTTTTATTTGGGGAAAGGTCGTACATTTTGGTTGGTTCTTCATTTTATAGAGAAGCCATCAGGACAGGATAACCTCATCATTTTCAGTTTGTAATTTCTTCTCCAATTTTAACAGAAGTTCTAAATGTATGCTAGTGATCTCTCAAAACTGGAGTTCTAAAGGTTATAAGAAAGCTCCAGATTGTGAACTGACATATTGGTTATCCGTTGAGGATAACTTTTTAGGTCTCTTTGATTTACTTGGTAAGCCAAGGCCTTTCCCATTGTAATTGCATAGGGACTTGCAATCTTTACTGTTAGACCAGTCAAAGACCTGAGATGAGCATTGCCTTGTCTGATCCCTGTGATCACGTGTGGGCTTGGAGAGAGTCGGCTGAGGCCATACATGCCCATATCCACATCTGAAGCACTCGGTTGGTTTTGAGGGGCGTCTTACCCCTCACTCGTCTGATCCCTACTCCTGCATTGAGATTAAACTAGAGGGATCTCTTCCTTGATACCCTGCAACACTTAAATTAAAGTAAATTTACGTGTAAACCATCAAAGAAGTCCCCTACCGATGGTCAGGCTATGCCTGTTGCGGCAAACATAACATTTATACACCTGAACAAGGGCTCCCGTGGACTTTTTGGAAATGTGTATTACTAGATGGGAGTCAGGCAGGTGCTAGGACCCCCTCTCACTGTTACAATGTCTTTAAGGTCAGTAGGCTTTCTTCATGATGCCCAAATTGTTTTTTGGTATTGTGCGTTGCTTTCCTGAGTGGCCCCAAGGCATGCCGTTTCCTCACGGCACCATTCGGTTTGAAAATCGCATCCTCTTTATCTACCGATGTCCTAGTTTGTTAGGGTGCCAGTGTTTTGCCCGCACAGTGCTCAAGATTGTAATGCTGCACAATAAAAAAAAAAAAAAAAAAAAACTGTGGCTTTGAATAAGAAAGTCAGCCTTGATCCACTTTCTGGATTGAAGGCAATTTTGGGGGAGTTTGTGGCAATTGGTGGACATTTTGCCAAGGCACCCAGAAGGTCTCTCAGCACCCCAGGTTGAAAGACTGATCTCTCCTATCCTGCATACTCATATTGACTGCCGTACAAATACCAACATACCTTCCAAGACACATTCCCTATGAAAAATTCATAAAATCCATTTTGTATGTGTGTGTAATCTCCAATCTGTAAGAGCAGAAGCAAGAGTAATTTGTGTTTGTATAGGAGAACAATGCAGAGTTTGTTGTTGCAGAGTGTGGGTGTGCACCACTTCTTCAATCCAGTTTTACTGCATATGCGTGATTATATTGAAGCTTTTCCACCAACTCCCCCAAATTCCAATCTTGGTAGTTTAACCGGCGTGCATTAAACCCATTTCTGCTGCAGCAGCAATTGCAATCAAAGAGCCTATTCTTTCATGTCCACTAACCATTTTTTTTTTTCTTCCCTTCTCAGATCCCTGTCGACCCTGCAGTGACACAGAGATCCTGTTAGCAGTGTGCATTAGTGATTTTGGTAAGTATAAGGCTGTTTTTTTCCCCAATTTATTTTTTTAAATTTTATTTTCTGGTTATTCTCCAACTGGAGTATCGAGATAAAAATTCTGAAACTGCTCATTTAGTGTGCTTCCTAATGAGTTAACAGTTGTTGAACTGCCCAATAAATCAGTGAAGAATGCTAAAGGATGTGTGTGTATATGATTGTTGTACGTATTTTTATTTTTTATTTTTTTTGTAGTTTTTGTTTGTGTTTTAACAAAGCCATCAAGCTTAAGGTAGCAGTCATATCGGTGCACTATTGCAGCAACTTGGTTGAATAATGTCCATGATTTTGCACTAGCAGGAACATTTCGGGACAAGTTTTGGGGCCTACCACCTTCTAAAGTCCTAGCGGGGTACTGCATTGACCTTAGAAGAAGGAAGTAGGCCCCGTAAGCTTGTCCTGTAAATCTGTTAGTGCGAATATTGAATTGTGGCCGTTACTCAACTGTTGTAACCAAGAAGACAAAATTATTTACTTTGTCATCAACTTCCCTTAGCCCTGGTTCACAATGCCGAGACTTGAGAGTTCAAAGTCGCGTGACAAGTCGCACCCCCCGAGTCACATCGATTAGAATGGTTCTCTTGCTGTTAATCGGGCAATGGAAAGTGCACATCCCTGCACTACTTTTGGTGTGACTTTCATCATGACTTGCATTGACTTCTGTTAAAGAAGTCGTATGCAAGCCCCGATAAAATCACGTAGGGATGTCTGATTAAAAGTCGCGGCAGTGTGAACAAGGGCTTACTGTTGCCTCACATTAAGTTCAATGTGCGTGTGTGGCTAGTATGTTTGGTATCCATGGAGGTGATCTGTTGTTCTTCAAGGGTGTCTGTGGCTGGTGAAGGAAAGACTTGGGTGAGCTTTGTTATCGTCTTCCCTTCTGCATCTCTGGTAGCGACAGAAGGGCGTTCTGCAAGATGGCTGCCGATGGGTGTAGTGTGTGATGTGGAAGGTTTGTCACACTTGAGTTTATTAAAGATTAAATTCAAGCAGTAGAGCCGGCAACTCCAAACACCCTTATTATTACTTTATCGATGTATGAAAATGAGTAAAAATATACAGGAGCTCACACGTGCCGGGTTACAAGCCTCGATAACAGCACTTTCTCCTTTAATTCACAGTTGATTAGTAGAGCCAACGTGTTTCGGGGGGGATGCCTCCCTCTTCATCAGGGCTGTGATGGTTCATATGGTCAGGATTGGACTTGAACTGGAGGTTGGATGTAAGAAGGCATATCCACACCAACCATCACAGCCCTCGCCAAAGTGGGGGGCACATTTTCACCAAAACTCTTTGGCTCTATTCATCACTTGTGAACTGTTTAATATTTAACTTTTTAAAAATACTAACCAGCAGTGACTACCTTCCATATCGAGCACCTTTATGCCCATCCAAATCTCTTTTTAAATTGGTTCTAAAGTCAGGTTTGCTATCTATTCTGTGAATTAAGATGAACCTTCAGGCTGGGTTCACACCTATGCGAACTGGATGTGGAGAAAGCCGCATCCAATTCGCAATAGCAGGAGATTTTTGACTGGCTGTCTATGGAGCTGGGTCACATATCTTCGCTGTGGGTCCAGTGTGAAATTGCACAGAAGCCCTGTGTGTTTGGTCCGTTTTTGGGTCCGAATTAAGGCTAAAATCGCGAACCAGGACGCACCGGACTCCTGCTGTGATCCGCATGTGGCAATGGTGTGAACCCAGCCTTAGTGTACAGCAGCCCATCTAATACTTACCTGGGCCCCATCTCAATCCAGCAATGTTGCACGAGAGTTTTGGCTGTAGGGGACTCGCCTCATTGGCCTCACTCGCCTCATTGGCTGAGGCAGCAGCTGGGTGCTATTGGCTCGCTCATTTACAGCAGCGGTAGCCAATGAGGGGAGAAAGAGGGGCCGCAGCTCTGTGTCTGGGTGTCCCCATAGAAAGCTGCTTGCTGTGGGGGCACTCGACAGGAGGGAGGGGCCAGTAGCACAGAAGAGGAACCTGAAAAAGAGGATCTGGGCTGCCCTTTGTAAAACCATTACACAGAGCAGCTAAGTATAACATTGTATGCTATTTTTATAGCAAAAAAAGACTTTACAATCACGTTAAGTTGACTTGATTCTCACACGGAGTAAAAAAAAATAGGAAAAGGGAAATGAGCCATTTTTAAATTGGACACAAGTTGGAAAAAGCAGATGTGGAAATGGTATATTATAAACAATTATAGACCAGCCAATGTGCATTGGCACAGCCTCCAATGAAAGGGCATGTGACAGGGTGCCAACAGGGGAGCGCAGTTGGGAGATGGGGACAGTGCATTGCCCCCTCTAACATTGCCTAAACAAGAACCTCGATGACAAGACCCTAGGATATTATTGGAATGGAAATTGTAGATGTAAAGATATTAAGAGTGATCTTTTGAAATATTAACGTATTAAAGCGTGATTGAGTTTACATGAAATCAAAGTTCAATTTTTATTTAACCAAGATTGCAAAATATTAATACTACATTTATTTATTTATTTTTTTTTCTAGTTGTCAAAGGTTCTATCAAAGAAGTAACCAGTGACCTGGAACAGCAGGAATCCATCATTTCTGTTTCCATCAACAGACTTTACCGACAAAAAAGCAAAATTTTCCAACCCAACCAAGAACATGGCGGTTGGGAAGGTCAGATAAGGACGCCTCTAGAATGTGGCGTCAGACCAGGACTGGGGGAGTTCTTGTTCACTGGACAAATGCACTTTGGGGAGCCCCGACTGGGCTGTGCGCCGCGGTATAGGGACTTCCAGAGGATATATCAAGAAGCAAAAAGTAATGGATTAAACCCATGTGAAATTAACACCGATTGAGGGACCCAAGCACCGCCTTGTCAGGGTTTTCTAGACTGTTCTACCTTTTGGATGTTGGGACTGTAGTTTTTTAAAGGACAGCAAACATTTGTAAGGATTCTGAAGACTTTTTTTTTTTTTTTTTTTTTTTTTGGAAGTGGTTGAACGTTTACCCATCCACGACGTAAGCTGTTACACTAAAGTGTTGGAGGTACGAAATGGGCGCGGCCCGAACTCGCCACTGTACAAGACTGCCATTTGAGTCATGCGTCGCAAACCTAAGTTATTATTTTTTTCTTATCAAGTCTTAAACCGAAGAAACTGCCTTTTTTTTTTTTTTAACTAATGTTTCATGATCCATAAGTTGTAGCAATCCAACGCGGCGTATTTTTGTATAAAATGGTTCATCAAGCAAGGACGATATGTTGTGTATATAAATTGTTTTTTTTTAACATGCTTTGTAAAAAGCTTGGTGTACATTTTTTGAGAATGTTTCTTATGAAAGAAATGTTTGTGAATAACTTTTTTTTTTTGTTTTTAAAAGTTTATTGTGCAATTGCGATCTGACATTTTGCGCAGGTCAGTTGATTGTGTTTTTTTTTTTTCAATTCCAGTGAAATAAAAAGACCTGGAATTTTTGTTTGTGTATTCCATTGACTATGTAGTGCCTGTGTTCCTCCTAAAAATGCAAGTTGCCTGGCCAGCCTCTGGTTTCAATAAATCAATGAGCCCAAACGAATATGGAGGAAGTGAAGTCACATTATCAGACTCCCACCTAAGCTGCAATGTTACTCTTGTTATAGGCTTTGGACCACATATGTCAAACGCAAGGCCCAAGGGTCGAATCTTGCCATGTGGCCCTCACACCCAGTTTTGCAGCCAGAATGTGGCAGAACTCGGTTCTGACACCTCTGGCTCTTTTTACTAGGGACAGCTTTGCCGCCTATACTGTACTTGGAGGTAGTAGCATTGCCTACACAGGGAGGTACTAGAGGCAAATACACATGCACTAGTACTGCCTACACAGGGAGGTACTAGAGCCGAATACACATGCACTAGTACTGCCTACACAGGGAGGTACTAGAGCTGAATACACAGCTAGTAGAGCAGCCTACACTGGGAGGTACTAGAGCTGCCAGGCCAAGTAGAAGTAGCGATGCAAGGAACCTTTGTGGGGGGCGGGGGGGAGACTGGGGTTGCAAATTGTGCATAGCACACCCCTAAACCCTGCACTCTGTACACAGTGCATCCCTGAACTCTGTACCCTGTATGTAATACACTCCTGAACTATGCACTCTGATACCACTGACCCTATGAGGGCAACATACTGCTGTCCACTCGGTGCATAGGGCAACCCTGGAGCTGCTGTAGAATTGCACCTGGAAATGCCCTCCAGGGCCCTGCGCTCTGTAGGTAGCTGCCCTCCAGATACAACTGGCCCTTTTTTAGGGCAACCATACTACTGTTGTGGCCCGCAATGAAATTGAGAAGGAACTCCCAAAAGTTCCTAATGAAAACCTGTACTACTCCTCCTAAAAAAATGCAAGTTGCCTGGCCATATTAATCCCAAATGAATATGGTGGAAGTAAAGTCACATTATCAGACTTAATATTTATTATTCCTGAGTGTGTGTGTATGTGTATGTGTGTGTATATATGTATATGTGTGTGTATATATATATATATATATATATATATATATATATATATATATATATATATATATATATATATATATATATATATATATATCTCTCTCCTGAAAGAGGGAGCAACAGCACAAGGGAGTCGGTGCTGCTTTTCCTTTCAATGTCCAGTCCAAGGCTGGGGAAGGGAAAAGACCCGTGTTAACTGCAGCAGAGAAAAATCTGGTCTCTTGCCCTGCCGGACAGGGCTGTTCTGAGGCAGAGCCATGTGGATGTACAAGCTCTTTGACAGATAAGATGAGTCTCTTCATGCATTTCTTTTTGTTGGGCTGTTTTTTGTGGAGCAAGAAGTGATCTGTATATCGACTTGGAGATCTTTTACATGTAACGTTGTGGATAAAAACCACTTCTGGTATACTCCTGCTGATCGTCTGTTGTCTAACCTGCAGTAGTGGGAATCCTGATGGATTGCTGTGAGAAGCACAGAAAGCTGCGTCTCCTTCCCTGTTTATATAGTATATTCTATAGTGTCTATTTTGCCCTTTTTATCCAATTTGCACTCATCTAGGTCAATTCAAATCACATTTATTTGAATTGGAATCGGACAGTTCCAGTAAATTCTTAACTGTTGCATCCTAATTACATTTTCATATGCAGATTGATCAGCATCGCCTGATTCCTGTGGTTGTAGAAGAGCCCCTTTATACCATAATCCTGTCACATCGCCATCACATGCTATGGGTTTTTTTTTTTTATCTTTTTCATCTGACGTGTAAATTTTAAATTGCACAAGGCCTGTAGTGTGAACTGATTTTCTTGTTGGGAAATAGACTTGTCACATTAATAGTATCCCCTTTTTAACAGTTCTTTGCTGTATCCTCTAAGGCAGGGATCTCAAACTGGCGGCCCTCCAGCTGTTGCAAAACTACAAGTCCCATCATGCCTCTGAGTGTGGCTTAAAACTGTCAGCCTTGCAAAGCCTCATGGGACTTGTAGTTTCACAACAGCTGGAGGGCCACCAGTTTGAGATCCCTGCTCTAAGGAATGATGTCTGCAGTGATTAAGGGTGCTCTATTTGACCTCATGACCGTTTGTCCTAGGAAGTGGGGGGGATGTTGTGTGGTCATCAGAAGAGGAACAGGAAGTATGGGGGGGGGTGAACTCTCAATAGAGACCCCTTTACTGGTGAAAATTAAAGCTGGCCATACATGACTTGAATTTCAAACAAATTCATGTGAATTGGATAAAATTTGGGCTCTGGATGACCCTCCCACTACAGCACCCAGCTCTGAAAACTTTGGATGAGAAATCGAAAGGTAGGCAAAAAAATGGCCACCCAGTGACTGCACCCAGTCAGTTACAGTATACAGGGGTTGATTTGCTAAAACTTAAGAATGCTAAATCTGGTGCAGCTCTGCATAGAAACCAATTGGCTCCCAGGCTATTTTTTTTTTTTTTTTGTCGAAACTTAGAGTGGTTCTAAAGTCTAAACATGTTTTACCTTGTTGCATTCCTTGCATTTGTTTTGGTTCTTCTTTTGGATTCCTCTTGTTCAGCTGAACTCTTTACATGTACAGTATGACCAGTTCAAGATGGCACTTCTCTAACTTTGACAAAATTGGAAAGATTCCCGATTACCTTCTGCTGCCTCTACAAGAAATTAAAATTGAAGGGAAATTGGATTTGGCTGCAGGAAGCAAGGGCTTGGTACCTAAACGGAGCTGGGCCCCCTCTCTTTGCCTCCCATAATCACAACTTTGGGTGCTTAAGCAGCCAAAATGTTCACACCAGGAAAGTTAGTCGCATTGTTTCCGCCATACATGAAGGCAGCCTGTCTCAACCTTTTAACACAGATGAACCCTTAAAATAACTTTCAACTCATGAAACTTTGATGTGATGGTCAGTGGGCCCTTCATCGCTGCCTCTGGTACTGAGTGCCTGGCTCCCCTCCTTGCCTGGAAGGCTGGCAGATCTGTCAGTGGCATTGCTCCTTGCGGTGCTATGGAGGTCTTCCACTATACCTATGAAGCCATTACTATCCTGTGAGTGGCTAATTGTCTTGGATTCTAAATAGCTTTTAGATACTACACTTGTAGGCACTTTCCTTTTTCTATTTTATTTTTTCTTGTCTGTGGTCAGTGTGAAGAATTCTTACACTTGTGGTCATCGGAAAGACCTACCCTCTGCCTGATTATCTTAAAAGATCAATGGTATCTGTGGGAACTTATCTGACAGACAGAAGTTGCTTAAGGCAGTATTTCTCAACTCCAATCCTCAAGGTGCCCCAACAGTTCATGTTTTCAGGATTTCCCTCAGATTAAAAGGCAGTGAAACTGATCAAATCGCCTGTGCAAATCAATGGAAATCCTGAAAACATGACCTGTTGGGGCGCCTTGATGACTGGAGTTAAGAAACGCTGGCTTAAGGAACTCCCATGAAACCGCTGGAGGAACCATAGGCTTCCATGGAACCCTGGTTGAGAAACCCTGCATGAAGGCATCATGTATTTTCCTTGCTCTAAGTCAGGGATCCTCAAAATACGACCCTCTAGCTGTTGCGAAAATACACATCCCATTCGGCATTGTAAAACTAATATTCACAGACAGACTAGGCTTGATGGGAATTGTAGTTCCTGAACAACTGGAGGGCCATAATTTTGAAGACCCATGCTCGAAGTGTTGGGGTTGAAGTCAAACGAAGGTAAATATTTGATGATGCCACCATGTCGACCTGTCACTTTGTGCTATGTGAGCCAAGTACAGGTTTGCTTACAGATGCATTTAAGGAGCTGTGTTCCGGGGGAACCCTGTATTAAGTATTTGGTGCTATCATGTCAACCTGTTACTTTGTGCTATGTGAGCCAAGTACAGGTTGGCTTACAGTTACAATTTTAAGGAGTTGTGTTTGGGGTTAGGGCATGTAGGGAAATTCTTTAAAAAATTGAACATCTATTCAGTGGTGAAACCCCTGCATTGTTCGATGCTAGAAGTAGGTTCTTGACCCTGAAACTCAATGGGCTGCATTTATCTGTAGGGAGAGGTTTCTTATGGCTTCAGCATGAAGAAAAAAAATCTCAAGTTTGGACCATGGCGTTCAAGCTGTAGACTCTTCTTCACCATGGCTATCGGTGGTCTAAGCTTAAACGGCTATAGTAATGCTATAATAATAATTCCATAAAACTCAAGTTGGACCATGGCTATCAAGCTATAGACCCTTCTTCACCATGGCTATCAGTGATCCAAGCTGGAACAGCGATAGTAATGCTATAATAATGCCGTAAATCTCAAGTTGGACCATGGCTATGAAGCTATAGGCTTCTTCACCATGGCTATCAGTGGTCCAAGCTGGAACAGCTGAAGTAATGCTATAATAATTATATCGTAAAACTCACGTTTGGACCATGGCGATTAAGCTGTAGACTCTTCTTCACCATGGCTATCGGTGGTCTAAGCTTAAACGGCTATAGTAATGCTATAATAATAATTCCATAGAACTCAAGTTGGACCATGGCTATCAAGCTATAGACTCTTCTTCACCATGGCTATCAGTGATCCAAGCTGGAACAGCAATAGCAATGCCGTAAATCTCAAGTTGGACCATGGCTATCAAGATATAGACTCTTCTTCACCATGGCTATCAGTGGTCCAAGCTGGAACAGCTATAGTAATGCTATAATAATTCCGTAAATCTCAAGTTGGACCATGGCTATGAAGCTATAGGCTTCTTCACCATGGCTATCAGTGGTCCAAGCTGGAACAGCTATAGTAATGCTATAATAATATCGTAAAACTCACGTTTGGACCATGGCGATTAAGCTGTAGACTCTTCTTCACTATGGTCCAAGCTGGAACAGCTATAGTTATGATTCTGTAAAATTCAAGTTGAACCATGGCTATCAAGCTGTAGACTCTTTCACCATGGCCACCAGTGTTTAGTACGGATTCCCTAAAACATCCATATCTTTAGGTGCCATATATGACACACAGAGGAAAGCTGTTTTATATTGGAGGTTAAAGAAAATTTAGAAACCAAATCTATATATAGATTATTTTTATTTTTTCTATCATATTCTCATACCATCAGGTATTTGAGGGCATCATTTATTATTATTTTTTTTTCACAAATTCAGCCTAAAACACAGCGTTCTATTTTTCCCTTCGTGTGAGCGGCTGATTCATTAATTTTCAGTTACTCATTTTTAATCCACACTAAATCAATGAGCAAAGAGAGAGGGAGAATTGAAAACTCGGGACACGGACTTCCTGTAAGTGATGTCAGGGTAAAATAAGAGCCCCTTTGTTCGGTGACATCGTCCCAGAAATAACAGGAGCGAAAATGCCAGAGAATGTGTGCGCTGACCAGGGCCGCTTGTGTGTGTTCCTTTTATTTTTAATTGGACTGATGCAAAAAGAAAAAAAGAAAAAAAATTCCCTTTTGAGTCAGCCGGTTGATCCTGTTTCCGCGAACTGGATTTTTGTAATAATATGAATAAAATTAACTGGCACTTTCAGCCGCGGCTTTGAATTGAATATAAATGTGTTGCTAGCCATTTTTTTTGGGCTACTTGGCTGTACCGGATCCTCCAGGAGGTCTAGTTTCGTATACGTTTTTAGAAGTCCCAAGTGAATTTATTGCTCAATATGCTGTTGTGGGCAAAGCTACACAAGATTTAATTTGTGCAATGTTGTAATCGAGTGTCGCAGGTCCGTGCCAACAAACAAATCCTATGTATTTCAGCCAGTAGAATTATTTTGGGAACTTTCCACTCTTCGCTATATGAAGCAGTGAAATTAGTCATGTGACTGACCGCTGGCAGAAGTCAAGATTCCCGTTATTTACAGCAGTTTTGCAGCTGTTTAACCCTCTTGTGCCCGATTTTTTTTTTGAACACATTTAAAAATTGTTTTAGGCCTGAAAATTAGTTAAATCCCTCCCTCAAATATATTTTCTAAAAGCGGACACCCTGGAGAATAAATGGTGTTGTAATTTCTTTAAGTCACGTGATATTTGTGCAATTGTTTATCAAGCAGGGGCCCCCAGTTTACATTTGTGTGGGGGCAGGTCAGACTCAACATTTTTTTTTAGAGGGGTTTCTTAATGCTTGGGTGTCACTTTATTTATTTTTTTCCCACTAAAACTGTAGAGCAACAGTCCCCAACCTCCACAGCACCAGGGAGCGGAAGAAAACCCCTTTATGGATCGGGAGGGTTGCTGCAACCCAATTATCACCTGCTCACCGATATGGCCTCCATAGGATTCTCCACCAGTGATGAGCCCTAGCCTCAGTCTGTATTACTACTGGGGGGGGGGGGGGCTCCAGACACTGGCAGGCTGGGCTGACATCTATTTACATAGCTGGAAATAACTTCTATTACTGTGTTTTTCACCCGCCTTCATATATTACACACTGGGTGCTGCACAACAAACAGTCCAATGGGAAACGCAGCATGTCAGCGCTTAGTTTCGCAGTGTGCAATACCGGTACACAGACAACAAGGGCGGCAGTCTGAGGCGGGGTGAGGAGGCAGTTTGCTGGTGGGGGGGGGGTAGTGTGCTGCAAGAAACCGTCAAACAGGGCCGGGTGGATGTGGACCAGGCAGGTGCTGACAAGGGGTAAACCCATGCAATTTGGGCATTCAGAAGTGGCAAATTAGCCACTGACAAGGAGATGGAGCCCAGGTGGCAACGCAAGCGGCTGCAAATACAAATCAAACCTCGCTCACTCAACCGCCGCACAGCACGGCCCCCTACAGGCCATGGGCCAGCACTGGCCTGTAGTCTGGGGGGTTGGAGGACATCTGACGTAGAGGGCACAAAGTCCCCTAGTTGATATCATTTCTTTGTGACAGGTTCTCCTTAATGGTCTTATTTAGATCCCTGATGTCCTTCCTACCTGCCCCTCATTGCATTGGATGTGACACCAGAAACTGGAAGTGACTTTATACACATTGTTTTTAGGTTCTTTATGGCTAGGGTAGATCAGCGAATGAATGTTCACTGCTCTTCCTCCCCTTCACCAGGCAGCACACAAGTGGGACAGCGGAGCCCAGGAAGCATGGCGGGGGGTCGGGAAGAAGGTGCACAGTTCTGGTGGTCACAGAAAGCCGTGAGCGTGACATGTGTTGGTGGCAGCGAAGGGGTTAAAGCGTAGTAAAGACAAAGGTATCTGCGTGCCTCATTTCTATCACAATTACATAAATTAAAGAGTGTATTCCTCATTTTAAGACAGTAGAGAGGTGCACGTAATTTCTTGCTGCCCTTAGGGCAACTGCAAATCCAGAATGGCTGGTTTATAATTTATTATTAATATTACTCCAAACTGCCTACAAGTCTCTTGACTTTTTGGCCACCATCAATGGCGTAAATGCAAACAAAGGCTTCTATGTAGTAAGGATACAAAAAAAAGATGTCACTTGCTCCCATCTATGGCTGGCTATCGCAGTAAGAAGCATTGGAAGGCTAACAATAGGTACAAACAAGGCCAAGGATAAATCCAAGGGAAAAACCAAGCTTAACTTACCACCAGCCCGCAGACAAGCAAATAACCTGTGTAACAGTATGCGATAAAAGCAGGGGGTTTAGTCTGCACACATTTGCAAATGCATTCGTAAGCCACAGAGCCTCGTCAAGGCGCCCTGACATCTGTGGTACCTAACACTAATTTATAAGTGTCCCCACAGTGGAGGAGGCACATGCATTCTGATGGATAGGTGAGAGCAGGTGGACCGAAGGGGAGCCACCTCTTCCTAAAGGTACAGGGGCACACTCAACACCCAGTATATAGCACAATGGCTGCAAAGGTGTCAGTGCGTTGCCTGACCAAAAAACACGGCAGTGATACAAAAAAGACGCCACTTGCGTCTATGGCTGGCTATCGCAGTAAGAAACATTGGAAGGCTAACAACAGGTACAAACAAAGCCAAGGATAAATCCAAGGGAAAAACCAAGCTTAATTTACCTTAAGGTGTTCTATCAGGCTGCGGTCAGGACTCTGTGCAGGTTAGTCAAGTTCCTCCACCCCAAACTCACTCATCCATGTCTTTATGGACCTTGCTTTGTGCACTGGTGCAGTCATGTTGGAACGGGAAGGGGCCGTCTCGAAACTGTTCTCACAAAGTTGGGAACATGAAATTGTCCAAAATGTCTTGGCAGGCTGACGCCTTAAGAGTTCCCTTCACTGGAACGAAGGGGCCAAGTCCAACCCCTGAAAAACAACTCCCCACACCATAATCCCCCTCCACCAAATGATTTGGACCAGTGCACAAAGTAAGGTCCATAAAGACATGGATGAGCGTGTTTGCGGTGGAGGAACTTGACTGGCCTGCACAGTCCTGACCTCAACCCAACAGAACACCTTTGGGATGAATTAGAGTGGAGACTGCGAGCCAGGCCTTCACGTCCAACATTAGTGCCTGACTTCACAAATGCGCTTCTGGAAGAATGGTCAAACATCCCCATAGACACCCTCCTAAACCTTGTGGACGGCCTTCCCAGAAGAGATGAAGCTGTTATAGCTGCAAAGGGCGGGGCCAACTCAATATTGAACCCTCCGGACTAAGACTGGGATACCATTAAAGTTCATGTGCGTAAAAAGGCAGGCGTCCCAATACTTTGGGTAATATAGTGTATTTGTCCAGGCATTAGATAGAAGATGCGACTGGTCAATATTCACATTGGTGTGCGTGTTTTCCATATGATCATTTTTCTGTGGATCCCCATATAAGATTGGAGTTGTGTATTTAGTTGGATCGGGGCTATGAATAGCCAATTCTGTAGCAAATCGGGCCGCCGCCAGCTGAGAAGGAGAAGCGTTGGGCAGTCCCACCTCCCTGTTCATGGCCGGCTTTAGCCGATAGGTTTCTTTGGTTGAGCATCAAAATGTTCAGCATTGTGTCTATGTGACAGGTGCCCTTAGGCTTTATTCTAACAAAGGCAATGATTTTGTTTTTCTTCAATGCGAGTGATTCGGCCAGTGGTTTGAATGGAGGGTTTATCTGCGGGGGGCTTCGTCTCTCAGGTTGAAGGATGTCAGGAATGATATTTTCAGGGGAGGGGGGGAAGAGGCAGCAAAGGAATGAACCACCTGCTGGATGTATTGTCTGTGTAAGAAAAGAGTTAGTGGAGCTTGGCATTGAAGGCCTGAACTATCTCCTACTTCCTATACTTCTATATCTCACTGATGGTGGGGACCCGGGGTAGTCATTCTGGGTTTTGCAATGTTAAAGAACCATTCACGGCCAAGCGGTGCTACTTAATGTTGGGAACCTAGGCTCGATTATGAATGACGGCTATCACTGGATATCCCATAGTACAGCGGCACCCACAACAGATGTACATTAAAGTCGACTATTTTGCTCTATGAACCGGGTGTAAATAGTTGCCTTTTTAATTAAATATAATTTGTAGCTCTTTTCATCTTTCATTCCATCTGAGTGCTGCTGATCTCCTGCAGCCACTTCATGTCTGCATGCAGTGGCATAACTAGAACCTTCAGGGCCCCGATGCAAGAAACCATGAAGGGCCCCCCTGAACCTCAGCCAGGGCCCTTCCCTCCAAGTCCGGTGGTGGAACTCCAGGGCGTGGTCACAGGTATGACCTTTGTGAGCCCTGTAGTTCCACCACTGGTATCAGTAGTTTTTTTTTTATTAGTTTTTTTTTAACTTTTAGGTGCCCCATTGGGGGACTGTCCCTAGGCAGGATGGGGTCCTTTTCTCCAGGGCAGATGAAGTTACTGCCCCCAGGTGAGAAGGGGTCCCTGTCCCCAGGGGAGATGGGGGTCCCTGTCCCCACATGAGAAGGGGTCCCTGTCCCCAGGGGGAGATGGAGGGGGTATGTAATGGTGTGTGGGGGATGGTGTCCTCTCACTCGCCTTGACCAAGCTGCAGGCCGCGCACTCATCCATGTTGGCCTGGGCTCCATCCAGTGTGCCGGACTGGGGGGGGGGGGCGGGACTCTGGCTGGGGAGAACAGACATCGGACTGAACGGCAATGCATGGAGCAGGAGAGGGGTACTCTGAGGAGCCGGCTGAGGACACAGGTCATGCGGGGAATGCACAACTAAAGAGCAGCCAGTGCGATAGTTGAGCATGGAGCTCTGCTAGTCACCCTCCACCTCCACCACCCGTGTGCATGGTGCACTGGTACCCCCTAGCTGCCTATACTGCTGCCGGCCATATGTAGAGGGGGCTGCATGGGCCCCCTGCATCACAGGGCCCGGTTGCGGTCGCAACTGCTGCACCCCCTATAGTTACGCCCCTGTCTGCATGCACTCTCCCGATGGCTGCATGGAATTTTCAAGGTGGTTCTCCTAATAGTGACATTGGTGGACCATGACAAGCCGCCCTCAGAAGAGTACAGCCAATACAACTGTAAGCCCCCTCCCCCCGGGGCATGTCCGGGCCAGAAGAAGGCAAGACGGTTGAAGGGGAGCTGTGTTGTGTACAGGGAGGAGCCAGAGGCTTGTGTGTTTACATGACCATTGTAGAACAGATGTTCCATCCTTAGCCAATAACTGCCAGACCAACCCCATACTCCATCCAACCCATACCATTAAATCCCATTAATGGAGGCCACAGCATAAATGGAGTAAAATATTGGCAAAAACATTTTGTAAACCAAAAAACCCATCAGTCACCAATTGCTTGGTCTTTGCAGGAACCCCAATCTTATGTTCAAGAATGCACTATGGTACCTTTTAATATACTGGGCCTACAGCCGATATACTGGCTCGGAGACAACCCACTAACCGCAGTGCACCCATTAACCTATTCCAGCTAAACCAGCTTATCTGTAATACACCACCGATGGGTCCCGAACCCTTCCTTATCCAAGGCTTCTTCATTCGCCAACAAAGACCAACATCCGCATGCCCTCTCACTGCATGCACTGCACCGTCCCCAGAGCCTGCGCCGTATGTCCGCCTTCCCTCTCCGGGCAACGCAATCGGACAGCCATAGCCGAATCCCGCTTCCTGGGCCAGCCTCTGGCCTGCTTCTTCTTGTGGAACTCCAATAAAAAGTGTTAAAGCGGAACTAGTCTATGTGGAGAAATCTTTTGTCCTTCCTCATATGTTGGATCTGGATGCACTTGTCTATGGATTCTGATGAGAAAGAGGCATAAAGGAGCAGAGCTTTGGTGGGATTACTCAAGGCTCATGTAATCTGGAATTGCGGTGAGTTTGAACCCCAGAGGGGTGCCTGACCCACGGGTGGAGCAATCTGGTGGAAGGGTGCACATTCGACAGACAAATATTGATATCACCATCTGTGTCTGGACTCTCCTTTCTCTTTTAAATCACCATCTGATATTGCTAGCCTGTTTCCCCGAAAATAAGACCTAGCGTGATTGTCGGTGATGGCTGCAATATAAGCCCTACCCCCACAAATAAGCCCTACCCTGTTTCCCTGAAAATAAGCCCTACCCTGAAAATAAGACCTACAAGGATTATTTGGGGGGGGGGGGTAGGGCTTATATTGCAGCCATCACCGACAATCACGCTAGGTCTTATTTTCGTGGAAACAGGGTATCAAGGGATGATTATTTTGTTTGTTTTATAATTTGAAAAAATATTTTTCAGTCCGGTCATTTTAATTTGACAGGAGCGCCGCTAATGATAAATGCTATTGGATGATTTGTATATCAGTACTTAGCATTTGTCCTAGAGAGAATTACGAATGTTCGTTATGAATTTTGATCCGAAACACGTAAAACGAAATGTCGTATTTCGTGCAGAATTCATATGTATAAAAATTCGGATTCGTACGAATGTGCGAAATTTCCAGAAATGCTGGATGACCACTTGACCAGGTGTTGCTATGACTGATCTTAAACCCTCCTAAACCATGCCAATTGAGTGGCCGTGAGAGCCTAAAGTTAAAGGGGTTGTAAAGGTTCATTTTTCTATTTTCTACATAGGTTCCTTTAAGCTAGTGCATTGTTGGTTCACTTACCTTTGATTTCCCTTCTAAATGTTTTTTTTCTTTGTCTGAATATCTCACTTCCTGTTTCTCCTCAGTAAACTTCACACCATCATCCGAGTGGTGGTTAGTCAGCCAGAACAGCTTACTGAGGAGGAACAGGAAGTGAGAAATTCAGACAAAGAAAACAAAGAAAAAAAACATTTAGAAGGGAAGTCGAAGGAAAAGATAAGTGAACCAACAATGCACTAGCTTAAAGGAACCTATTTAGAAAATAAAAAACAAACCTTTACAACCCCTTTAAAATTTCGGACATAGGACTTCTCTTTGTTCCTCATCAAGTGCTATGAGTCAAAAAACCCCGTCCTTTTACCATTACAGAATGGAAAATAGAAGCCAGAAATTCACCCCTTCTTCTTCTTCTTCTTCTTCTTCTTCTTCCACTAATAAAAATCCATAACCCCTCATAACGTTTTCTGGTTTCTAAATGTTTGGTCTAGGACATATTCCAGGCCTGGCTGCTACTTCTGTTTTGGTTTTATGGAGTGTGACACAGATGGACTTGTGTTGGTCGAATGTTTCCATTTATTAATAGGCTACTGTTCCTTATCCAGCACATTTTGCACGATGGTTTTTCTCTCCGGAAAATAAAAGTAATCTAGCAGAGTTTTTAGTCACCTATCATTCTGTACAGAAAATATGAAGTTAAAGGGAACTCAGTCGCTAAAATCTCTTATGAGAGGTAACCGCTTAACCACCTGAATGACCAGGGCCATTTTTTTTTTTTTTTGCGACGATCTGTCGCTTCCTCTAGGTCAGTCCCCTCCCCCTACAGTTAGAAACACACACACGCTAGGGAACAAAGTTAACCCCATTGATCGCCCCCTTGTATTAACCCCTTCCCTGCCGGTGACATTTTTTCAGTAATCAATGCATTTTTATGGCACTGATCGCTGTATAAATTCCAACGGTCCCAAAAATGTTTCAAAAGAGTCCAATACATCTGCCATAATGTCGCAGTCCCAATAAAAATCGCAGACCACTGCTATTACTACCCTAATTCCCCGAAAATAAGACCTAGCGTGATTGTCGGTGATGGCTGCAATATAAGCCCTACCCCCCCAAATAAGCCATAGTTAAAGTCCTTGTGGGTCTTATTTTGACGGTAGGGCTTATTTTCGGGGAAACAGGGTAGGGCTTATTTGGGGGGTAGGGCTTATATTGCAGCCATCACCGACACTCACGCTAGGTCTTATTTTTGGGGAAACAGGGTAGTAAAAAAAAATAATAATAATAATAAAAATGCTATAAATCTATCCCTTATTTTGTAGACAATATAACTTTTGCGCAAACCAATCAATATACGCTTATTGCGATTTTTTTAGCAAAAATATGTAGAAGAATATGTATCGGCCTAAACTGAGGAAAAAAAATTGTTTTTTTTCAAAATCGTCGTTATTTTTTTTGTTTATAGCGCAAAAAATAAAAACCACAGGGTCGATCAAACACCACCAAAAGAAAGCGCTATTTGTGGGGGAAAAAAAAAAGGATCTTAACTTTGTTTTGGGGGCAACGTCGCACGGCCGCGCAATTGTGAGTTAAAGCGACGCAGTGCCGAATCATAAAAAGTGCAAATATATAAATATATATATATATATATATATATATATATATATATATTTAAATATAGTGTTTGTGTGCAAAAAAATGAATTAAAGTGCATTTTTTCCCAATTGTGCAATTGCATTTGAAAACCTGCTGCGCAAATACTGCGTGATATAAAAAAAAATTGCAGCACCCCCCCCCCCCCCCATTTTATTCTCTAGGGTCTCTGCGGAAAAAAAACAAATATACATATATAATGTTTTGGGGTTCTAAGTTATTTTCTAGCAAAAAAATACAGAATTTTTAATGTAGGAAAAAATGTTAGAATTGACCTGGTTAAGGACCCCCTTGCACATATATATAATATTATATGGAAAATAATATATACATTGTTGATATAAAATAAAAAATAACAAAAAAATAAAAAAGGCGGCACAGTCAACCCTCCGTTGGCTCAGGCAGAAGCTCTGTTGTGGCCACAAATCAACATTTTCCTATCAGTCAGGCAAAGTGAATGTTATCTTCGATCTCCCGCTGGTTTTTGTCTACTTGTTCTGCATTGCACGCCCCCCCCTCCTAAACCTATAATACCTGAAGAGCATCCTGCTCCTCCCCCCTTCTTATCTGCAGTTCCCTCAAATCCTCTGCAGTTCTCACTGTTTTCCTTTCTGGATATCACACTTCATCTCCAATGCACTCCTGTGACCCTTTTCTCATTGTTTAAATTGACATATTTTTTTTTTTTATCCTGCAAAGAAAACAAAGGCGGAGTATAAAGGTAATAACAAAAACCAGGTAGCAAACGAATGTAAAAGCTGGCCATTTATTTATTTATTTAAGGTACATATATAACGCCATCGATTTACGCAGCGCTTTACATATACATTGTACATTCACATCAGTCCCTGCCCTCAAGGAGCTTACAATCTAAGGTCCCTCACTCACATTCATACATATACAAGGGGCCAATTTAGACAGGATCCGATTAACCTCAAAGCATGTCTCTGGGGTGTTGGGAGGAAACCGGAGTATCCGGAGGAACCCCACGCAGGCGCAGGGAGAACATGCAAACTCCAGGCAGGTGGTGCAGTGGTTGGGATTCAAACCAGCGACCCTGGGCCATATATTAACCCGGCCATAGGTGGATTGAAATTCGACTGGTTCAGCAGGAATCAAATTTCGATCAATCGATGGTAGTGGTTCTCAACTCCTGTCCTCAGGACCCACTAACAGGCTAGGGTTGCCACCTTTTCTTCAAGTCAAACCCGAACACTTTAGCGGCGCACAGTAATTTTTTTTATAGTATAAATATATATATTTTGATATTAAATAACATTTCTAATCATATGAGTTAAGTTAATAACAAGAGTTCCCCTTTTACATCAGAGTCCACAGAGTTCCCCTTCTACATCTGAACTCGCAGAGTTCCCTTTCACTGTAAGGGGGGACTCTGCAGACTCTGATGTAAGGGAGAACTCTGGGGATTCTGACATAAGGGATTGTCTGGGAACCCTGATGTAAGGGGGAACACTGAGAACTCTGATGTACGGAGAGGACTCTGATGTAAGGGAGAACTCTGGGGACTCTGACATAAGGGATGCTCTGGGAACCCTGATCTAAGGGGGAACACTGAGAACTCTGATGTACGGAGAGGACTCTGATGTAAGGGGGAACACTGTGGCCTCTGGTGTAAAGGGAAACTCTGATGTAAGGGGTGCTCTGAGAACCCTGATTTGCCTTGGTTTACGCACTCAGAGGCAGGAGAGAGAAGCGAGGAGAATTCAGTCACAGATAGGGATGGATGGTGAGCTCACTCACCCCTTGGCAGTCAGCACCTCTCATCCAGATGTATCTGAGGCTGCTGGACTTTAAATTTCTGGCCCCCACTTTCCTTTTGTGAGGCACAGCGCCAGGGATTGGAGTGGGCGCAAGACACGGGGGGGGGGGGGAGAGGTGCAGATCAAGCCCTCTCTTCTCTCCCGTCTGTGTGTGTGTTTGGGGGGGTTGTTAGTGCTGCCTTTGGGCAGTGGGAAAGTGAGTGTAGCAGACACTCTCAGCTTAGACAACTGCAGCCAGTTCCCTGCTGGGAAGCCATAGTCCAGTCTAAAGAATGTGTCTGTGTTTCAGGTAGTCTGAAACCTGGACGCATGATTCCAAACATGAACTGTCCGGGTGAATCCCGGACAGGCGGCAACCCTATAACAGGCTGGGTTTGCAAGATAACTAAAATACATCTGCATCTCTCAAGGTAATACTTAAAATCTGGCCTGTTAGTGGGTCCTGAGGACTGGAGATGAGAACTGGTGATCTATGGGCATCTATGGGCAGGCTGGTTGTACTGAAACCAATCTATCAATTGATTTCAGTACAACCAGCCTGTATGTTTTTAGTTCGGTCACTGCCCGTGGCTATAGCAGTGATCCTTGTATTCTGACGGCTGGGTTAGAATACAATACCGCAATGGGAGGGATTCCCTCATCAACACTGACTGTGTTGATGGAGGAATCAAGCAATTTTCTTTCCTTCAACCCATAAAGGATTACACAACCTTCTCTTCCAGCCTCAGGATGGCGGTATGAAATTCAAAGTCTTCCCTAAAAATAGTTGCAAGCAGTGTTGCCAACCGTGAGGTTTTTTTCTGGCAGTAAATGCCAGTGACAGGAAAAGGTTGCCAGTAAAAAAAATATGGCTGTGACGCTCGGCTAATGCATGCGCAGTTCCAGTCTGGAGCTGGCCGAGACCATCCAAGTGCTACAGGGTGTTTTCGGGCGGCAGGTCTGGTGGACGGTCATGGTGCAAGAGAGCCGAGCGGAGCAGCCAGAGCCTGCTTGTGTCCGAGTCTGCAGGACAGGAGCAAGGCAAGCTGGAAGTGGGACTGTCAGGACTGGAGTGGACTGAAGGGACCACCTGGCCTGGAGAGAGAGACTATCACTGTGACTCCAGAGGGGACGTATCATCTACTGAGGTTGGTGAGGTGTCATCATAAACTGCCCTGCTGCACACTGCTATCACAGTGATGCCCCATACACACGACCGGACTTTCCGGCAGACTAGGTCTGAAGGAATCATTCCGTCGGATAGTCCGATTGTGTGTGGGATAGTCCAATCGTTTTTTCTTTAAAAAAAAATCAGACGGACCTAGAAATAGAACATGTTTCAAATCTGTCCGACGGAATCAATTCCTATCGGGAAAACCGTTCATCTGTATGCTGGTCCGACGCAAGGGCAGCTATTGGCTACTGGCTATTGCACTTCCTTTTCTAGTCCCGTCGTTCGTCATCACGTTCAAAACGAATGGACTTTCGAACTAACCTTAGTCCGTTCATGTGTGGGTAAGTCCGTTCACTCGGAAAGTCCGTCATAACTCCGTCGAAAGTCCGTCGGGAAGACCATCTGACCTTTTCTGCCGGATAGTCCGGTCGTGTGTACGCGGCATTAGAGTCAGTTTCATGTGTGCGTGTGCCCGTTCTAATTTCCTGCCCTCCTGAGTCCTGTCCCTCAGCTACTTACTTACTATATTGAAAATAAAATAAGAAAAATGTTAATATTTACCTTAAATCACATTGCTAATTGCATATTGTCTTTGTTTGTAGCCTAAATACTGAATTTGCACTTAACTTTGTAACTTTTGGAAATGCCAGTAAAAACGTGGCTGTGCCAGTAAATTGTGGGTGTTGTGCGCTTTATGCGAGTAGCTAGCATAGGGACAGATTCCTCGTCTGTCAGGGGCAGTGCTTTGGGATAGGGAGAGGTTCCGGAGGAGCAGGGACTGTGCAGGGACTACGCTTACCTCGCTTCGGGAAGCCTCCTCTTTTTTTGGGTGTGGACCCGGCCAGGCAGCATTCCACTCCTTGTTGCAGATGCTGTCGACATCTTCCAAGTCTACAGACCGCTGTCCCTAACCTGTCCTTACTCTAGCCGCTTGCATAAAGCGCGCTAAGTCTAAAATAGACTCTGCCTGACCCAAGATGGCCACTGGAGTCACATGGGGTGCCAGCATCCAAGGGGACAGGAAGTCATAGAGGAGCCAAGTTCCTCCAAAATTCCTTCTTCTTCTTCATTACCGCTTCGATCAGCACCACCTGCAGTGGGGAGTGCAGACTGCACCTGCCTACACACAGCTGTATTTGCTTTGTGCTTGTCGAGATGGATCGAAAATAAAGGTACTGTAAATCTCACAAGCAAAAAGTAATGTATATTGCTGGTCCAGCTTTGACTATTTAATTTACATGGAATTATTTCTCATCAGACAGTCCCCAGAAAAAAGAGCCAGGGCAGCAGTGCTAGATGGGTGCCATTTTGGACATCACCTTAGAGCAGGGATCTCCAAACTATGGCCCTACAGCTGTTGCAGGAACTACACATCCCACGAGGCATTGCAAAACTCTGACATTCATAACGAGACATGCTGGGAATTGTAGTTCCTGAACAACTAGAGGGCCATAGTTTGGAGACCCCCTGCCTTAGTACACACGGGCGGACTGTCTGCCCAACTTAGTCCGCTGAACAGTGTTTCAGCGGACAATCCGCTCGTGTGTGGGCTTCAGCGGACTTTTTCAGCGGACAGTCTGACGAACAAAGTCTTACGGAATTTCCGTAAGACAGTCTGTTCAAACTTGGTTTTGTCCGTCCAAACTTGGTTTCAGCGGACAGTCCGCTCGTGTGTAGGCAAGTTGGACGGACTAAGTATGGCGCATGCTTAGAAAGGGTTTACACGGCCGAAGGTTGCATTGCAGTGTATAGGACGTCGTTTTTCTAGTCCCGTCGTACGCGCTGTACACGTCATCACGCACGCTTTCAGCGGACTGTCTGCTCATCGTGTGTGGTCAAGTCCGTTCATGCTAATTTTGAACGGACTGTCTGTCGGATTGTCTGCCGAACTTAGTTGGGCAGACAGTCCGCCCGTGTGTACGCGGCCTTAGAGGTGTGCCAGAGACTTCTGCTTGAATTTTTTTTTTAGCGGCAGGTACCGGCATGTGTGGTGAACTGGAACCAAAGCCGCATGTTTGGGCTGTAGGAGAAGGCATGCACTGGTTACTGATTGAAGCCCTAGGATACCTATTAACCAGCCCTGTCACCCACCTCTCCTTGTCTCTTCATTATCTTAACAAGGATAATTCTTGTCTAACCCCCGAATTCTAATTGTAACTTGTTGAAGGAGCACGATCTGAACGGCAGATGCCGGTAACCTGGCAGCAACAAAATGTCCAGATATTAAACCGTGATGAAGGATGAATATTTTGCCTGGTAAAAGAATGGACTCTCTGTTTGGTCATAAATAAGGTGATTTCAAGGCCTTAAAGGGCCAGAAAACGTAGACAATCCAATGTTAGAAGACCGCGACATTGATCTGAAATGTTTTTTAAGAGAGCGTCCAGGTCGGGTTGTGTTTTAAAGCAAAACTAGTCAAACAATAACCCTTTGCCACACTGCCCAGTCTGCTCCCTAAACTCATAAACTTTAACAAGAGCCATAAACTGCACACCTTTGCTGCAGAAAACAGCTGCTCAAAGAACCCCTCAGCAGCCTTTCATGTAGCCAAACATTTAAGCACTTAGTCGTGTAACTTTTGCATGTGAGAAAGATCACTGACCATATTGCATGATCGTCCCTGGTGCAAAAAAAGGCATTTGGTCATGCCTAACTGCTGTTGGATCCACAGGCTTCTGCTAAAAGGCTATGAATAAGAGAGTGGTTTGTGCAGGATAGTAAGGGAGTTATTATTATATAGTTTATGCAGCGCTTTACAATATAAAAAGGAGACAATACAGTTATAATACAATAAAATACAAGAGGATTAAGAGGGCCCTGCTCAGAAGAGCTTACAATCTAATAGGGTGGGGCAGGTGGTACAAAAGGTTGTAATTGTGGGGAATGGGCTGATGGAAGTGGTAGAAGATAAGTTGGAGACGTGATAGGCTTTCCTGAAGAGATGAGTTTTCAGGGATCGCCTGAAGGTAGAAGGAGTAGGGGGATTGCCGGTCCGGTGGAGATAGCGAGTTCCAGAGGATGGGAGAGGCTCTGGAGAAATCCTGGAGATGAACATGGGAGGAGGAGACAAGAGAGCTTGAGAGTAGGAGGTCTTGAGAAGAGTGGAGAGGAAGATTTGGGTGATATTTGGAGACAAGATCGGTGATGTAACTCGGGGCAGAGTTGTGAACGGCTTTGTATGTTGTGGTTAGTAGGGATGAGCTCGGTGTTTGACTCAAACGCATGTTCAACTCGAACATCGTCCGTTCATCTGTTCGTCAAATTCAGAACTTTGTGGACCGTTTGCACCAAATTTGTGTGGTACCAACGGCCCACAATGCACTTATTGCTGGCTCATCACAGTGCATTGCTGGCCAATCACAGCACCGGCAGCAAAGAGAGCCATAATTGGCCACAGACAGGATGCCTGTGGCCAATTATAGCTCAGGGGGTTCAGTACACACCCCACGCTATATAAGGCCACCAGCGCGGCGGCCTTGTGTAGTGTGTTGACGTGCAGGGAAAGAGCAAGATAGGCAGGGACAGTGTGTTCTTTTCTCAGGCATCTGCAGTAGTTAAAGTGTGTGTTGTGTGCCTCCAGCACAGTATACACCTGTATCTACCCTTTATTGCTGGGGTTCTCTAATACAGGCATCTGCGGGAGTTAAAGTGGGTGTTGTTGTGCCTCCAGCACAGTATACACCGGAAGATACCCCTTATTGCTGGTGTTCTCTAATACAGGCATCTGCAGGAGTTAGTGGGTGTTGTGTGCCTCCAGCACAGCACAGTATACATCTGTATCTACCCTTTATTGCTGGTGTTCTCTAATACAGGCATCTGCAGGAGTTAGTGGGTGTTGTGTGCCGCCAGCACAGCACAGTATACATCTGTAAAAAATTATGCCGCGCTAGGAAAAAACGTGAAAACAAATAAACTATATGTGAAACAGGCAGCAGCAATAGATGTGATATAACACCAAACAGATATACAGAAATGGAAAACTGCGCCAACCCTATACTAAAATAAATAACAAAAAATAGTGACAAAATATATAAGTAATTATCATTAAATGATTATAACGATAAAAAAACACCTTAAGTGCATAAAAAACACAGCAATACATAAAGTAAAAATATCATAAACAAAAGTCCAATCATGGAAAGTTCATAAGTGAGTCCGGATAAACGTTTGTGACACCACAGTGATTCAACACGATCCAAAAAGCGCATAAAGTGCCCGTCACCGTATATTCAATGCGCTTACCAGAAAGTAAACAAATTAGGGCGTTTGTATATATTCGATGGGTCCCTTCAAAAGATATCCTCCTTTTTAGTGGGTCAGCTCTCCATCTCCTAATAGTACCTTCCAGATACTAATATACTTCGTGGTCCCAATAAGGAGCTCAGTAATTCCCAAAAAAGAAAGGAGCTAAAATGCTCCTTAAATCGCGTATTTCCAGAAAGAGAAAAGCAGGATTGTAATGCATTTGCTATAGAAGCAGCCTCCTTCCTAATCCCTCTGCAGCCATCCCTGTAGAATGTTGCAGCCTTGCTGCAGTAATCCTGATGGAGTAGAATCAGCACTGACCTGGATGGGAGCTGTATGCAGAGGTGTGATGTTAATGGACAGCTCCTGGGTACCTGTGATGATGTCCCTGTCACAGATGAGGCTATCCAACCTTCAGATTGCTCTCCTCCTTGTCACATGTGACACGGAGGAGAGCAATCTGAAGGTTGGATAGCCTCATCTGTGACAGGGACATCATCACAGGTACCCAGGAGCTGTCCATTAACATCACACCTCTGCATACAGCTCCCATCCAGGTCAGTGCTGATTCTACTCCATCAGGATTACTGCAGCAAGGCTGCAACATTCTACAGGGATGGCTGCAGAGGGATTAGGAAGGAGGCTGCTTCTATAGCAAATGCATTACAATCCTGCTTTTCTCTTTCTGGAAATACGCGATTTAAGGAGCATTTTAGCTCCTTTCTTTTTTGGGAATTACTGAGCTCCTTATTGGGACCACGAAGTATATTAGTATCTGGAAGGTACTATTAGGAGATGGAGAGCTGACCCACTAAAAAGGAGGATATCTTTTGAAGGGACCCATCGAATATATACAAACGCCCTAATTTGTTTACTTTCTGGTAAGCGCATTGAATATACGGTGACGGGCACTTTATGCGCTTTTTGGATCGTGTTGAATCACTGTGGTGTCACAAACGTTTATCCGGACTCACTTATGAACTTTCCATGATTGGACTTTTGTTTATGATATTTTTACTTTATGTATTGCTATGTTTTTAATGCACTTAAGGTGTTTTTTTATCGTTATAATCATTTAATGATAATTACTTATATATTTTGTCACTATTTTTTGTTATTTATTTTAGTATAGGGTTGGCGCAGTTTTCCATTTCAGTATACATCTGTATCTACCCTTTATTGCGGGGGTTCTCTAATACAGGCATCTGCGGGAGTTAAAGTGGGTGTTGTGTGCCTCCAGCACAGTATACACCCGAAGATACCCCTTATTGCTGGTGTTGTCTGTTGCATATCTTGCATATTAGCCTTTAAAATTAGCACTTTTGCTTTTGAACGTTCGAGTCCCATAGACTTTAATATGGTTCTAAAATTCGTACGAATTTTTGGTCCGTTCGAAGGTTCTGGTGCGAACCGAACCGGGGATGTTCGGCTCATCCCTAGTGGTTGGTATTTTGAATATAATTCACTGGTTAATTGGGAGCCAGTGTAGGGATTGGAGGAGAGGGTTGGCAGACACTGAGCGGTTGGTAAGGTGTATAAGTCTGGTAGCAGCACTCATAAGAGACTGAAGATGGGAGGAGCCTATGGAGAGGCAGGCCAATGAGAAGGGAGTTGCAATAGTCAAGGCGAGAGATAACAAGGGAGTGAATGAAGAGCATGGTGGTTTCATTTGTTAAAAAGGGGTGAATTTTAGAGATGTCACAGAGGTGAATTCTACAAACTTTTGACAACGATTGGACTTGGGGCTGATATGACAAGTCAGAGTCTAGGATTACACCGAATACCTTGGCGTGATGGGAGGGACTGATGGTTGCATTGTTGACTTTGATGGAAAAGTCATGGAGGGGGGCACGGGCGGGGGGGGGGGAATATTAATAGCTCATCATGCGAGAGGAGACTGAAGGAGTGAGGTGACGAGTAGACAGATTTGGGTGTCATCAGCGTATAAGTGGTATTGGAAGCCATGGGCGGTCATCAAGTGACCAAGGGAGGAGGTGTAGATAGAGGAGAGAAGGGGTCCAAGTACAGAGCTTTGGGGGACTCCCATAGAAAGGGGCAATGGGAGGAGGAGACAGATTTGTCGGTGACACTGAAGGAGCACTGTGATAGGCAGAGAACCAGGATAGAGCAGAATCTCGGAGGCCAAGGGATTGAATTTTATTGAGAAGCAGAGGGTGGTCAACAGTATCAAAGGCCGCAGAGAGGTCAAGTAGTAGGAGTATGGAGTATTGGCTGTTGGTTTTAGCAGTTAGTAAATTGTTAGTGAGTTTTAGTAAGGCAGTACCACTACACCATTATACTACTAGAGTTCGTTAAACTGTTCCAAAACACCCCATCTGCTTTTCATCTCTTAAAATCTAAATGAAAGGAGATACACTTCAAAACATGGTAGGACTCATGCCTAAAGTAGGCCATAACGAGTCTAAAGCCAAACGTTCTGTAGAAAACTGTAAATGGCGCATATGATTGTGCCATCATTTGTTTTGTTTTTCGCACCGCATACTAGCCCAATATGGAAGACTTGCCATAAAAAGGAGCCCTCCAGTGACGCGCTGTCACTGCTGCAGAGGCTTCCATCTTCACCCGCTCTTCCTTCCAAGCTGTCTGACTGGCCGAGCCGCAATTACCTCACTCCCGCGTGCACAAGCATACCCTACGCTGTTCCTTCAGAGGACATACGTCAGTGACGTCACTGGCCGCTACTCCCTAGAATATATCCCAAACGTTGCATGTTTCGGAGATGTTCCTTTTACCTAAAGTTAAGCCATAAGCTTACCTGTAGGTAAGTATGATAAAACAAGAGTTTACTACCACTTAAAAGTAAGATGTAAGAGGCTTCAGCAGATATTTGTGGCTGTCTGCATATTTTGAAGGAGGAGAGGAAGGCAAAGTTCCAGATGAAACCCAAATAATAATTATTTCAAGGCATACCGCTGACGCTGCTCCATATGCTGCCAGTTCTAATCATTTGTAAGATATGTATTTTCTCCTGCTTCTTGTGTAGCTGGGATATTGCCAGATGGGAGTGAACTGTCATAACAACAGGTCACCCAAAATATTTTTTCAAGTCTCCTCCTATAGAAGTGTAGCTGTATGCACAATGTAAGGCTTTCTATACATGGGTGTATGTAAGCATACAGTACATCTATGTGAGGGCTGCCGTGCAGGGCAATTCCATTCATATCTATTGGGACACAGCCGCTGCTCATAACATAATTTGACATCCATGGCAGTGGCAGTCCGTCCATAGAGGGCGAACAGGCGCCGCCTCCCCTATCCCTGCGTCCGGCCCCCTGATCTACATATAAGTGGCGCTGGACCATGGATTCCAATGTGGGGGGCTCTAATAGGCTTTACAAAAGGGTGGCCTTGAAGCGCAGAGCACTGCACTCAGAGGCCACCCAGTTGTGTGACCATAGCAAACTAATTTTCATTATTATCACACTAACACAAGTTACCCTCCGCCAATCAGGAGGCAGGTCTGTGAGATCTGTTTCCCGATTGGCCAAAGCATCAGGCAATCCTATTGGATGCCTAGTGCTTTGGCGGAAGAGGAGACACGGCGGAGGAAGCTAGAGGAGCGGACATCGGGGCTGCTGCCTGCACTCCAGGAGAGCAGGAAAGGACACCACAGCCGAGGGGGGGGGGGCGGGGTGCTGTTTCCGAGCCGTAGGGGTGTTGTTGGTTTTTTTAGGGGCTACTCAGCAAGATTTGGGCTATGCAGCATTGCTGGGAACTTTATGGCAAGAGATGATGTCATCCTCCTTCTGGTCTGATCTGAGAGAATGCTGAGTAGCCCAAATCACTAGAAGACAATCCTGCAATGTTCAGAAGCATTTTTTGGCCTACTTAGTGAGATTTAGGCTAACGGGGACCCTGTTGGCAAGAGGTGACATCATCCTCCTTCTGGCCAGATCTCTCAGAATGTTAAGTAGCAAAGATTTCACTAGAAGACAATCATGCAATGTGCTGAAGCGTTTTTTTGGTCTACTCAGCAAGATTTGGGCTACTCAGCATTCCTGGGGACCTTGTTGGCAAGGGGTGGCGTCATCCTCCTTCTGACAAGAACTCAGGGAATTTTGAGTAGCCCAGATTTCACTAGAAGACAATCCTGCAATGTGCTGAAGAGTTTTTGAGCTACTCTGCAAGATTTGGGCTGCTCAGAATTCCCAGGGACCTTGTTGGCAAGGGGTGGCCTCATCCTCCTTCTGGTCAGATCTTAGAGAATGTTGAGTAGCCCAGAATTCACTGGAAGACAATCCTACGATGTGCTGAAGCTTTGTTTGGGCTACTTAGCAAGATTTGAGCTACTCAGCATTCCCGGGGACCTTGTTGGCAAGAGGTGACGTCATCTTCCTTCTAGCAAGATCTCAGAGAATGCTGAGTAGCCCTGATTTCACTATAAAACAATCCTGCAATGTACTGAATCATTTTTTGGGCTACTTAGGAAGATTTGGGCTGCTCAGCACTCCTGGAGACCTTGTTGACAGGAGGTTGAGGTTGCCCCCTGTATTGCAAAAGTTGGGAAAACACACTTTTACTGAAAATTTTAAGGAGGGAAAAGAGGGGCACCTTGAATAAGCAGACCCTGCCACTTAAGCGGAAGGTCTGCTTTAATTTGAGAAAGAATAAGAAAATGAAGTTGCATTACTGAATCGTTATAAGTAGGAGTTCAGCTTGCCAACATTAAAGGCTTTAGGGCTACAATACACAGCCAATTTTAATTTGCTATTTGGGCTAGCGATTGCTTAACATTTTTAAATCTTCAGCTCTAATTTGAAGATCAATCAGACAACCAACCCTTCTTTCACTACTGACCTTCGTCTCTCACCACTGATTATCCAATTAGACAAAGAGACCCTCAACTGTTGATGCATTCACCAAAAACTTTTTTAAACAATTCAGCAGACCAGAGTGCCCGATTGGTTTAAATCACAGATGCAACGTAAACTAGACCGTAAATTGTTTTCCTGGAATAGACATGTCAGCCTTTCCCCAAAAAAACATTGTGCAATGATTCCATCTGGCCTTCTCTGTAAGTTCTTTTTTGCAGACGAGAGTCTACTGATTTATGCTGCAGATGAATTCACAAACGTGCGAGAAAGCGGTGTTGAGCTCAGCTGCAAAAGTGTTGAATCATATGGAACAGCATCAGCGCTTTTTTTTTTAATGTGTTTATTTTTCTTGACCTGTATTAAAGTTTCTTTCTCGGCCTGAGATTTTTTACATCTCAGTTTAACAACCGATGGAAAACAGCCAGCTTGGCAGAGAATGGGCTGCCTTCTGTAAAAGCCAGAGAAGGCAATCTAGATTGGGCGTCCCGGGTACCTATGGATATCTAAGAATTCATACTGTGGTTTTACTGGGCATGTTGTCTGTGACAGTGATGGATATCACTTCTTACATTTATCTGAGAGATCTCAGGGCAGTGTAAATGGTACTCTACATGGCAGTCCATCACACCTATATGAGCTTGTTGGACATCCCATTCCAGAACCATGGCCATTTTTTAGGAGTTGCTTCTCCTTTACGACTAAAACAACCTCCACTTTTCTGGGAAAGCAAGGTTTTGGAGTGTGTCTGTGGGAATTTGTACCAATTGGTGAGGTCAAGTATTGATGTTGTATGGATTCTCATCTATACAACATCAATACTTGACCTCACCAATTGGACACCAATTGGTGTCCTTCACAGAGCCATCACCACAACCCTACTGAACATCTTTGGAAGGAATTAAAATGCCAATTGCAAAGCCATGTCTTCTCAGACATGGCTTTGTAATTGGCATTTTAATTCCTTCCAAAGATGTTCAGTAGGGTTGAGGTGATGGCTCTGTGAAGGACACAAGCTCTTCCATATTAAACTCATCAAAATAATGTCTATGGATGGCTGGCTTTGGGCATACTCATGCTGGAACAGAAAATAAACTTCCCCAAGTGCTGTCACAAGTTTGGAAGTGCACAATTGTCTAAAATGTCTACAGCATTAAAGCGGAACTTTACTTTAACCTCTTCAGCACCTGGAAGGATTTACCCCCTTCCTGACCAGGCCATTTTTTTGCAATACGGCACTGCGTCGCTTTAACTTACAATTGCGTGGTCGTGCTTCATGTTTCATGTTTGTTTAGAATGCATTGGGAGTGAAGAGAATTATACCCAATATGTTGTTATCTCTGTTGTGGCCTTGTGTATTGCCTTGATTTTTATTGTGCTGTTTTTATATGGAGTAAAGTAAAAAAGCACATTAAGAATCAAGGCAATGTTCAAAACTTCAACGTAAACCTTCTCTCTGGAAGGAGCTCCTGGTAATTAGCTCCCTGATCAGTCACCGGCCTCTGGTAATCTGGCTATTGTTTGGAGCTGGGGTATGATCACCATTTTGAGCATATTATGCATTATCTTAAGTAATGTTTATATAGAAGAGTTGGCGCCTTGGGTTCTGCTGAGGGAGGCACCCTCTTTGGGCTTATCTGGGGGTTTGCCGGTCAGCTTTTTACCACAGCAATGATCTTGGCTACATATGTATTGTGAGTTCTTAAATCTCTTGCAGATTCTCGTGACCCTGAGGAAAACACCACGTTTGTTCAAAACGCATTGGCAGTAAAGAGAATTATACCCAATATGTCTTTATATCTATTGCGGCCTTGTTTATTGCCTTGATTTTTATTGTGCTTTTTTTTTTATATGTGTAATAAAATACATTTAATAGACGTATAAACATGTATATGGAGAATGCCTGAAAAGTCCCACCCAAAAATGGAATTGAACAATTGTTAGATCAACTTCTGTCGAGCAGGAGTAACCATGCATGGATCGAAATTCAGCTGGTCCCTGCTGAAGCGGCCAAGTTTCCATCCATCTATGCCCAACTTAAATAATTGTAAGTGTATACACTGCCTGTGGTGTATGCGCAGTGCAGTGTGCACTTTTAGACCATTTGAGGCATTTGTAAGATACTGAGTATAGAGCAGGTTCATAGCTCCCAACTGTCCCTGATTTTGAGGGACTGTCCCTGATTTGGAGCAATGTCTCCCTGTCCCTCATTCCTCCTCATTTGTCCCCCATTTTGGTCTGATCTATATAGATGTATATAAAATGCACTTTTTATCTATTTTTTTTCTCTCCAGTGCTAAACCTTTCAACTGATTTCTAAATTGTTGCATTTGTAAATTCCAAAAGCCAATATAATGGAATAGTAATGGTAAAAAAAAGCACTTGTGGGTTTAACCAATCTTGTTTTTTTGTATAATTCTCCTTTAAGGGGGCATGACAAGGGGTGTGTCCTATGCCTGCATACTTTTGCTGATAGGTGTTCCTCATTCCCATCTCAAAAAGTTGGGAGGTATGGAGGTTGGCGGGACAATGTAACTCCTGAGTGCATGCACAAGAGTTAAGTCATCAGTAGCTGCCCCGTGGCCAAAGGAGAGACACAGGAGCCCATTAGACAGAGCAGCAAGAGACAGCCCTGAACTGTCAATGGTGGCGGAGAGCAAGCAAAGAGCTGAGTCTGCTATAATGTGCTTGTTCGTTGTGCATACATGCACACTTTGAACCTACAGGATACTGTTCACTGACAACACCTGAAGTCAATATTTTGGAGGGGTTTCGACCGTAAAGTGTAAATTACTGCATACTTTAATCCACATCCTGCTGCTTTTTAATGAATTGTGTCATTGAGTGATATTCGAGGCCTCAATACTAACTTTTTTTTTCCTTTTACAAAAAATGTTTATTAAAGTTTTCAGCAGTTTTCATACAGAGCAAGAAGACAACAAGACGAAAAGTCTACGTGTAAATGAAGAAGTGGAGAAAAGAAAAGGTGGACCAATAGGCCAAATTGCGTGTCAGGACCTTACAGGGTAAAGGACCACGCAAAAAGCCGCAGATGGACTCTGGTGGCAAAAAAAGCGCTCTGAGGCGATTCAGTTCGTATAGGTAGCGCTATACAAGTCATTCACTCACTCAAATATGTCAAAGACAATGCAAAACAAGGTAGTCAATACCATGGCAGCAGCTTATAAAGTAGATACAACCAGATCATGAGAGTGTGCGAGTGCTCAGGAACCAGCCCAACTTTTACTGGGTCTGCACCTCATGTGTAACTAGTACCACCCACAACCTGGAGGAGAAGGAGGCCCAAGCACCTCATGCAAACCGGCAGGCAAAGGGCCAAACGAGGCCCAAATATAAAAAAGGAAGCAGTGGAAAAAAGAGAAGAGAAGGAAGGAGGGGGGGGGGGTGGGGAAAGAAGATGTCCGCAGCTGGAAGCTGTATGAGACTCATCAAGTCGAAAGCAGAGAGCGGTCCGGGTTCAGATTGTCATTATACGGCATCCACGGTTCCCATACCGTCAACAATGTAGTGTGTGTGCACCCCCAAAATAGAGGTGCACTTCTCATGCCTAACTTTTTTCTTAAAGTGCAGGCTCTGGACCCGTCATTCTGACAAAATGGCACCAGGATTAGAAACTGGCATGGTGTGGATACTATCTTCGAAAAAAAAAAAAAAAGTCTCTATCAGTGCCAAGCAAAATTCAGATCAGAAATCCAATACAAGCATCTTTTATTTTTATCTGAAAGGTTATTTGACCACTTTACCTGTTGTGATGTCATAATTCTTAGAAGCTGCTTTATTTTTTTCATATGACGCAGGTGTTTTTTTTTTTTCGTACAATAAAGACAACAATAACATGACAGAACGCATTAACATCTGAGTGAGTATTCACGGTCTATTTGGAGTCTGTGAGGTCCTCCTGTACATCCTGTAGATATTATTAGTGCACGAGGTGGGGCAGTGAGCACAGGTGCATGGAAGGTGCGTGCTGACTCACTTGGTAATAACTGGTTTCATTCACATGAAGTAATAGGTTCAGACAGGCAAAGGAGTAATTGTTGTAGAATTATCACTCGAACAATGACCCTAGAATAATGAAATAAGCTAAATAAACACGCTAAATTTGTGTGGCGTCATCCCCTCTGCTTGCCAAGAGATTTAAGCAGTTCAACTGTGGCGACTTTGGGCATGGGCGGGCCATTTTTTTTTATTGGAAAAGAGCAGAAGGATATCACACATACGTAGTATAATAAAGTGTCTATAAATAACGCCTATACAAAGGCTCAACCCTCGGTACAAAAAGGGATAACAGGAGCATCAACAATATACTGTAGGCTAGGTATCGGTGGGGTGCCAGGTGTGATGAGGATGAGGATGACAGGGGGTGGGGTGTTAGCAAGGTTGCAGTGGGGTGCCAGGTGTGATGAAGATGATGATGACAGGGGGTACCTGCAGCTTGCTTGTGGGTTTGCTGTGCTTAGCCATAGACTTCTATTATGTGTAGCAGTAACCCCCGAAGGAGCTACTGATTATTTTTGGGCTTACCGTTACCCTCAGTTCTTCTTGTTGCGCGTCTAGGGGATGTCCCGTGGTAGATGGCCCAGTAACTTGAGACTGACAAAAGATCCACTTGAATGGATTTTATTTGCAACTTAAACCATTGAGCAGTCTTTCAACTTGGGATCAGAGGGTTGGAAGGGAAGTTCAGGTACTCTTAATGTCAAAGTCTATAAACGTTAAGGAACTTGCTTACTTTGACTGCATCCAGAGAATAGCCATTCTCAGCTGGATGAACACTCGGGTTGGACAGTCCCCCTCTCACAAGGCCTAGCAGCCAACAAGGTGCTTACTCAGAAACAAAGTCTCTATCACTGATGTTTTTGCAGAACATATAGGGAAACTAAGCTGTAGAACACTTGTAGGATACCTGGATCTTTCAGCCTGCTTGGCGATATCCACAAGACCGGATTCTCTCAGTTACTTCATCCCTTCCAGGCTCTTGTTAAGAAAACCAACCTGTACGTGGTATTCTTCTAAAGAGTCCTCCCCTGGAATGCTCGAAGTTCAATGGTTCTCTCCCGAACCAGAGACGGCACCCACCCACCTCAGAATCCTCCTTTAGTTTCCATGCCTTGGGCTAGCCAGCCCCGAGGCATTAAAATCGGGTGTAACAGAACCCCAGGCCATAGCCTTCCTGTGGGCTGGTTAGAAGGACCAGGACCATGTAATCAATACTTCATACTGGATGGAAACCCCGAACCCCGTGACATCCGCATCTTAAATACCCTCTCTCAGAGGGCACAGCGAGAGGGCCACTCCCACTGACCTGGCTCTGAGAGAGAGTAAATTAAGCACCTGACCAGACCAGAGTTCCACGCCTGCCACCAGAGACAGTGCCCCCTGTGGCCAGGCTGAACATCTCACAGCCCAGTCAGACTGACACAGAAGTCAAATTTAGGCAAATAGACCCAAACCAAACTGTAGTTTGGGTAAAGTTTTACTTTGAAAAACGCATAGCGTGGGCTCTTCAGGAGCCCGCCGCTACATATGTCTTGCGGATTTGGTGCCGTTGTTGTTCAGGTAGATCTCCACCTCTTTAAGGTTGCCTACCCTTGATATAGGTTATCTCCAGAGTATGGTACAAATGATACCTCAATCAACAAGTGCTAGAGGGACAGTCCTTAAAGCAGTAGGATCTCAGTACATACCAACAAACTGAGCGCCATATACAGGGGTTGGACAAAATTATGAAAATAAGTATGGGAAAAGAACAAAATCGTTACCTAACATGGTGTTGGACCGCCTTTGGCATTAAAGACAGCCTGAATTATCCTGGGAATTGACAAATATAAGACTTGGATGGTGGATAAGGGAATCTGATAGCACTATTCATATAACAATCCAGCCCACAATCCTGAGCAATGTACTTTTGGTCAGTTGACCATGTTGACCGTGCTTATCAGACAATGTTTTCCCGGAAACTGTATATGCCGTCATAACCTTAAATAAATTGGCAACTTCAGTCACAGAGGCACCAGCTAAGTGGGCACTAACAATTTGCCCTCTTTGAAACCCAGTAATCTTTGACATGACCCCCATATTACTAGCAGCCCACGCATAGAATGGTGAAAGTGAGGCTAGCCGCCTGTTAGCTCGGTGTCTCATCACACAGTGGAATCAAAATTATGTAGTGTTTCGATTTTTTAGTTTTTCCCAATGAAAAAGTCAACACTTTTTCACCAGCGAATGTTGGTTAGTTTTCTGACCAACATTCAGAAAAACTGGGGCCGGGGTTCTGGGCCCAGTGACCATGGTTAAGTCTCCTCATTTCGGGGGTGAGATTTTTTAGTTTTTGTCCAACCCCTTTATCTAAGATGCCATTGAAGCAATGTCACAAAAAGGGCCATGAATAGATGACTGACATAGGGCTCACTAGCGCCTGCCCAAGGTAGGTCTAGTGCGACTATTTAAGGGGGGAAAGAAAAAACACTTGTGCGGCGGAGAGGGCAGCTGAGGGTTGAGATTGTAGGGGAAGAGAAAAAGACTAGACCAGGGGCCTCCAAACTTTCAAAACAAATTGCCAGTTTACTGTCCTTCAGACTTTAAGGGGGCCAGATTGTTGTAGCCAATTGTTGTTGTATAAAATAACCAGGCGTCAGACAACAATGTCCCATCGTTGGTATCTGTGGAAGGAACAGTGCCCAATCATTGGTGTCAGTGGGAAGAATAGTGCCCAATCCTTAGTGTCACTGGAATGATTAGTGCCCCATCGTTGGTGACAGTGTGAGGAATAGTGCCCAATCGTTGGTGTTAGTGTGAGGAATAGTGCCCAATCGTTGGTATCATTGGGAGGAATAGTACCCCGTCTTTGGTGTAAGTTTGAAAAATAGTGCCCTATTGTTCATATCAGTTAAAGGGAATAGTGTCCCATCATTGATATCAGTGGGAGGAACAGTGCCTCATTGTTGGTGTCACTGGGAGGAATAGTGCCCCAAGGGCCAATAAAGGCAAGCAAATGGTGGGAGACCACTGGACTACAGTATTAAGCCTTGTACATATAATAAGAATTTCGAATAAATGATCGCCCATTTTTTTTTTTGCATGCTAATCTCATCAAAAATGAAGAGGTTGCTAAAGTTAAAAAATTCTCATACGACAGAATACAACTTCGGAAGTGATGTAATGTGTTGTGTTGTATTGTAATGTATTATTTTGTTTCAGAGCATGCGAGGTCTTGGTCTTCGGATTATTTCCCACAAACATGATTGGCTCGCGAAAGCTGTGTACTAACGATCTGATTATTGTACGATCGCTTCGAAAGCGGTAGTTTTTTTAGTCCGATGTTCTGATCGTGTGTACTAGGCATTAGAGAGAAGGGGGAGAGTTAGGCAGAACTAAAAAAGGGAGCTAGGGTGAGGATACAAGGGGGTGGTTAGGTGCCTCCAAGGCTTGCAAAATTCCACAGCACTTAACCACTTCCCGCCCTCCATATAGCAGAATGACGGCCAGGAAGTGGTTAAGTTATCCGGACTGGATGTCATATGACGTCCAGCAGGATAAGTCACAATTGCACGCTTGCTGGGGAGCGCATTGCGGCGCTCGTTGGTGTGGTGACTGACACACTGCATCACCGATCTCGGTAAAGAGTCTCTGATGTAGGCTCTTTACCATGTGATCAGCTGTGTTCAATCACAGCTAATCACAGCATAAACAGGAAGAGCCGTATCGGCTTTTCCTCCACTCGCACTGACAAACGTGAGTAGAGGAGAGCTGATCAGCTACACTCCTAATGGGGGGGGGGGTCTGCAATGATTATCAGTGCAGACCCCCCCAGGATGCCCACTCGTTCCCACCAGGGAGGCCCACCAAGGATACCCAACCAGGACCACCAGGTATGCTCAGCCATAACCACCAGGGTTGTCAATCAGTGCCCATTAGAGGTACACATTAGAGGTGCCAATCAGTGCCCATCAGTAATGCCGGCCAGTGCCTCCTCATCAGTGCTGCCTATCAGAGCCATCTATCAGTGCCCATCAGTGGCACCTATCAGTGCCCATCAGTGCTGCCTATAAGTGCCAATCAGTGTCACCTATAAGTGCCCATCAGTGTCGCCTATCAGTGCCCATCAGTGCCGCCTATCAATGCCCATCAGTGCTGTATATTAGTGCCTCATCATCAGTGCTCACCAGTGCCACCTCATTAGCGTCACCCCATCAGTGCCACCTCATCAGTGCCTGTCATTGGAACGTGGGAAGCTGCCCCCGTGGGGAGAAGACAGTGATTATTTCTAGTGGCTATGCCAGCCGCTAGCAATGATTGCATGAAAAATGCATCAAACTGGTTGTACCCACATTCAGCCTGCCCATACATGGTTTGAATCTTGACTAGTTCCTGCTGAACCAGCCTAGATTTGAACCGTCTATGTCAATGACTTCCACGCTTTTGTGATTGTCCGTTTTATTGCCATAATAATGTGGATGATAAGTGTTCACTGAGGCAGGCCATTTTTACTTATGAACAAATGCAACTGAAGAACTGGTTGCAGCATAAAATTGAAAAGAAAAAGAGCAGCATGATAAAACATTTGTTTGACCTTAATGTAAAGTTCTTCAGTCCGGTCTTCCTTTCCCTTAATGCAACCATTTCTAAGAACACGCAGAAACATCTGCACCAAAATATTTGTATTATTCTTGAAGAACAACAGAGTTTTGTCCTTGCTCGCCGCAGACAGCCCACCAACCTGGAGAGTCTGCAGTGTTAACTATTATTAAACTTCTTGCTGAGAACAGGGACGTAGAACTTCCTGTTAAGACTTGAGGAACCTGTTGTTGCGTACTGTGGTTACACCTCGGCCTCTGCAGCAGGCACCGGGTGTGGTGTTATCAAAGCACATCCTCAACCCTGCAATTCCAGGACACACAAGAGCTCCCACTGTGCTTTTTCTGCCTCCAGAAAAATATAAAACCACAAAAAAGAAAAAATATCAAGGCACAGGGAACCAATAAAAGCACATTACAGTTGAGGCTATCTTGTTTGTACAAAACTGTCTGTAAACAGAAACTGCTGAGGGTTTCTGCTAAATTTAATCTTGAGGATCAACACTTTTGCAGTGCATGACCATCTGTGTGGTATGAAGGCCAGAATCATGGAGGACCCGATATGTGAAATTATCTATCTAGACAGCTTTTTATTCTTCATCGGTTAACGGATCCTAGTTCCTAGCCCTGAAGATGTTTACAATCGAATGCTCCTGCTACAGACAAACACATGTACACACACAGTAGGGCTAATGTTGGGTGATGGCCAAATAAAATACCAGCGTATATTGATGGTGTGGGAAGAGACTCAGAGAACCTGGGGAAAACCAATGCAAACAAAGAAAGACATATACACTCCATGGAGACAGGGTTGAGTTAAAAAATTTTTTATACACAAACGAAAGCTTTGAGTCACATGACCCATTCACATTTTTTGCTTGTCCATATCTTTTCACCGAAGCAACATGAGAGTTGATGGTAGGGGTGAACACCAGAACTGGGAGACTTCTTGTCCATTGCTGGTGACATGTTTGAACTGACTTTGGCATCTAGTGGCCTATTTAAAGCACTGGAAGATCATTTTTGAGTGGTTGTCAGCTCCTGTGCCCCGTAAATATACCCTGCTTGTTCCTGTCATATATCTGGCTTGTCTTCTGACTACACCTGGTCTTGATGCCTCAGGTACCTGACCTCTGGCTTGCTTCTCAACTCGGCATCTTGCTTATCCCTTTGGCTCATCTTCTGCCTGTTTGATACTGACCTTAACATGGCTCCTGTTTACGCTTTCGTCTTCTGAATCTGTTCCTCTGCTGCTCACCTGTAGCCTGCCTGATTTGTCTTCTGGCTATGCCTGATCTTGATCCCTCAGGTACCTGACCTCTGCCTTGCTTCTTGACTTGGTACCTTAGTCATCCCTTTGACTCATCTTCTGCCCGTATGATGCTCACCTCGGCCTGGCTCCTGTTTACGCTTTCGTATTATAAATCTGTACCTCCAGTGCCTGTCTGTTGCCAACCTCTGCCTGTCTGACCATGTTCCTGCCTCCTAATTCTGCAAATCCCGTGATGACATCTGACACAAGTTTCTGTTCTTCAGGTTTTACATCATCGCACGATCTGCTGGTCAGGACTTACTGCAGGCCCCCCATGCCACTCTTTGTCCTGTCCTCCCCTGTCATCAATTCCCAGGGACAAACAGGACAGGAGGTGCAAGGGAAAGCCCTCTCATCAGTTCAGGCCTCTATTATTACGTGACAGTTGGTCTCAAATGTGTACATCTGGGTACCTTAAAGGTCTATGTCAGTTGACTTTTGTTAATGACTGAACTACTTTTTTCCCCATACCATTCAATGGTAATAAAAAAGCGGCCTAAGGGTCCTTTCACTTGTCTGCCCGGTGGACTCCGCTTGCTGAGCGGGGGATCGTTCCGCTGACCCCCTCTGAGCAGGCAGATGACAGGCCCGTCTCCACTCACTGTGAAGAGATGGACCTGTCAGAGTACTGCCTGTCCGTTTTCATTCGAACCTATCCAATCCAATTCACCAGACAGATGGAAAAAAGGGTCTCCATCCGTCTGGATTTCACGGACAAAAATCGGATTGTAGAGCAGCGGGTGCCAGTGGACATGTCATCTCTGGCATCCACCACTCCATAGGAGTGAATGGAGCATCCGATCAGGTCCGCCTGAAAAACTGACAGGAAAGCCTGTGTGAAAGGAGCCTATAGCATGTTTATGCAGCTCAGAGTGGGGCCAAATGACAATCAGAAGGAGGTCAACGGCACTTGTCAATGAACTTGGAACTAAACTCAATGCAAGGAAAATGCACATGAAAGTACACAGCATTTGCCTATCAACTAAAGCCCAAAATCGATTGACACAGACCCTATCTTGCCAGTGAGTCCATGAAGAGAACGGAAAAAGATACAATTGTACCATCTCCATAATAGAAACCGTTATCCTCCCACTCAACCCTATAAACCAGGCTAATTCTAAGTTTGTGGTCTAGTAGAAATTTACCTTACCTTACAGATTACCAACATCTGTGAGTTTCGATCATGTCCTTGCACGGTTTTGCACATTTAAAACACTGGTACATCTTCTTCCAGCCAGTTCACACTAATGTCAGCTTTACAGATTGAATCCTGGCAAAGTAAATGGATTTCCTGTGAAATTTGTGAATAACACAGAATGTTCCTTTAGATGGAATTGAGCTTTCAGTAGTCTGAAGTCAACAAGAAGTTTCACCAAATTTAAAACACAGTTCCACTTTTGATGGTTTGAACTTTTTACATATACACAGCGCTATACATTGTACAGTACATCCAACGTCCCTACCCTCAAGGACCTTACACTCTAAGCTTACATCAAGGTATCAAGGATCTCACGCTTTAAGCTCCTTGATACCTTCATACATACTAGGGACAATTTAGACAGGATCAAATTAACCTACAAGCATGTCTTTGGAGTGTGGGAGGAAACCCATGCAGGCACAGGGAGAACATGCAAACTCCAGGCAAGTAGTGTCATGGTTGGGATTTGAACCGGCAACCCTCTTTACTGCTAGGTAAAAATACTATCCACTACACCACTGTGTGGCATGCGCCGTAGACAGCGGCGCGCAGGCGCCCTGGGCAAGCCGCAGATCGCTGCGATATGCCGCGAGTGTCGGCTCCCATGCGCATGTGCGGGAGTGACGTCATCGCTGCTCCAGCGAATCACAGTGCCGGAGCAGCGAGACCCACCAAGAAGATGGACGCTCGCAACTACAGGGGACAGCGGTGACTTTGCTGGCTCCTGTGTCAGGTAAGTGACACATAATGGACTACTATGCGATGCATAGTAGTCCATTATGCTTTACCTTTGCAGGGAGACAAAGAGGAAGTAAACCCATCAGGGTTTACTTCCTCTTTAAGAGGGCCCTGCTTGTGGGGAAGTGCAGTATGGGGTGGCGCCAGCAAACACTCTGACTGCAGATAACAGAATTTGTATTAATGCAGCATCCAACAATTCACAACAAAATGGTGGTAAGGCACCCGACTGGGAACACTCACACAATATAACAGCAAGGTCTCAGATTTGCCAACAGCGTCTGTCTTAAGGGGCGAAATGTGGCCTGGCTGGTCTGTACCCAAATGGGGAGATTCCCAAGAAGGATGGCGTGTCCCTACCCTTTCTCTACTTGTCTGAAACCTCTCCCTCCTGCTAATCACGGTTCCTGTCAGACGGATGACCTGTCCCTACACTGCCCACGCGTGAAATGCATGCCAAAACTTTGGGCCAGGGTCTTAAATACACTTTGCCTGACCCAAGATGGCCACCAGGGTCACATGGGGTGGGAACATCCAACCCGATATCTCCCCCAGTAACCCAAGAAACCATGTTCCTCTTGACTTCCTCTCCCCCTGCACTGCTGCTGCGGTTGAGCGCCACCTGCAGTGGTGAAAATAGACTGCACTTTCATACATGCTCATAAGAGCTTACAATCTAATAGGGTGGGGCAAGTGGTACAAAAGGTAATACCTGTAGGGGATGAGCTGATGGAAGAATTAAAAGTTCAGTTGGTAGGTGGAGGTGGGATAGGCTACTCTGAAGAGATGAGTTTTACAGGGATCACATAAAGGTGGCCAGAGTAGGAGATAGCTGAGTAGATTGAGGTAGAGCGTTCCAGAGGATAGGAGAGGATCTGGAGAAGTCCTGAAGACGAGCTTGCGAGGAGGAGACAAGAGAGCTATAGTGCAGGAGGAACAGAGAGAAAAATGTGGGGGATATTTGGAGACAAGATTGATAATGTAGCTGGGGGCAGAGTTGTGAATGTTTTTTATATGTTGTTGTTAGTATTTTGAATTGAATTTGCTGGGCAATCAGAAGCCAGTGGAAGGGATTGGCAGAGAGGGGTGGCAGACACTGAGCGGTTGGTAAGGTAGATGGGTCTGGCAGCAGCATTCATGATAGACTGAAAGGGGGATAGCCTGCTTAGAGGTAGGCCTAAAACTGCCATGCCATGCACCGTGGGGTGCCTTGAAGTTTCTTCAGGGGTGCCTTGGCAAAATGCCTAAAAATTGCTCCAAAATTGTATACGAGCCAGCAGATGGATGAAGCCTGCCTTTTAGTTACACAAAGCCACAGGTTTTTATTGTGCACCATTACGACCGTCTAGCCACCAGCGTCTTAACAACCTATGACCCTCCACTGCTCCTCTCTGTTAGTGTTGGGGGTCACATTAGCTGAGTGATGGAGAAAATCTGAGGGACAAGAGAAACATTGGAATACCGCTCAGTACCAGTGTGCAAAAGTGTATTGGATATGGAAGAATAAATCACCCCCAACGTTGGATGTCCTACGTGTGTGGATTATGTAAAAATATTAGAATAGTTTTTTTACATTTTAGAATAGGGTGCTTTGAGATTGTCCACAATTTTAGAGGGTGCCTTGAGATTGTCCATAACTTTAGAGGGTGCCTTGAGATTGTCCATAATTTTAGAGGCCGATTTGAGATTGTCCATAATTTTAGTGGGTGCCTTGAGATTGTCCATAATTTTAGAAGGTGCCTTGAGATTGTCCATAATTTTAGAGGGTGCCTTGAGATTGTCCATAATTTTAGAAGGTGCCTTGAGATTGTCCATAATTTTAGAGGGTGCATTGAGATTGTCCATAGTTTTAGAAGGTGCCTTGAGATTGTCCATAATTTTAGAGGCTGACTTGAGATTGTCCATAATTTTAGAGGGTGCCTTGAGATTGTCCATAATTTTAAAAGGTGCCTTGAGATTGTCCATAATTTTAGAGGGTGCCTTGAGATTTTCCATAATTTTAGAGGGTGCCTTGAGATTTTACATAATTTTAGAGGGTGCCTTGAGATTGTCCATAATTTTAGAGGGTGCCTTGAGATTGTCCATAATTTTAGAGGCTGATTTGAGATTGTCCATAATTTTAGAGGGTGCCTTGAGATTGTCCATAATTTTAGAGGCTGACTTGAGATTGTCCATAATTTTAGATGGTGCCTTGAGATTTTCCATAATTTTAGATGGTGCCTTGAGATTTTCCATAATTTTAGAGGGTGCCTTGAGATTTTCCATAATTTTAGAGGGTGCCTTGAGATTGTCCATAATTTTAGAGGGTGCCTTGAGATTGTCCATAATTTTAGAGGCTGACTTGAGATTGTCCATAATTTTAGAGGGTCCCTTGAGATTGTCCATAATTTTAGAGGGTGCCTTGACATTGTCTATAATTTTAGAGGGTGTCTTGACATTGTCCATAATTTTAGAGGGTTCCTTGAGATTGTCCATGATTTTAGAGGGTGCCTTGAGATTGTCCATAATTTTAAAGGGTGCCTTGAGATTGTCCACAGTTTTAGAGGGTGCCTTGAGATTGTCCATAATTTTAGAGGGTGCCTTGAGATTGTCCGTAATATTATAGGCTGACTTGAGATTGTCCATAATTTTAGAGGCTGACTTGAGATTGTCCATAATTTGAGAGGGTCCCTTGAGATTGTCCATAATTTTAGAATCTGACTTGAGATTGTCCATAATTTGAGAGGGTGCCTTGAGATTGTCCATAATTTTAGAGGGTGCCTTGAGATTGTCCATAATTTTAGAGGCTGATTTGAGATTGTCCATAATTTTAGAGGCTGATTTGAGATTGTCCATAATTTTAGAGGGTGCCTTGAGATTTTCCATAATTTTAAAGGGTGCCTTGAGATTGTCCATAATTTTAGAGGGTGCTATGAGATTGTCCATAATTTTAGAGGCTGATTTGAGATTGTCCATAATTTTAGAGGGTGCCTTGAGATTGTTCATAATTTTAGAGGCTGACTTGAGATTGTCCATAATTTTAGAGGGTGCCTTGAGATTGTCCATAATTTTAGAGGGTGCCTTGAGATTGTCCACAGTTTTAGAGGGTGCCTTGAGATTGTCCATAATTTTAGAGGGTGCCTTGAGATTGTCCATAGTTTTAGAGGCTGATTTGAGATTGTCCATAATTTTAGAGGGTGCCTTGAGATTTTCCATAATTTTAGAGGGTGCCTTGAGATTGTCCATAATTTTAGAGGGTGCTATGAGATTGTCCATAATTTTAGAGGCTGACTTGAGATTGTCCATAATTTTAGAGGGTGCCTTGAGATTGTCCATAATTTTAAAATGTCCCTTGACTGAAAAAAGGTTGAGAAACACTAGCCTAAGAGAAGGGAGTTGCAATAGGGAGTCAACTGAGGAGAGAAGGACAGAAAAATGTGGCTCTAAAAAGGAACAGTTGTTTATAATAAGTAACAGTTGGGTACAATAAAGCTTTAGTGCCGTATAAAAACCTTAAGCAGTTAAATAGTACATTTATATATACAGATCTCTATATCAGAGCTAAAAGAGAGACATCTGAGGAGGGAAGAGGGAACAGAGAAATTTGGTTCCAAATAAGGGAGAGTTGAAAGCTATGTCAAAATACTTCACAACATGTCCGCTTCCTGGACATGGCCACAACAGGTGTGTATTTGGGAGCGGATAATATCGGAAACATTGGTTCATGTATCTCTGGACATGTGGGCTACGCTTTTCGTTTACGTGCGTGAAACCCACCAGCTTGAGGAATGTTAGGCTGGTGGAATGGTTGTAAATCTGTTAATTTGGAGCACTGCATCTTGTTTATCAGACACAGGGTGGTCCAGAGCAACTAATGCACTCCCCAATCCAAACACAGCCGTTGAGATGCCGGCTGCCTAGGTTACCTCAGAAAGACATCTGACATTTGACACAGAATGGGAAGCTGAGGAATGTCAGGAATTCTGTGACTCAACAGTGAGATTTATTATAGCCGATCTGCCCCGTAGAGAACACTTAATTCAACATTGTTAGCTTGGATGTGGTACATTTCTTGGGAGATTAAAAGCTTACATTTGTTGTCAAACCATATTGAGAGGTCATAGGAGCCATTTTGCACTGGAATTAATTTTTTTTATTTTTTTAACGGATTGGCAGATGAGCGCTGTTCCCTTTAAAGTAAATCTGTGCGTCCATAAAGGTAACAAACTAACAACAGTACTCCTTAATGGGAAACACTACATAGTGCCTGGTGGTACCTGTACTAGGAAGTAAATCAGCCCTTATACAAAGGCATAAAAGGTCTATAAAGACGTAGATGAGCGAGTTTGGGGTGGAGGAGCTTGACTGGCCTGCACGGAGTCCTGACCTCAACCCGATAGAACACCTTTGGGATGAATTAGAGCGCAGACTGCAAGCCAGGCCTTCTCGTCCAACATCAGTGCCTGACCTCACAAATGCGTTGTGGAAGAATGGTTAAACATTCCCATAGACGCATTCCTAAACCTTGTGGACAGCCTTCCCAGAAGAGTTGAAGCTGTTATAGCTGCAAAGGGTGGGCCAACTCAATATTGAACCCTACGGACTAAGACTGGGATGCCATTAAACTTCATGTGCGTGTAAGGGCAGGCGTCCCAATACTTTTTGGGAATATAGTGTATGTGCAAAATGCAATAAACAAAGTCCCATGAAATTATCATGAATTCAGTGCAAAAGTCCTTCATAAATGTCTTCAGCCTTCCAACCATACCCTTGATTATATCCCAGAAATACAGACAAGACGACGCGTTTCAGGGGCTTTGAAGTCCGTCTTTATCAGGGCTGGGGGATAAACAGACATGGCTGAACGCACAGAGAAAAACCGGAAAGGAAAAGTTGCGTTTTTTCAAAAAGTCAACAAGCATTTGCAAACAAGGGCAGGCGTCCCAATACTTTTGGTAATATAGTGTATGTCCAATAAAATCGAATTTCTTCATAAATTTAGGCCAATGTGTATTCTGTACATGTCTTTGGTAAAAAAAATAAAAATCCCAATAAGTGTATATTAACTGGTTTGTGTGAAGGTTATAGTGCCTACAAACTATGGTATATGTATTTGAAAATTGATCAGTCCTGATGTACTCATTTCTTGAGGCCCTAAAAGGCCAGGACAGTACAAATACCCCCCAAATGACACCTTTATGGAAAGTAGACAGTCCAAGGTATTTGGTAAGAGGCATGGTGTGTTTCTTAAAGTTGTAATTTTTTGGTCACAATTTTTCTGAAAATGAACAAAATAAATAAAATTATTATTTTTTTCACAATTTTTAAAACTTTTTTTACATTTTTATTTTTTAAACATTTTTGAATGTCTTCAGAGTAGTTAATTGCCACCATAGTGACACTGTGCTACTCTGGGGGGAAAAGTTATCGTGGATATATATATATATTTTTTTTTACCCTGCTATTCCTTATAAAGTGATGACCTCTATATAAGCAATAGCTGTAGTTGTCATGAATAGGTTTCCCATTCCTGAACAGCTTGCTTTTAATTATGATCTGTGATCACATGGTACAGGTAGCCAGGTACCATGTGATTGCTTTGGGCCAACAGTAAGCAACAGTGTCGGCTGGTGCTCAATTTTCTTGGCGGGGGCTCACGCCCCCCCCCCCGCGCCAAACAGACAACCCACCCCCCCTCGCCCTGCGCTCGATCGATCGCCGCTTTACTCCCCAGTGCTTGATCCCCGCATCGGTCGCCCGCCAGGCCCCCTGCCAGCCCTGTACTTACCCCATCCAGGTCGTGGCTTCGGCAGCCTCCCCCCGTGTCTCCTCTCAAGTCCCGGCGGCCGGTTCTCCTCCCGGCCAATCAGGACTTAGGACTTGCGGCCAATCGGGTCTTAGGACTCCCAGCCGATCGGGTCTTCCTGATTGGCCAGGAGGAGAAACTGGAAGACATTAGCGAATATTAATTTGCTAATGTCACACAACTGGGTGGGCTCCAGGTGCAGTGCTCTGCACCCTGAGCCCATCCTTTTTTAAACCAATTAGAGCCTCAGGCTCTAGTCATGTGCTTCTAAAAGAAAACCAAATTGGAATCCTTGCATCCGGCGCCCTACATGTAGATTAGGGGGCGGGCGCATGGATTAGAGGGGCCATGCATGAGCGGCCCCCATTGGTAGGCAAGCTGTTTATGTCCCACTGTTTTTGTTATAAAATTGGCACGCTCAATTTCTATGAAATTATTTTTCGACACACTGTGCTCAAAAGGTTGCCTACCCCTGCACTATATCTTAACCGATTGTATTTTCCCAGGAGGGGGGGTTGGCCCGGGGAAGCCGTCCCCACCAGAAGAACACAGTAATTATTGCTACCGTGTTTTACCAAAAATAAGCCCGGGTCTTATATTAATTTTGGCAAAAAAAGACCCAGTAGGGCTTACTTTCGGGGTAGGGCTTCACATGTGCTGTCTACTCTCCCCATCTCCCTCCCTGCTTGTCAGGCCAATGGAACTGAGTAAAAGTGGGTGTAAAAAATCCCGAAATGCACCGTATTACACATCGCAAACCGTATTACACAATGTAACTGTGATAAACACCCTGTTACAGAGCCGTGACTTGCCGATCCTCTCTTCCCGCACTGACCTTAATTTTCTGGTGCTGTCCAGGGCATGCTCCAAGCATTGCAGAGGGAGGGGGGTCTGAGATCCCCCGCTGGCAGAAGAGGCGAAGAAGAGAGCAGTGGGGATCAGCTGAGTGCCGCTCGGTGCTTACATGGCCCGCCGGAGCTTCCTTCCACGTTCCGAGTACTGCAGAGGTGGAGGCCAAGATCCCCCGCTGACAGCTGGGAGAAGAGAAGGAGATCAGTGGGGGATATGCTGAGTGGCGAATGGCTCCGCACAGAAGGCATTAATCCAACATAGATCACACAATATAACACTGCAATAAAGTGCATTTTAGGATTTTACAACCAATTTAAGCTAGGGCTTATGTTCGGGGTAGGGCTTATATTGCAGCCCTCCCCAAAAATCACAGTGGGGCTTATTTTTGGGGTAGGTCTTATTTTTGGTGCTAGCGATAATCATATGTAAAATCTGGCAGGCTGGTCATACCCAAGTTTTCAGATGCCCATACATGGTTCGAATCTCAGCAGGACCTGGCCGAGATCTGAACCGTCTATGTCCGGCCAAAGACCTGTCTCGGAACAGGTCCATCAGACCTCATTGGATCCCCCCTTTCCAGAAAGACATGACGGTGCTCATATAGTCCTGCAGACTGCATGAAAATTAAATATTCCATCTTTCTTGGAACCTTTAAGCCATGACAGATGGTTTTCTTCCTTTTCCAGCGGCTGACAAATGTATCTGCTAAGGTCATTATCACACGTCTTTTCCGTTAGCTTGTGGAGGCAGCTACGAAAAAAAGCCATTACCTACCAAACGGACTTGGGATGTGAAATGCTTTGCCAGGTTTTATTCCGACCTGCAGGAATAAGATTGTCTCACCTCATCACTCTGGAAAGCCAACGTGTATATTACGGAGAAAGAGGGAAACGTTAGATGCTAACATTCCAGCCGATATTGGTTTATAAAGAAAAAATAAAATAAAAAGCAAGGCTCTACTTACCTGTGATGAGGTCATCTTCACAACTAATGAGATTCCCCTAAGTGGTGTACAGAGCAGGTTTTGGTCATTTTTCTGCACTGATGACCCTCTCGCCCCTCAAGCAATGAAGGTCTCCATAGACAAAGCATCGAATAAAGCATTTCTGGCTGATCCCATGTCTGTAGGGCAGCACGTGACACCACTAAACAAGCGATTATACCAAACAAAGCCATCAGACAGGTTGCAAGAATCTTGAATGTTTGCTATTTGTTGACCCAGCGCCATGACTGTCTGCCCAGGACTCTCCCTCTTCCATTGCCTACAGCAGGAGCAGGCAAAGTGCTTCTATATGGTGCAGAAGCTGACCCAATAAACCCAATGCACGCACATCCCAATCATTTACCAGTGTTTATGGCCAGCTGTAATCATAACACCATCCAATCCTTCAGTCTCCCCTCCCCCAGTGGTCAGACTGTACATTGTGACTTTGTAGAAGGAGGAGGAGGCATTTACTCAGTCTCCTCTCCCCCAGTGATCAGACTGTACATTGTAACTTTGTAGAAGGAGGAGGGGGCATTTACACAGTCTCCCCTCCCCCACTGGTCAGACTGTACATTGTGGCTTTGTAGAAGGAGGAGGAGGCATTTCCTCAGTCTCCCCTCCCCCAGTGATGATCAGACTGTACATTGTGACTTTGTAGCAGGAGGAGGAGGCATTTCCTCAGTCTCCCCTCCCCCCAGTGATCAGACTGTACATTGTGACTTTGTAGAAGGAGGAGGAGGCATTTCCTCGGTCTTCCCTCCCCCCAGTGATCAGACTGTACATTGTGACTTTGTAGAAGGAGGAGGAGGCATTTCCTCAGTCTTCCCTCCCCCCAGTGGTCAGACTGTACATTGTGACTTTGTAGAAGGAGGAGGAGGCATTTCCTCAGTCTTCCCTCCCCCCAGTGATCAGACTGTACATTGTGACTTTGTAGAAGGAGGAGGAGGCATTTCCTCAGTCTTCCCTCCCCCCAGTGATCAGACTGTACATTGTGACTTTGTATAAGGAGGAGGAGGCATTTCCTCAGTCTCCCCTCCCCCAGTGATCAGACTGTACACAGGGCAGGTGCTACCACTAGGAAAATTGGCAGCCGCCTAGGGCACCCAGCTACCTAGGGCACCCGGCCACTGGTGTTCCTACTTTCTTCTCTCTGCAGCAGGCAACTAAGTCTCAGCATCAGCAGGCAGCCGTCACTCCGTTCGCACATAGTGTCAGAGGCGCGGCGGCGGTGGAGGACTGTGTCTGTGTCCCGACTCCTGCTGTAATCTGACCTGTGGCTGTACATTGTAACTTTGTAGCATCTGTAGTATCTCAGTGCAGGAAGTCGATTGTGACCCTGAATGGTGCCTTGTGTAGAGAATAGCCAGTGAAGGCATAGTCAGAGGGTACTGTCATCTCAGTGAGAGGTAATAAATACCTGGCGCTGTTACACTTACACAGCACTTCAATTATACAGTATCTCACTAAAGTCAGTACACCCCTCACATTTTTGGAAATAATTTCTTCTATCTTTTCATGTGACAACACTGAAGAAATGACACTTGTCTACAATGTAAAGTAGTGAGTGTACAGCTTGTATAACAGTGTCAATTTTCTGTCCCCTCAAAATAACTCAACACACAGCCATTAATGTCTAAACCGCTGGCAACAAAAGTCAGTACACCCCTAAGTGAAAATGTCCAAATTGGGCCCAAAGTGTCAATAATTTGTGTCAATGCTCTGCTTCAGTATGTCACAGTACATGTTGGCATTCATGGTCCCCTCAATGATCTGTAGCTCCCCAGTGCCGGCAGCACTCATGTAGCCCCAGACCATGACACTCCCACCACCATGCTTGACTGTAGACAAGACACACTTGTCTTTGTCCTCCTCGCCTGGTTGCCCCCACACACGCCTGACACCATCTGACACCAAATACGTTTATCTTGGTCTCATCAGACCACAGGTTCCAGTAATCCATCTCCTTAGTCTGCTTGTCTTCAGCAAACTGTTTGTGGGCTTTCTTGCACATCATCTTTAGAAGAGGCTTCCTTCTGGGATGACAGCCATGCAGACCAATTTGATGCAGTGTGCGGCATATGGTCTGAGCATTGACAGGCTGACCCCCCACCCCTACAACCTCTGCAGCAATGCTGGCAGCACTCATACGTCTATTTCCCAAAGACAACCTTGGGATATGACGCTGAGCACGTGACCTCAACTTCTTTGGTGGACCATGGTGAGGCCTGTTCTGAGTGGAACCCGTCCTGTTAAACTGTTGTATGGTCTTGGCCACCGTGCTGCAGCTCAGTTTGAGGGTCATGGCAATCTTTTTATAGCCTAAGCCATCTTTATGTGGACCAACAATTCTTTTGTTCAGATCCTCAGAGAGTTCTTTGCCATGAGGTGCCATGTTGAAATACCAGTGACCAATATGAGCGATTGAGAGCGATAACACCAAATTTAACACACCTGCTCCCCATTCACACCTGAGACTTTGTAACACTAACGAGTCACATGACACCGGGGAGAGAAAATTTCTAATTGGGCCCAATTTGGACATTTTCACTTAGGGGTGTACTCACGTTTGTTGCCAGCGGTTAAGACATTAATGGCTGTGTGTTGAGTTATTTTGAGGGGACAGCAAATTTACACTGTAAGGCCGCGTACACACGGGCGGATTGTCTGGCCAACTAAGTTCATCAGACAATCCGACAGACAGTCCGTCCAACTTTTGAATGAACGGACTTGACCACACACGATGAACAGACAGTCCGCTGAAAGCTTGCGCGATGACGTATACAGCACGTACGACGGGACTAGAAAAACGACGTCCAATACACTGCAATGCAACCTTCGGCCGTGTAAATCCTTTCTGAGCATGTGCCATACTTAGTCCGTCCAACTTGCCTACACACGAGCGGACTGTCCGCTGAAACCAAGTTTGGACGGACAAAACCAAGTTTGGACGGACAAAATTACGGAAATTCCGTAAGACTTTGTTCGTCAGACTCTCCGCTGAAAAAGTCCGCTAAAGCCCACACACGAGCGGATTGTCCGCTGAAACACGGTTCAGCGGACTAAGTTGGGCAGACAATCCGTCTGTGTGTACGCGGCCTTATACAAGCTGTACACTCACTACTTTACATTGTAGCAAAGCGTCATTTCTTTAGTGTTGTCACATGAAAAGAAAATATTTACAAAAATGTGAGGGGTGTACTTACTCTTGTGAGATACTGTAAGAGTCTGAATAAACAGTGAACATCAGCACAATGATATAAATCTGTTGTACAGGATGCCAAGGTTGGGTCCTGGATGGATGCTATGTAGCACCTATATTCGGGATGTGGTCCCCTTAAGGAAATCCTGGTAGGCCTCAGGGGGTCACCCAAAAATGGGTGACAAATTCCGGGGATAGTTTTAGGAGAGGACTGACTCGCGGTCCTCTCTATATTAAGAGAGATAGTTGGGACCCGGAATTTGGGGGGCTCTGAAGTGACATTTGGGTGGGAAAGAGCCTCCCTCCCTGACCACAGGGATTCGGCCCACAGGGGGTTACCGGCCTCCAAGAAGACAGCCCATAAGACAGGAAGTAGTAGAGAGGTGGTGGTGAGGAGGAGAAAGAGATGAACACCTGTCTGAGGAGCTGTGTTGCTGTGTTGCTGTGTTGCTGTCTTGCTGCTTTGGAGGCTGCAAAAAGATCTCTGTAAGGACTCTAAAAACTTTTGGGTGAAGACCTGACCACGGAACTGTAGGTGCTTTCTTTTCTTATTATTTGTGCTGAAGATAAGCGGACTTTAATTTACGTTTTTGTATGCTGAAGAAAAGCTTTATTTTTGATTTAATTATAATTTAATTATAAATAAAAGTATTTTGGTTTCACCTTATACCGGTTTATGCTAGCCGAAACTTGCAAATGAAAAACTGAAAACGACAAATCCAAAAAGAACAGAATTCGGTTAATCTTCATTAAGAAAAGGTCCATTGAGGAAGTGTTTACATCCTTGATGTTGATAATGACTTTAATAAGTCCATTGGCGAATCAATCAGAAGAACAGGACATTTCCCGTCATTTGTCTCTGTTTCTGCAGTGAAGGAAATGATGATCCTTTCATCTTCATACTTTGTAATCTGTCTTCTATCACCACCCTATAGATGGGATCTCTGAAAGAGTTTAAGCAAATCATGTGCAGAAGGAGAAGATGGGGAGGAAAAAAAGAAACAGCCACTGAACGAGAGAAGATTTCATTTAATCTGCCCCGAGGACAGAGCACCAGACAAATGTTCCAAAATGCAAACAGGTGTAGCCGAGGAAATGCTTTCCGCTATTAAATACCATTAGCGCTCGTGCCCAGACCTAGACATCCTCATTTTGACATAATTAACTTTCTTTGGTGCAAGAAACAATTGCTTCTCAAAACAGCAAGATGTCTTCATTGATACACAGTACTATGTGCAAGTCTAGTTATTAATGCGGGGGGGGGGGCGACTTCCACTATAAGACTTCTGATGGGCTCCACTCACAAAGTGATATTTTCTTCTTTGCATTATCTGTAAAATACCTCATAGCATTTTTCAAAAAGTTACCTTTTGGCATTCACTGAAAAATGCTACTAAAATACAGCATGTTATTTTATGAAGTCATGCGGTCTTTTAGTAATGAAAACATGCGGTAATTTAGTGCTGGTGTATTTATTAACAGTAGTAAATACAGGGGTCAAGTCCTGGGAAAAAAAGTGTGTGAGCTCAACCAAGACCCCCCTCCCCCTTAAAAAAAAAAAGTGTGTGTGTGTGTGTATGTGTTGGACCAATTATAAAAAGTATATACATCATTTTTATTTAAAGCGGTCCTCCACCCTGAAGTGGAACTTCCGCTCATCTGATCCCCCCCCCCCCTCCGGTGCCACAATCGGCACCTTTCAGGGGTGGGGGGGTGCATTTACCTGGATAATCCAGGTATCTGCACCCACTTCCGGGACAAGACCGCCGCAGATGCCCCGACCGCCCCTGTTGTGTTCTGGGAAACACACAGTTCCCAGGACACAGCGGGGACCAGCAAAGACGTGCAGCGCGACTCGCGCATGCGCAGTAGGGAATCGGGCAGTGAAGCCGCAATGCTTCACTTCCCGATTCTCTGACAGAGGATGGCCGCGGGGGCAGCAGAGAGACGAGCGATTGCTCGTCATCTGCCGCCGACATCGCTGGACCCTGGGACAGGTAAGTGTCAATTTATTAAAAGTCAGCAGCTGCAATATTTGTAGCTGCTGGCTTTTAATATTTTTTTTTTTAAAGGTGCAGAACCACTTTAACAAATATTACAAAACACACACTTTCTTTTTTTTTTATATAAAAATCGTGCAGATAAAATGCAGACCACTAACTGAATCTCTCTAATTAGATAGATGCATAACATTAGTACAGATCAAATCCTGTAATCATGTTATAATGCACAAGAAAAGCTCTACATGTTTCGCAATTTGAATGCTTCTTCGGGAGCTTATAAAATATTCTGTGGAAAGGAGAGAGATGCAAGTAATCAATAGTCATAAACAATAACAAATTGATAAAAGGACTCCGATTTTTTTCAGGGGTTACCAATAGGTGATCAAAGAGAGGACTCCCAATAATGTTGTGCAAGTGGTGGTAAACAAGTAGGCGTGGGGGCGTGCCTAGTAAGAATTGTATTAAAAAATAATGAAAGAAACAAGAGAAAATAAGTAGTGACATAAATAGGTTTATAAATAGGTCATAAAAAAAAGTTTCCCGGAAGTGACCTCATCCTCCTGGTTGTCAGCGTGCTCTCCGCCGTCAGGAAGTGTCAGCAACCTTTGACGCAGCCTGTTTTCAGGACACTGCCGCCATCCAGCCTATGGAATGGATTCACTCCACGGACATCCGGCAGTTCATGCCTATATGCCTGTTACTAGTGTACCTTTGTGAGTACCGTGCTTTCAGCTTTTATTAAAATATTATTTAATTTACTGCACTTAGAGTGGTGCCTTGGTTTGACTACTTCCCCCTGCCATCTGGTCAAATCAGCAGCCTGAATATTTATGCTGTTCCAGCCAATCCATGGGGAAGGGTGCCCAGTAGCTGGCTAGGAGTGTGCATAAATAGTTTGAGGCCTGGGACAGAGGGGTTCTTGATCCTGAGGGGGAGATCCCAGTCTAAAGGGCTACTGCCCTTCTGGGCAGTCCAGCTATACTTTTCTACTGCTCATTGAGGTCTCAACTTTGCTAGCTGGGGGTGTCGGCTATCCGGCTGAACTGATCTACTGATCTATTGATCTATCCTGCTGCCTGAGGGACTTTCTCCTAGTATCTGGTCTAGAGAGGTGTCTGGAAGATATTTGAAGGTCCAGCCAACTATACAAGGGCATTAGTGAGTACAGACTGGTGTGTGAGAGCCCAGTGACTGTGTGCTGCTGCTATCCTTCTTGCATCAGAGTCGTCTTTTTTTTTTTAAAGTGGACATTGTTCAGGATATCCCTGTGTAGCTCAGTCCATTATTTGCTGCTGCAAGGACTGTGCTCAGGATCCATAGGAAGAGATAGGTGTCCTCAAGTTAATACCTAATGTTGCTGGAGTATCCCATGGTTACCCGTCACCCATCCAAGCTCAATGTTTTTCAATAAAACATCAAAAAGAATACCCCTAAATGGATCACTGAGCTGGAGGAGTGACTGAGACTGTGCCTGGCTGGCTGCTAATGCACCTATTGGGGAAAGAGCCTCGGGGGCCAGCACAATGAGCCCTTTAGGGGGCGAGTGCTACAAATGTTTACATTTATGTAGGGGCCCTGTCAGGTAGGATGGCTACTAGTCCATATTTAGTGGACAGCTAGGCTGTAGCCATTGTTGTTATCTGCATTTTCTATGTTTCCCCTAGGCGGAGGACAACATTGTTTACTTCTGCCTGCATTTGGGGTGTGTTCTCCAAAGAACAAGAAGATACAATGTTATGAGTTCTAAATATTTTTTTTTTACCCTAGCCAATCACTAGGAGTTTTTTTGCCATTGATGTGGATTGAGGAAGGAGATAAATATTCCAGAAGCCTTTCTGGAACTGAATTTGCTCCCCGTGCTTTGTCAGGAGAGGACGTGAATCCAGAACCCAGGCTTTGCCTAGGGAAGAGGTTCACCATGATGAGCCCCTCTGCCACTTAGGCTTGCTTCTCGGAGAGAAGCCTTATTAGCTTTAGAATCCAGTAAGGGGAAATGCTGATACCACCACGTTTATATTATCCCCTAGCACGGGTGTATATTTGTTTTTATTCTAAACCGTTTTTTTTTTTTTTTTATTGTACATTGTTTTCGCTATAATAGTCCTTTGTTTTATGGCCACGGTGGCTTATACCCCTGGTCTCACCTTATTTTAATAAGTAAATAAGCCCATTTTTAAACGGTACGTTCACGATTGGAGCCCGTCTTTTTTTCCCCCCTCCCCCTTCACTCGTGGCCTGGCGGGCCGAGTGTTTGTGTCTTATCACATGTTCGACCATTGAGGAGCCTCCATGCATAGCTCCATATCGGAGAGCGCTTCAAACGGTGACAGGAAGCTGTCAGAAAGTTGGAGACCGGGAGAGATTGGTCGGCTACCCTGCCCATCCTCTCAGTACGATCAGAGACGAAGTGAGGTGGATCGGCTTTTTCCGGAAGATAATGGCCACGTTCGGGAATTTCCGGGCTGTTCGCACACGAGGACGCTCTGTCGGCTTGAAGGACCGTGGCGGAGCGCACACCTGGGAGACACACTGCAGAGGGCTATTTCTGCCGGTGTTACCGACTCCGTATGTTGGGAGTCCATCAGCTGTGGTAAGAGTCCAACCTATTTGTGTTACCGGGAAGCTATAATGGTTCAAGATTTGGAAACATTATTTAACCCAGAGAGAAAGATTAAACTTTTTTGGGACTTTTTTTGCACATTTATATTTTTTTTATCACTTTATTTGTCCTTTCTGAATTATTTATATAATATGAGTTTACTTTTTAATTTTTAGTGTGATTTCAGCACGGGATAGCTCACAATCTGTTCATAGGATTTACGCTAGGCTTGTGCAATTCGTTTCGTAACGAATCGAAATTTGGCCAAATTTGCCATCTTTCCGACATTCGGATGAATCCGAATGTCCGAATAAAAAAATAACGAATAACAACGAATACGAAAGAAATATAACGAATGAATTCGACATGATTCGGTAATTCTTTAAAGATCTAATGAAACAAAAGGTCAGCTGAAAGTAAATCTTATAGACCAATCAGCTAATTAATTTTGTGCCGGAGGATGGATTACTGGCAAAGTGCATTCCTGAGAACTGAGTGAGAAGGGTGTTGTATTGTATTTGAGCCGAGGAGAAGAGACGTTGTCATTGTGTGTGTTAAAAGATTCAATAAACAAACGATTTTCCAAACTACAAATCATTATCACGAATGTATATACATACATAAATAGCGAATTTCAACGAACACGGACAAATGAATTCGACACTCTACGAATAATAACGAATTATCCGAAAAACGTATTAACGTAACATAACGAATATAACAGAACGAAATGATGTATTTAACGAATGACAACGAACCGAAACTAAATGAAATTTTCCGTTGTGCACAAGTCTAATTTACGCACACTCATTTTTTTAGAATCATTTTTCATTTTGATTGCATCACAGTATTCACACATATTTAGCGCAACATTTATATATTTTTTAATCTTGATTCCATATTGATATTTGATGGTGTTTTAGTTGCAGCTTTTCCCTTTTCCTAGCGCAATATTGTTTTATTTTATTTTATTTTATTTTGGCCTGAGAGATAGGAAGGTGGCTAAATAAGGGGAGCACTTTCAAAAAGCTAGCTCAGTCAATTGTTGGTTTTAGTTTAAAGGCACGCATTGAAGAATTGTTGAGTCTCAGGCTCTCAGCTTAAAGGCACACCCTTGATACTTTGGAATGGGCGGAAGTTACTTATAATTAAATGGAGGGATTTTGGTTGTTGTTTGGGTATCCTGTAACCCAGCCTTTCTCAACCGGGGTTCCTACAGAGGTTGTTAGGGGTTCCTCAAGCATTGATCAATTTTGGCCGCTCAAATAAGAAACCACTGACAGGAGCATTCTTCTCACTGATCATCACACTAGTGTACCGTGGAATGTAGATATGATAATTATTATTAGCAGGGGTTCCCTGAGACCAGAACGTTATTTCAAGGGTTCCTCTATGGTAAAACGTTTGTGAAGGGCTGTCAGGGAGGAGCTGGTCATAGTATATATGAAGCTCTGAGGCGCATACAGATGCACAGGTGCGGGCCTGTGGGTGCTCCTTTTACTCTGCACAGCCGTGCACATGTGTACGTACTAAATAGAATATTTAAAGCGTTTGAAAACCCCCCAAAAAAATAAATAAAGACCCTGTTCCCTTAAAACATGTTATACAGCACAGTGCATGTGCTGTGTAATTTGTCCCCCTGTAACACCTAAAAAAGCTGGCTGATTCTGCCAGTTTTCAGCCTTCCCTCTGTAACTGACCACAGTGTATCATGGCTTCTGAACCCTGACACCGTGGTCATTTTACGTGCCTCCGTCATCCGCAGCTCTCCTGTCTCTCCTGTCCGCCTCGCCCTCCCTCCCTCCCTGCCTGTTGGCTACTGTGTCAGGGACCGCCCCTCCTCCTGCTGCTGAAATAACATTTCATAGTTTATACAATCCTCCTGGTCTCCTAAGGATATGTCCTCCTGTGTGTGTTTTATTAAAATAAACCGTCCTTTACCTTATCTCAGAGCACTGATCGGCGTTCACGTGACCCACCATCTCTCTCCTCCAGACTGACATCAGCAGGGGAATCTTGGCCCCGTCCACTACATCTGATAGATGGGGAGAGTAGAGAGAGGTGGCGGGTCACATGTGAGGCGATTCGGCACTCTGAGATAAGGTACGGCTTATTTTATTTTATTTTTATATTAATAAAACACACACACAGGGGGATATATCCTTAGGAGACAAGGAGGATTGTATAAACTATGAAATGTGGGTTAACAACCACTTTAAGTGCAGCAATTTTACTAGTCAGTGCTGTCTGATATACAGCCTTTCCTGTACCAGTTTCTGTACCTTTCTCCTGTGATTGACCCATCTTGTCTTGACCACGCTTGAACGCTACCTGCCCTGACCTTGGGTTGTGTTTGGATACCACTGCCCTTCTGCCTGCTCCAGCGATACTGACCTTGGCCTGTACGCTGACTATTATCCTGTCTGCCGTCTGTGTCTGTTCTGACCATCTAGTACTTACCTGGTTTGCCTGACCACACATCCTGTCTTATCTGTCTGCTCACCAACTCCAAAACAGCCTGCTTCTCACCTGGTCCTTGCTGGTTATCTGCCAGCTACGTGCCCGCCAGCCTGCTCTGCAGCAGCGGCCATTCATCTGCCAGGCAAGCAACTCCCAGGCTGATGTCTGCCAAGTTCGGAGTCTGCTGCTCCTGCTGCCATCTGCTGTTGGTCATCTGATCCGTTCCTGACGAAGCACCAGCTACTTACCCATTTGGCATGCTGGACAGACACTTTACAGGCACTCCTACCTCACCTTGCTTGTGCAAGCACTGCCCCACTACCAGTGGTCTCTGAGCCTGAGCTGTAAGAGAGGTCTCCCTCTACATGTCATGCTCTATAACCAGGCTTGTGGTACCCTCTCTCCACTGGGCTTTGAGCCAAATAAACCTGCAAGCAAACAATGACGGTGTAGATGTCAATAAACTGCTCACCATTGGTGCTTTAGGGCAACAGCAGTAAGTCAGAACACCATTATAAAAACTAGGCGCGCCCATTGAACTCAGTGGCTCCTTAGGGGGTCATCTCTACATTTGTTTTTGCGTGTTGTCTCCATAAAATCTGTTTTCAATCTGTTTATTATGGTCACTAGGACTTCTTTGATGGTGCGGATGGAAGGGAATAACAGCTGTCATGTCTACAGTACACAGTCCGATGCCTGCTTCGTTCTTCCAATTGTAGTAAAGATATAACAACATCAATATACTTGGATGAGAGTGGCAATGTCTGCATCGAATTCTTTCCTAGTTTTTATGATGCCGAATGACTCTCACTCCTGCTATTTATAACGTATAATGTTGTCATGTCCCTTGATCTCTGCTCTGGGCCAGAAACTCGTACAATTAATTTTACACAGCGGGGACCCAACCCATTCCAGAACATTGGATTTGTTGATGTTATGAGATGAGTCTGTACTGGGTATAGAAGAGTGAAGGGTGACTCAAATCTAGGAAGGCTGCAGAATATCCTGTATTGCTTTACAGACACATGAAGAATGAAAAGCTCTGTCCTCGAATGGAAACGATCCTTTGGCTGCAGATATCAACTCCAGCTGTTGTTATGGCTAGAAGTCTTATCAAGCGTCCATTACCAAGAAAGCCAATGCTGCCTATTTGATTTCACCCTAATTCAAATCGAATTCTAATCCTAACATTAATCCTAACACTATCTCTAAGTCTGGAATTATTTCTTCATTCCTTTCATGAGGATCTAACAATGTGATGTAGAAATGGATTCCTAAACATTTTTATTTGAGTTCTTCGGCTTCCATAAATCTCTAATTTGGCACGTGGTTGTCAGCATTCCATGAGCAAATCACAGGGATGAAATAACATCCGATATTAAAAACCCTTATGCGCCAAGAAATTACAGCTTTTTTGCAACAGCACCTATCATCAAGTAAGATTCTGAGAACCTGGCGTCACATCAAAATGACTTTCATGTAAACATTACAGTATTATTAAGCTATACAAACTATATAGGAACAATATTGTACAACGACAGAGCTGATGTGACTTGTACAGAATTTTTAGGCCTTTTGTTTTAAAGGACGCTTTTGCAACCCTGCTGGTACCGGCATCAGAATCATCCAGTAAAGGCTTCCTCTTTACTCTATGAAATTGTTCCCTTTCTGGCCTGGAATGCTGTTGAGTAGCTTTTTTTACTGGTATAGCTAGCAAGAGAGCAACACCAGCAAAACAGGTAGGTAGTTTGTTATGCTGGCCAGTGACAGCATCACTCGTAAGATTTGCCCCTTGATGTGTAGAAGAGTGAGATCAGAGAAAAGCATTATAGAAATTCCATAAAAGGTTTTTGGGGGGGGGGTTTAAGGTTGGGCCCACTAGATGGCTCTGTTACGAGTGTGACCCTTTTGGATCCTTCTAGGAAGGAGGGTGAGTTCCCTTACATATGGTGGGAGGAGTTTAGAGAGAAAAGTGGGTTGCAGGCCATGGGAAGAGTAGCCATGAGGGAAACCACCACTTGAGGAGTAGAGGCTTTAACCTTTTACTCCCCTAGAGATAGGCACGGAGATACATCACCAGCTTAAAGGGACTGATGACAGTATTTGGAGAGAGAGAATCTCATGCTGAACGGTGTTGGGATCCAAGATCTGCAATGACTGTATTTCTACTTTACATTTCATCCGTGAAGAAGTTGATCTACATGCGGCCTCAGTAGAGTAAACAAGACTGTCAGTGATGTCATCTGAGTGTTGAGCCCTGGGAGAACCTGGGCCAATGTCTAGATACCCTGGGAATGAGGGGGTACAGCCGCACAACCAGGAGGGTGGGTAGAGGACCCAGTCACTGGCCTCCACCACACATCGGGAGGAAGAGACTACTGCAACTCCCTCCTCATTGGCTTACCCTTATATAGGCTATCCCCACTTCAGTCCATCATGAACGCTGCTACCAGTTTCATCCACCTTACAAACCGTTCAGCGTCTGCTATACCCCTCTGCCAATCCCTCCATTGACTGCCACTCAACCAACAAATTTAATTCAAGATACTAACAATAACTTACAAAGCCATCCACAACATGGCCCCCAGCTACATCTCTAACCTAGTCTCAAAATACCAACCTAATTGTTCTCTTCCTCTCAAGACTTCTCTAACTCTCTTGTCACTTCATCATCCCATGCTTGCCTTCTGGACTTCTCCAGAGCCACTCCCATCCTCTGGAATGCTCTATCCCAATCTGGCCGACTTTCTCCTAGTTTGTCCACTTTCCGATGATCCCTGAAAACTCATCTCTTCAGGGAAGCCTTTCTGGCCCCCACCTAACAACTGTACATTTATTTTCTCCAGCAACACGTTCCCCACAGTTATTATCTCTAGTATCTCTTGACTTTCCCTTTTATATTGTAAGCTCTAATGAGCAGGGCCCTCTGATTCCTACTGTATTAAAGTGTATTGTATTTGTACTGTCTACCCTTAAGTTGTAAAATACTGTGTAAACTGCTGGTGCTAAAAAAATTGTGTATAATAATAATAATACTAATAATAAATAAAACAGGTAAGTAGTTATTTATAAGTTAGGGTTGCTCCGGCTGCCGCTATGGCCATAAATGAGGCAGGCGGTCATCACCCGCTAACATGCAGGTGTGACGGAGCATGTTGTCTGCATGTAGGACAGCCTATTCATTTCAATGGGTTGCCCTATGCACGAGAAACATACAAAAGAATTCTCTGACCCTTTTGCAAAATCATGCTGCACCGAACTGTAAGAGGGTGCAATTAAGAATTAGTGACATTGCCACGTGCCTGCTAAAGGGCAGCGCATTTATGTGTTTCGGGAAAGCATGTGATTTTGTGCTTGTTTCCATGACTTAAAACGGAGGTCCGCCGATTTTTTTATTTTTTTTTTTAAGTCAGAAGCTACAAATACTGCAGCTGCTGAATTGTAAAATAGGGACACTTACCGCGATGTCGGCACCCGAAGCCGATCTATCCCTCAGCTGTCGGGTGCTGTAGCCACCATCTTCGGTAAGGTAATCAGGAAGTGAAGCCTTGCGGCTGCTGTCTTCTGGGACATGTGTGTCTCCCAAAAGACAGTGGGGGGGGGGGGTGGTGTTGGAGAAGGTGCCAGAAGTGGCGTAGATACCCGCGGGTGGCTCGGGTATCTATGCCCGGGAAGTGGGAGCAAAATACCTGTATTAGACAGGTATCTGCTACACCACCCCCCCTGAAAGGTACCAAATGTGACACCGAAGGGGAGGAGGAACCAGAAAAGGGGAAGTTCCATATTTGGGTGGAACTCTGCTTTAAGAACATAGCTTATCTCCAGCTAAACACTTTTTCAATTGAGTGTGGAAGATTTTAAATAGGCCACAGCAGAAGTCAGTTATCAAATGGCTCACCAGAATACCTCACTTGGCTGTTGCCTTTACCTAAATGCAACAGCCATTCCAGAAGGCTCAATCTAGCAACTTTGTATGTAAGGACTTAAATGTCATCTCCTAGTGGGGGTCTGCACACAGTTTCAGCACACTGCCCTGCAGCATTTCCAACTATGACCTCAAAGTGTATGCGGCAAAGCTCTCCAGGAGAGCGATTCTGCCCTGGCCTTTGATGCATCAAAGCCACCAGACCTGTTTACTATGGACATAATTAGTCAGCAAAGAGCCCATGTGCAAGACCAGTTTTTGTCCAAAATTTCCAGTACTGTTTAGTACTAACAGTATGATAGATAGATAGATAGATAGATAGATAGATAGATAGATAGATAGATAGATAGATAGATAGACCACTTCCAGTTCAAATGGTGTTGAGAAAATGTGGGAAAAGCCTTCTTCGTGTCTCAGTGCCGGTAAGGCAAAAATAGTAGCTACTCAATACCACCTAGATGTTAAAACATTATAAACTGTGCCTTCACCTCCTCGCCTTTTCTAGAAGTGAGCAGTGGTCAGATCCCAGCACCCAACCAACCCACACCTAGTATAAATAGGTCCCTAAGTCCCACAGGGTCCTTCTGCAATACAAGTACATTTGCCACTGCTGTTACCTAACAGCCACGGATGCCAACCATTGGGGGGAAAAGTTATAATAGAAAGAGGTGCTGGTTTTCACTTTCAATCTGTTTTTATTAGAGATTGTCAAAATACAGACAAATAATAGTATAGAAGAGTTTACAGAAGAGTATACAGGTGTGAGCGATGCATAATTAGTTGCCCGGGCTGCAACAACCAGTGCCATGAGGCCACATTCAGGCTCAACAAAGGCCTACACGTCTACAGACCAATGAGACAGTCAGACAGGAGTGGGCTACAGACATTGGGAAAGGAACCTGTTGGCTGGTAAGAAACTGACCAAAGTGAAATAGTCCATTTCAAAGAAGAAGAAGAAGAAGAAGGGATTAGAAAATAAAAAAGCCCCTTTGTAGAAGATTAGAAGAAAGTATAAGAGGAGGAAGTTGCAGTAATAGATGGAAGGAGTAAGAGGAGAGGAAAGGGCTAAGTGGTTAGCACCTCTGCCTAGGAGCACTGGGGGTCGTTGGTTTGAATCCCAACCACAGCACTACCTGCCTGGAGTTTGCATATTCTCTCCTGTCCTTCCACACTCCAAAGACATGCTTGGAGGTTAAATGGTCCTAGTATGTGTATGTATGAATGTGAGTTAGGGACCTATAATTGAATTGGTAGTTCCTTGAGGGCAGGGACTGATGTGAATGTATAATATATATGTAAAGCGCTGCGTGAATTAATGCTGCTATATAAGTACTTGTAATAAATAAATACAGTAAAGACAGGAGGGGCCTACACAAACTGAGAAAGGAATTTTTCCTTTTGGCTTTTACAAGTTAATGTAATTTTGGATTCAGGAGGAGACATAGTATGTTTGTAAGAGCAAGAAGGGATTAGAAAATGAAAAAACCCCTTTTGCAGAAGATTAAAGGAAAGTATAAGAGGAGGAAGTTGTAGTAATAAATGGAAGGAGTGAGAGGTAGAAGTAGAAAAATCATATATAGGAAACGGGTGGAGGGTGGACATCGGGGCCACCTGAGTAGAGTCCCTGGGCTCTTTACCTACAGGGAAGAGTAGCTCACTACTGAGGACGAGGGATGGGCATATTGTATCAAAGGAGACCATGCCGCAAGGAATTTCTTGGTGTCTAGAAGAACACTCGTGAGTTTTTTGTTAATTAAGAAGAACACCTCAACTCATTGACAGACTTCAGTAAAGCAAATAATTAGCTGTTTCTAGGCTTTTGCTATAGTCTGTAACAATACATAAGTTGGTAGTTTGAATTGGGTTTTGGTCATACATTATATCCATCTCTCTCTCTCTGTAAAACTACAAGTCCCATCATGCCTTTGCCTTTTGGTGTCATGCTTGTGGCTGTCAGATCTTGCTATTCCTCATGTGAATTGTAGTTCTGCAACAGCTGGAGGTCCGCTAATTGCATATCCCTAGTCTACAGGTTACCAGTTTTGAGTTACAGAGGAGGTCTAGGGCTATAATTATTGCTCTCACTCTACCGATCGCGGTGATACCTCACATGTGGTTTGAATACCGTTTTCATATGCGCGCGCTACTCACGTATTCGTTCGCTTCTGCATGCGAGATCCGCGGGACGGGGCACTTTCAATTATTTTATTTTTTCTTATTTATTTTACTTTTTATTTTAATTCAATCTTATTTTATTCAATAGAAAGGTTGAGAAAGAAAAGTTGAGAAAGAAAATAAAAACTTTTCTTTCTCAACCTTTCTATTTTTTATTTTGACACTGTCCTTTTAAAAGAAATGTTTGGGGTCACTTTTATTCCAATTACAAGGAATGTAAACATCCATGGTAATAGAAAAAAAGCATAACAGGACCTCTTAAATATGAGATCTGAGGTCAATAAGACCTCAGATCTCATATTTACATTAAACTGCAAAAAAAAAAAAAAGTTACATTTTAGAAAATAAAAATAAAATTTTTTTTCTTTAAGAGCATTGGGCAGAAGTGACATTTGACGTTTCTTCCGCCAGTCAATGCTATGGGCCATCTTCCCCTCACTCAGCAGCCAGCCAAGAAGGAGAGAGGACCCGATCGTCTCCTCCGGTACCTACAGCTCCGGTAAGTGGCGTAGACCACCGGATCGCAGCGGGAGGGGGCGGCGGGGGCCTCTCTCAGATAAAAGTGATTTTGCGGCAAATCTGCTGCAGAGACAATTTTTATCTGAAAGCGGACCGCCGGCTGAAGAAGAGGATACTACCTAGCTAGCTGCTGCCATAACAACGATATTCCTCTTCAATGTGCTGACGTATATCATCATGAGCCGGTCCGGAAGTGGTTAAAACATGTCAGTAAGACAGAGATTGGCATCAGTGGGGCAGTGGATGGTGTTGGTAATTTTTATTGTTATCTTATTTTTTACATACAATTTTTTATTCATTTTTAACGATATTATTTGTAATAATTTGACAATTTTTTTTTAGGAGCCTTTGGTAAAATATCAAGGGTCTAAACAGACCCCTGAAGTCTTACTTTTGAGACATTCCCCAGTCTCTTTCTCTGTAGCCTAAGCTGCACTGAACACTGAATGAATGGGAGGTGCTGAGAGGCTTCCTGTTTGAGATGGACCATACAGCACCCAGCTTCCGTCACTATACAGCTTCCTCCAGTCTGGAACCAAAAACTAGGTATTATAGCTGAGCACCCAAGGACCAGACAACACTGGCTTAGGTGCAAACTGGAACTCACTTTATTGTAAACTCACACAGAATATATACCACACAAAATCAGATAAGAGCTTGATCACATTATGCAAACAGTAAGATAATTAACATATCTAAGGAACAGCCAACATAAATAGTAATCTAGTCAAACAGTAAGCAATCTAGTCACCTAGAGAAGCCTAGGTGACTCAGTGCCCACCCAGACCGTCCGACACCAGTTCCCCAATAAGAAGACCTAGGGCTGTACAAAGTTCTGAAGGATTAGCAGACAGACAAAAACAATAGGTGACTCAATTAACAATGGGAATTCACACCTAGGAGGCACACAATGGGGAAGTTATACCATGAGAGAAAACACCTTACTAAACAGATTATAGCAGGAGACCCCAGCATCAGGTTGTTTTAAGCTGATTATATTACCATATGCTCAAATGCTCTCTACACACGATAGGATTTTCCGACAACAAAATCCGTGGGGTTTTTTCCGACGGATGATGGCTCAAACTTGTCTTGCATACACATGGTCACACAAAATTGGTCAGAAACACCGAACGTCAAGAACGTGGTGACATACAACATGTACGACGAGCCGAGAAAAATTAAGTTCAATAGCTCTTCTGCTTGATTCTGAGCATGCGTGGCACTTTTGGAATTGTGTACACACGATCGGAATTTCCAACAGCGGATTTTGTTGTCGGAAAATTTGAGCACCAGATCTCAAATTTTGTCTGACGGAAATTCCTATGGAAAATGTGTGATGGAGCCTACACATGGTTGGAATTTCCAACAAGGTCCCATAAAACATTTTCCATCGGAAAATCCTATCGTGTGTACGGGGCATAAGTCTCACAGTTTAAACAGTCATTGCTGGTGTGGGCACAAAGGCCCCAAATCTGTATCCAGGTCCTGGGTTCCCACAGCCTGTGTGTTTCGGGGAGGCAAGGACCCGAATTACGAAGCAAGACCACTCCATGGGTCCCCCAGGCACACACCTCTCAAGAACAGAGCCCTCTCAAAAGCCAGGGCCCATAGTCAGTAAGCTACCCTGCAGTCCCCTCCAAAAGCCCCTGTCCTGGTTGGGTCTGTCACTGTCAGGGCTGGCTTAGCTCTTCCTTCTCTGGGATGGCTGCTCAGCTGTCGGCTAATTGCCAGCTCTCTTCTCTCTCCACAGTTACCAGCTGTTCCTGATGATGCTCGTCTGACCTGCCTACTTAAAGCCTTCCAGCTCACTTCACCTCTGCCTTCGCCTTGGTCACATCACTAGAAACGATCTCCTGCAGTTTGTTTAAAGACTGGCTTGCGGACATCCCTTCTGGCTCCTTATCCTGCTTGCTGTTGCTTTACTTGGATCCCTGACTTCTGGCCTGGCTGACTACCCGATCTGGTTACTGGACTCTGGCTATGCTTGACTACGCTTTTTCTATTTACCTTTTTATTTTTATTAATAAACAAGTGTGATTTAATTGTACTTCTGTCTCAGTCTGATTCATGGTTTCTGACAGTCACCCAAAACACAGTTTATCATGCTTCAGTTATGAATGAACACAGTGAGGGATCGGTACTGACCCCTCACTGTGTTAATTCAGAAAAGGAAGGGGCTGGTAAATGACATATTTACTGCCCCATTCCCCGCTCTCCATCCTGAACAACCCCCTGTGTGCCCCCTGCAGCTGCTGGCAGGAGAGGAGAGGAGAGAAGCCGGAAGCGCTTCAGGGGGGACGGGGGACGACACGTCTATGGTTTTGATAAGAGCTGTGAGCTGCTAGTCCTCTTGGGGCTGTATGGGGCAGCTTGCCATGTTTCTGATTACCACAATATTTCAAAATATGAATGATTTGATGAATAGACTATAGTTTCCCCTCTAATTCTAGCCATGTTTCCATCAAGACTCTACTTTGACATAACCGCACAATCATACGGCATGCGCTGAATAAACTTTTGTACTTCTATGACCCCTGTGCAACTTCAGCAGTTCCTCTGTCTGTTTTTTTACGAGCACCTCCCACCCTTCACCACTATCTGCTCCCTACCTATGAGATCAGCTCCTAATAGGTAACAGATACCAACTGCAATTGGTGATGTTATCATCAGCAGTCTAGTGTTTCAAAGTGGAAAGAGCCATGCAAATTATGGGACCATTTCCACCCTTGTCAGCCTTTTATTGCTCTTTAATTGTTAGCAGAAGGGTGTGAGAGGTGATGCCACGTTTTTGTTTTTTTCTTTAGGGTCTCGCTGACAGGCTCAATCTGAGGTTAGGAAGGCTTTGGATTGGCACACATCTGATGTTTATAAACTGAAGTTTATGAGAGGAGACTTGTAAGAACCTCATAATGACATTTTAGACATTTGCCTTTGTATCTAAACCTTCAGGACCATTGCTATAATTGCACATTTTCTACAACCGGGTTGTTATTTTTCCTCCAATTTTCGGAGAAGTCCCAGCAGGAAAATTGTAGTCGTCTTTTTTGCCATAATTGCAGGTTTTAGTTAAAGTGCATTTCGTACACATAAATGTCATCGTTGGCTCTTTAAGAAAAATATCACTTTTTTTGTGCAGATTAACCTACACATTACGGGGGCTTCCATGATGACTAATATAGGAAAGCTAAAATTGCGGTGTGGCAAATTGCGAGCGCTTTGCAAAGGGAAGCAGATTTATTATTTTATTTCTGAATGCAATAAATCATGCAGATCGCCACGATAATAAAAGAGTAAAATTGCTTCTCTATTTCAAGAGTTTAAAAAAAAAAAAAAAAAAAAAAAAAATAAAGTTGGAGCACAAGCATACCCGCGATCTATACTCCACAATGCAACGCCTGGATTCTGAGAAGTGACCCATGGGACATGGGAAGGAAAAGGGTGTTGATCCTGCTCTAAAATTTATAGTGGATATTTGCATAGTCTGTGTGCTCTGGAGAACCAGTGAGGGACTAATATTTATAAATGATACTAAAGGGCTTGATTTAATAAAGGAGGAGTTTGGGGTATCTAAAACAAAACAAAACATCTACACTCAACTCTGTGCCCGAAGCTGCAGCTTTCCCCCATCGGCAGGCCCGGACTGGGACAAAAAATAGTCCTGGGCATTTTAGACAGCAGCCAGCCCATGACTAAGATAAGGGCCCCTTCCACACTGAGAGCACGGGGGTGGGTGGGCAGGAGAGCACTGCGGGGCTGGAGAGCACGGGGGGCAGAAAGCACTGAGGGGTGGAGAGCACAGTGTTGGAGCCTGAGAGCACGGGGGGGGGGGAGGCGGAGAGCACTGGGAGGGCAAGAGAGCAGGGGGGGGCTGCAGAGCAGGGGAGTGGAGAGCACAGGGGGAGCTGGAGAGCATATAGGGGGCTGGAGAGCACAGAGGGGTGGAGAGCACGGGGGGAGAGCACTGGGGGGTGGAAAGCACAGGGGAGGCCTGAGAACACTGGGGTGCCTAAGAGCACAGGGTGGGATAGAGAGCACTGGGAGGGCAGAGAAAGCACTGGGGGGATAAAAAGCATGGGGGGGAGCACAGGGGAGGCCATAGAGAACTGGGGAGCCTAAGAGCATAGGGTGGATTAGAGAGCACTGGTGGGCTGGAGAGCACAGGGGGGGCCAGAGAGCATGGGGGGGGGGGCAGCAGAAAGAAACTGGATAGGAAGGGCGGCGGGGGAGAGGAGGAGAAGTGGGCTTTAACAGACTGCAAGAGGAAAATACGGAGATTGATTCTTCTATATGCAGCCGCCCCACCGCTCCTCCTATCCAGGCGCACGGGGAGCCGCACCCACTTTTGGTCCCTCGAGGCGCCCCCGATCCCCTCCCTCCTGCTGAGTGCCCCCACAGCAAGCAGCTTGCTGTTATTATTATTATTTTATACAGGATTTATATAGCGCCAACAGTTTACGCAGCGCTTTACAATATAAAAGGAGACAATACAGTTATAATATAATAAAATACAAGAGGATTAAGAGGGCCCTGCTCAGAAGAGCTTACAATCTAATAGGGTGGGGCAGGTGGTACAAAACGTTGTAACTGCGGGGAATGAGCTGATGGAAGTGGTAGAAGATTAGTTGGAGACGTGATCGGCTTTCCGTAAGAGATGAGTTTTTAGGGATCGCCTGATGGTAGCAAGAGTAGGGGCTAGCTAGACAGGTGGAGGTAGCGAGTTCCAGAGGATGGGAGAGGCTCTGGAGAAATCCTGGAGACGAGCATGGGAGGAGGAGACTTGAGAGTAGGAGGTCTTGAGAAGAGCGGAGAGGACGGTTTGGGTGATATTTGGACAAGATTGGTGATGTAGCTCGGGGCAGAGTTGTGAATGGCTTTGTATGTTGTGGTTAGTATTTTCAATTTAATTCGCTGGGTGATTGGGAGCCAGTGTAGGGATTGGAGGAGAGGGTTGGCAGACACTGAGCGGTTGGTAAGGTGTATAAGTCTGGCAGCAGCATTCATGATAGACTGAAGAGGGGAGGAGCCTATGGAGAGGCAGGCCAATGAGAAGGGAGTTGCAATAGTCAATTTGTTAAAAAGGGGCAAATTTTGTTACGGAGGTGAATTCTACAAATGTTTGACAAAGATTGGATATGAGGCTGAAATGACAAGTCAGAGTCTAGGATTACACCTATGGCCGCGTACACACGGGCGGATTGTCTGCCCAACTAAGTTCGGCAGACAATCCGACAGACAGTCCGTTCAAAATTAGCATGAACGGACTTGACCACACACGATGAGCAGACAGTCCGCTGAAAGCGTGCGTGATGACGTGTACAGCACGTACGACGGGACTAGAAAAACGACGTCCTATACACTGCAATGCAACCTTCGGCCGTGTAAATCCTTTCTGAGCATGCACCATACTTAGTCCGTCCAACTTGCCTACACACGAGCGGACTGTCTGCTGAAACCAAGTTTGGACGGACAAAACCAAGTTTGAACGGACTGTCTTACGGAAATTCCGTAAGACTTTGTTTGTCAGACAGTCCGCTGAAAAAGTCCGCTGAAGCTAAGTTGGACAGACAATCCGCCCGTGTGTACGCGGCCTAACAAACAAGATATTTGGGGGGCCTTATGGCAGCACCATCTTTATGCATTTTTTTTAGGGTGTGCCCCCCAAATATCTTGTTTGTCTATTGTATAGGATTACACCTAGACACGAGTACCCTGGCATGAGGGGAGGGACTGATGGCTGCATTGTTGATGGGGTCATGACTTTTCCATCAAAATCAACATTGCTGTGGGGTCATTCAGACACAGTGTCCATTCAGACACAGAGCCGCGGCTCGCCCCCCCCCCCCCTCAACTTTGATTGACAGCAGTGGCAGCCAATGGCGCCCGCTGCTGTGTCTCAGCCAATCAGGAGGGAGAGTCCCAGAAAGCCGAGGCTCTCCTGCAAAATCGCTGGATCGAGATGGGGCTCAAGTCAATATTAGCGGGGCTGCTGCACACTGAATGATTTTTTTATCTTAATGCATAGAATGCAACTTTTGCCTTTAGAATCACTTTACCTTTGATTCCATGTATGGCCAGGCACTGTGGTTGTACAGAAGGTGACTGGTAGATCAACCAGCCAGTCAGAATAATGCTGTTCAATCCGCAATGCCAGCTATAGCCGGTGGCGCTGATCAGTGTATTCTGACAGTGGGGAAGTCTCCTCCCCGTCAGAACCAATAGCTTAGTGGGATTGATTCCCCCATTCACCTTGAAAATGTAGATGAAGGAATCGGGTCAGTTTTTTTAAGTTTATCCCAATGGTTGAATGAAAAAAATTTGATAATCCATAACGATTAGATCGAATAACAAATTCAAATTTAGAATATCTGAAAACAAATTGAATTAAAAAAAAATTGAAAAAGAAAAATATGTATTCAAATTCAAAAATTCATTTGAATTAGAAAAAGAAACATATTGCAATGAATACAATAAGGTATACAAGGATGATAAGAATAGGAAAAAATAGAATACCATAGAATAGAATAGGATAAATATAACCAACTTCCTAAATTTGAATTGACCTATTCTGCATATACAAAATTAATTCTGAAAACAAATCATCCTAACATAACAAATATGATGCAAGAAAATTATTAACTTAACAAACAGATCAACAATTTTTCATTGTGCGCAGGTCTGGTTTTAACCACTTTCAGACCAGACCAATTTGCTGGTCAAAGACCAGACCACTTTTTGCGATTCGGCACTGCGTCGCTTTAACTGACAATTGCGCGGTCGTGCGACGTGGCTCCCAAACAAAATTGACGTCCTTTTTTCCCACAAATAGAGCTTTCTTTTGGTGGTATTTGATCACCCCTGCGTTTTTTATTTTTTGCGCTATAAACAAAAATAGAGCGACAATTTTGAAAAAAACACATTATTTTTTACTTTTTGTTATAATAAATATCCCCCAAAAATATATAAAAAAACATTTTTTTCCCTCAGTTTAGGCCGATACTTATTCTTCTACATATTTTTGGTTAAAAAAAATCGCAATAAGCGATTATTGATTGGTTTGCGCAAAAGTTATAGCGTTTACAAAATAGGGATAGTTTTATAGCATTTTTATTAATCATTTTTTATTATTTATTTTTTTACTAGTAATGGCGGCGATCAGCGATTTTTATTGTAACTGCGACATTGTGGGGGACCCATCTGACATTTTTGACACATTTTTGGGACCATTGTCATTTATACAGTAATCACTGCTATATAAATGCAGTGATTCCTGTGTAAATGACACTGGCAGTGAAGGGGTTAACCAGTGGGTGGCAGTGTAGGGGTTAAGTGTTCCTAGGGGTGTGTTACTAACTGTGGGGGGGTTGGACTTTCATTTAGTGAACACTGATCTCTGCTCCAATCACATGGAGCAGAGATCAGCGTCACTAGTTGCTAGGCAGAATGGAGAAATGTTGTTTACAACGGCACTTCTCCATTCGGCCGCTCCGTGAGACGATCACGGGGATGCCCGCGGCGATCGAGTCCGCGGGTCCCGCGACCGGACTCACGGGGGTCCAGACCAGCGTGGGAGCGTGCCGCCGGCGGCGCGCTCCCGATGGCAGGGCGGCAAATTTAAAGGGACGTACATGTACGCCCATTTGCCTGCCTGTGCCATTCTGTCGACGTACATCGTCGTGCGCTGTTCGGCAAGTGGTTAAAGAAGAACAGCCAAACGATCCTCTCCTGTGGATCACAGGAGTCCAGTTCATTCTGCACTTGTGTGACCCGTTTTCAGCAGACAGCGGGTTGAAGCCCGCTGTCGGCTGATGTCACAGAGCCGGTCCAAATGCTTGAAACCAGCATTCGGCTCAGTGAGCCGCTTCTGCCCCTTTCACCGCCCAGTGCTCCAGTGAGTGAGGGGGGGGGGGCAGAGCAGAGAGCGGTGACTGACAGTCAGCAGCTCTCTGCTCAGGGAGTCCTGAGAACAGAGCGATCGGTGGTGTTTGATCGCTCAGTTCTCAGCATTAGAGCCGACGGAGGACAGACGCAGCATCGGACTGATGCTGCATCCACCTAGGTAAGTATGATTAAATAAAAAACAAACAAACCCCATACTTCTCTTTTACCACGCATTACACGGACGTGGTCCCACTGTTGCCTCGGGCATTGCTGGAGTGTAGACAGGAAGTAGCTGCGAAGAGCCTGCATGAGATCGGCAGCATAGAGACAGGGCCGGGATAAGGGGTGGGCAGGAGGGACAGTTGCCCTGGGGCACAGTGAAGCAAAAGGGGCAGAAATTGGCACAGAGTGGTACACCCATTCTATGGCATGTAGTAATAGTGCGGGGTTGGGCGGCGCAATTCAGGATCCTTTCCCTGGGCGCTGGACGACCCTGTCCCAGTACTGCATAAAGGTGTAACAAATGATGGAATAAAGGTGGAAACATTTATTTAGAATAAAAAAAATGACAACTGTTTATGCTACACGGCTCATAGAGCTAAGGAAATGTCATCCAATTAGGGTTTACATCTACTGTAAGAGCATATTGATTTGTTTTAAGCATGGTCAGATGCAATCAGCTAACTAATGAGCTTTGCAGTAAAACGTCAGGCAATTAGCATTAATTTTTCTTGTTTGGCTTTCAGTTTAGAGATTACATTTTCCATCGAGACCTTGTTTTTTCTGTTTGGTTAGCTCCCAGCCAGAGCTATAAAAAATTTAATTATTGATAGGCAGGAATTTCTTGCATAGTTTTTCTTCCCCTTTCCCCTGAAGTACACATTAAAATGTTGTTACATACTAACCTTGAAGATAAACGCAGGTTTATTGGGTCAAGATATCACGAGCCTGCAGAGAGAATGCAAGATAGGAATTATTACTTCTCAGAAAGGTGATGTCACTTAAAGGCTAATTGGCTAAGCCCAGAAAAATATACAGGAAGAATTCCAAAGGCATTTGGAGGGTAAATTTCTTACTGGGCAAGAAACCAAAGAGGTAAATATGAAGGCATTTTAGGGTTACCTTGGAGTTCATTTTCCTTTAGAGAAGCAGATAAGTGAGGTGGAAGTGTAGTGTATTTGGGCCTTGTTCTAGTTCTAGGTTCCTATTCTGATGACAATAAACAAGTCATTCAATGGACAATCAACTCTTGGATGTTTATTGAGGCTCACCTTGAGCAACGGATGTTAATAGAATCACAATGAAATACACTAAGAGCCGGTTCACACTGCGGGCGATGCGAGGCGACACGACTCGCCTCGCTCTCGCAAGTCGCCCCCGTTCTGTACAATGGAACCGTTCTGAGAGGAGCGACTCGAGTCGCTCCGACTCAGAAAAAAGGTTCCTGTACTACTTCCGGGCGACCTGGGGGCGACTTGCATTGACTTCTATACAGTAGTCATCTGCAAGTTGCCGCTGAGGTCGCGGCAGGTCGCGGCGAGGCGAGTCGGTGTCGCCTCGCATCGCCTGCAGTGTGAACCGGCCCTAAGGCTCGGTTCACACAGGGGCAACACGACTTTTGGAGGCAACTTGGACGTGACTTGGACGTGACTTGGACGTGACTTGGATGCAACTTACAACACTACTTTAAGTCGCCCCAGGCCAGGCGACTTGCCGTGGCCAATCAGAGAATGAGCTCTCAGGGGGGAACTCCTTTTGAGAGCTGATAATTCTCTGAGAGTCGCCTCCGTATAGACAGAGATCCGACTTGTAGGCGACCTCCATTGAAATCAATGGGTACCAGTCGCCTACAAGTCGGATTGAAGTAGTACAGGAACCTTTCGGAGCGACTTCATTAGTGTGCATTAAGACGGCTCTCATTCACTTACATTGATTTCTACATGTTGTTCGACCTGAGGTGACTTGGGGCGACTTGAAGTCGGATCTGAGTCGCCACCCTGTGTGAACCGGCTCTTACAATCCACTTTTTGCTACAGGTAAGCCTATAATAAGGTTTTACCTACACGGTTTAGGAGATATCCCCTGTATCTGCATGTGCTGACGTCATCGGCACATGCGCACTGAAGCAATGGCACGTACATGCCGTTTGCTTCCGTGAGTGTGCCTTTACCGTCGGCTCCCCCACATGCTCGGGAGTGATGTCATCGTGGCTCCAGCCAATCACAACCCTGGAGTTCCGCGATACCCGGAAGTAACTTCAGGGAGAATTACGGTGCTGTGTATGGGCACCGCAGTGAGGGCTTCAATCTCAGGTGAGTATCACATAATGAGCTAGTATGCTATGTATACTAACTCATTATGCCTTTGTCTTGCAGGTCTTTTTATTTTTATTTTTTTCATGTGTGTTTACAGCCACTTTAAAGAGGAAGTAAAGGGAAAAAAAAAAAAAAAACACACCCTGCAAGGCAAAGGCATAATGAGCTAGTATGCATAGCATACTAGCTCATTATGAATAACTTACCTGAGAACAAAGCCCCCGAAACGGTCCTCCGTCTTCCTCTTCGCCGCTGCCATGGATCCCAGAGCGACTTCCAGGTCTCGCGGCTCCGGCGCTGTGATTCGCCGGAGCCGCGATGACGTCACTCCCGCGCATGCGCACAGGAGCCGACACTCGCGGCATATCGCCGAGATCTGCGGCCTGCCCAGTGCGCTTGCGCGCCGCTGTCTACGGCTACGGGTGCCTGTCTTCGGGTAAATATCTCCTAAACCGTATAGGTTTAGGAGATATTTCTTAGACCTACAGGTAAGCCTTAATCTAGGCTTACCTGTAGGTCAAAGTGGTTTGTAAGGGTTTACAACCAGTATAAGGCTAGATAGAGACTTGTCTCCTAATGGAACTGCCCCAACCAATGCTGCTAGGAGATAGTAGTCCCTATTTAAGCCTTAATTTAAGTCTTCTAGTGTATTTCATTGTAATTCTATTAACATCCATTGCTCAAGATTGTTAGAAGGTGCCATTATCTTTTTTTTTTTTTTACAAAGAAAATGTTCCTTTATTTCAAATGATTAAGGCACGATACAGTAGTCATCCAACATGGACCAAATCAAATACACAGTACAGGTAAATTGGTTGAAGAGACCAAGGAAATGTACATCATTTAACACTATTTCTTAGCTATATAGCAGGGTTCAATCCATACCACAGAGTCAAGAGTGGCGAGGGCATGCCTCCCCCATGTGTCTACCTTCCCCATCGTTAATATTGTTTATTTTAATTCCCCCCCCCCCCCCCTTCATGAATACTCCCCTCTACGCCGTCCATGGCTGCCATACTTTGTAGAATTTTTGTTGGGCAATTTCTATTTAGATATGTTAGTTTGTATAGTGGGAGCACGGTGTTGATTGACTTTTCCCACGTTCCAACTGTGGGAGGGGAGAAAAGGGGCAGTTATCTTACTTACCACTTACCACTACTTACCTCCTTACCACTAAATCGCTCTGTTTACAATACGTTATGGTAAAGAGAAATTGGTAATTGGTTGTTGGGCCCCTTTTAGAGAACATATATCACAAATGGAAACCCAGCAAGGGGCACTGGGAAAGGGTTACTAATGACAGCAAAAATCGGATTATATTAGAGTTATCATAAAAATCTTAAATGTTATTATTATAGAAAAGTTGGCATAATCTCAGGCCCAAATATAGAAAAAAGTATTAAATTCTCCCTTTTAGAGAAAACCTTTCTGTAGGGATGTAATGGGTAGAGTAGTGCCCATATAATTTCCAGGATGGGAGGAGTCAAGTGAGATGGGACATGAAAGCCAAATACCCCAACGCTATCCAGGTGTAGTCAGCTCTCCAAGGGCCATTAGCAAATGAGGTGGTCCATAACTGAGAAGGAACACCTGTAGTGGCCCTGACTCGTTTTACGGTTTTCTGTGGGTCATAAGAGAGTTTCAGAAGGTTTTTTAGGCCAGGCCAGAGTCCTCTGATGTGAGTACTAATTTACCGGGGGGTGCCATCTTGGAGAGCTATAAATGGGACATTGGGAGAGACTGGTATACAAATGAGGGCACCTTAATTAAAGGCTGAACGCTGTGGACATGGAAGAAGTGGCCCCAACTCTGTGCTGCTCCCAAGGGCAGAAGGTGCAAAGGGAAGATGGCTCACAAATGATCTGCTGGTGCTCTTAGCCTAAATGACAACTTCAGAATGTCTACTCCTGTGTGTGGCGTTCTGCGCCAAGGAATTCTGTTAGTATGTCAATGTGAGGCTGGATGTCACTGAAACCTTGCAAAAAAGTAAAGTGTGAAAAATGCATTCTGTGTGTGGACATTCCTTTATTCCCAAATATTAAGGCCTCCAGCCAGGAATGTCATGAGTGGGCCTATGTTTAGAAGTGTGAAAAAAATATGGCGGAGGGTTACATCAGGTGTGTAGCTGTCCTATTGAAGAAGAAGTAGGGTGGGGACTTGTACAGTTTGGCACCAACAACTGAGCAATCACAAGCTCCCTTACAAGGTGACCCTCAAGACACATCCAAGTCTTCTTGCTGTGATCAGTTTGTTTCACTAAGAATTTATTGCTTTTCTTTTTTAAGTTTTCCAGAACAATACAAGAAATGTCAGGGAGTACAGATGTGCAATCTGCAAAAGGGTCCACCAGGCAGAGAGAGAAGGCTGTCTGTCACAGGTTATTTTAATTTGGCCTCGGGGAGAGGACCAAGATCCGAACTGGATCATGGATCAGAGATCCCTAAACATGTATGAGAGGAGCCTGGGAGACGTATAAACCGCTGAACAGGACTTTTCCTGGCGCTCTCTGGGACACCCTGCTACAACATACATGAATATCATGAGTCATTAGTAGGCAAAATCTCTAAGGCTTATTCTAAGGGAGTGTGAAACAGATGGTTCTGATAAGGAGCTCTGTGTTAGCTATAGTCAGGGCTGTCTTTAAGACAGGGCAAAAGGGACAGCTGCCCTGGGCCCTGTCATTGTTGTGGGACCCAAAGCAGCTGCCTCATACTTGCCAACTATCCCAGTTTAAATTCCCTTGTCCCTTGAAGTTTTAGCCCTGTGCTCTGTCCTGATATCTCAGTATGAAGTGCTGCTACTAATGCTGCCCAGCTCTGCCCTATTGTTGTGTACAGATGACTCACCTGCAGACCCTGTGTTTACATGTAAATAACCGGCATTCATATGTAAATAGCAGTGACATGCATATGTAAATAGCTGAGGCAACGGAATTGATATGTAAATAAAGGCAGCGTTCATATGTATATCATGCAACCCTGCAGTGAGGAGATTATGTGCTGTAACCAATAGCATCCAGTGAGCAGTATTACTGTAGAGTAATCTCTAGCAGCCAATCAACAAGAAGAAATCATGTCCTGTAACCTCTAGCAACTAATCAGTGAGCCGTAATGTGTGCTGTAACCTCTAGCAACCAGTCAGTAAACAGTAATGATATTCTGTAACCGCTGGCAACCAATCACAATTGCTGCCTGATCTGATACAGTAAACTGATTTTAAGTCTAGCTGCTATATATTGTATGTCTCAGAGCAGGTGGAGAGTGAAATTGCATGGGGGGGGGCAAGAATTTTTTTTCTCAGGGTCCAGTCATTATTAAAGACGGCCCTGGCTATAGTGGGCACCTGTACAATATTGGAAGGAAGAAGCATCAAATACTTCATGAAGGAGTGCTAGAGCAGGACTGGGGAGCAAGAAGACGTAAGATGAGTCGGAGAGGGATGACAGGAGAGAACTGAAAGGAGGAAGAAAGGGAATGGAGATGTTTGCCTGAGATGGGCAAAGAAAGAAGGGAGAGGAGGGGAAAGGGAGGGTAATAGATGTGTCAAAGTGTTTCAAACTAAGAGCAAGGTTTGGTCTATATTCAGATGAGCATTATAGGATATCTAGGGATCACAGACTTTTAGGAATTTGGCATGGTAGTCTTCAAGGATAGAAGTGAGCTTCTCATGGGCCATGGTCCCCATTATCCTTTACTGAACCTCAGTGAAGTTGAGGAATGGTTGTCTCCAGAGTCCAGACTGTAGCCACTGTTTGCCCAGCTGCCAGAAATACAAACCCCACCAGTTTCCACTGGTTGGTGGTTAGAGTTGGGATCGGTTTATGCAACGGGGCCTCTCCTAGGGGTTGAGAGCTAGTGAGATGCTCAAGAATGACCTGATCATAGAGTATACCCTTTTCCAGAATCGAGTTTCTTTGGGTATGACCACCAGATATGGATGAGAGTGCCACGTTTCTTATAGTTCCCGAAAGCACATTGGGGAGACAGCAGTTGTGAACTTCGAAATGCGGTTGGGAGTCATGTACCACCGTGACAGCGTTCTGTAGGCATTTTCTTGAGCAAAGGCATTACATGAGCGCTTGGAAGTGGAGGACCGAATCTTATTTCCACACACCTTAATCTGGAGGGGTGGCGAGGACCCTTTCCCAATTTTTTGACACAGGGAAACTTGAGGGAGCTGATGGAGTCATGGTCTGATCAGTTTGTAGCTGAGTCTGGCTATCCCTAGCAGTGCCAACTATTTCGAGGACAACAGAGTCTTGAACCCCAAACATTTCACTGTTGCAGAACTTCATCTTTCGTTGATATTCAAGTAAGTAGTCGTTGACCTATGACGATTGTCTTTCTATTTTTATATATTTTCAGACTTTGAAGATATATGGAAGAAAGAGTAAGATATGTCACTGCTTATTTAGAAAAGGTAATGAAGAGGATCACTTTCAAAGCCTTAGACAATATATTTCTTCCATTTTACAGTGTGAAATAAAAGCTTTCAGCTTGTTTAATGCCTATCATTCATCCGTGGTGTTTATATAGTGGGGGAGAAGGGCAGGCAGCTCCACAGATAACCGTGTCTGCCTGGTGCAAAGCTAAGATTCCTGAACACCATAATTCACTCTCTCTTTATAACACTGAACAGATCATCTTCCCCCCAGGGATGGCAGCTGACATTTGAGACTGGCCAAGTGAAAGAACAAAATTCGAACAGAATCCGCTATACATTTTTTTGAGGCTCGTGTTTTAGATATGGAGGATGAGCAGCGCAGCAAAAGGATTATGGTAACGCCAAGCCTACACGCCGAGACTCTGGACATTTTTTTCCAGTTTTGGGTAGAGTGAGGAAGACTACAAATTTCTTTCAGGTTCTTATTTCTATCCATAACACCATTGAGGAGAATTTAACACGTTCCCTATCCCTCTAAGCCCCTGTACACACGGGTTGGAGATTTCAACAACCTAATCCGTCGTATCTTGTCCGAAACTGTTGCATACACACGGTCCGACTAAGTTGTCGAAATATCCGATCATTCAGAACGTGATGACGTAATTTCGTTACGATGGGACTACGTTCAGGCTAGTAGCCAATAGCTTTGATGTAGGAATTTGATCTGAGCATGCGTGGCGCTTTGTCCGATCAAAATTCTCTACACATGATCGGAGTATGTCCGATCGAACCAGTTGGTCGGGAAATATTTCCAACATGTTGGAAAATTGGGTCCGACGGATATTCGGACGGAATCAGTCCGATGCATACCACACACAGTCGGATTATCCGACGACACGGTCCGATAGGACACATTCCGACGGATTCTCCGACCGTGTGTACAAGGGCTAACACGTTAAAGTGGAACTAAACCCATCAATTTAAAGCGGCATTAAACCCAAAACCAAAAATGTAATATATCGCGGCTTATCAATCATGACTATGGCATTAACTATGGCTTGTGGCCTGCTATACCAATAACCCCACCCCTCACTCCAATGACCATGCGACGCTGAAATGGAGTGAATTGGCCATAGCAGCCGTCTTATTAAACAAAATATAAAATATAACATAAGACCATAATAATTAACATAACCTTTTTTTTTTTAGTATATCCAGTCTTATCACAAAAAATGAGGCACAAGGTCCCAAAAGGCATAACCCAGAACTGTACCTGCTAGTCACTTCTCAGGCCTCCAGCCGCCGAACCACCAACTTGGAGACAACTAGCAGGTACCCATATACCAATTGGGAGCCGTACCTCAGACGGGTCCTTACACCACGCCTTTTTGATGTGCCTGTATGCCTAAAAAGGGCCTTGCGCCCCGCCAATTGCCGCAACCAACCCCTTGGTCGCTCCATACCTCCACCATATACACAGACAATGTCTACCAAAATTTTAAGGGTGGGCGGGTGGAAAATTCCTTCTCCTCTCTCCTCGTGTTACTGTGTGAGCCCTCCCCTTTCTCTGTGTACCGACTCCGCCCCCACCACGCAGAACTCCCACCCCCGACTCTAAGTGTCCTAACTTTACTCTCCCGCCCCCTAAGCCTGTTAACCCCTGTCATGCCAGCACTCCACCGAATTACCTTCGGTAATGCTCCGGGCCTTTCTTTAAATGTGGTGGCTGCATTTGTTTTCTTTTGTTTTAGGCAGTTTTCCCTCTTTTTTCACCTGGTGATCTGGCTAGTAACACACCTCCTGCATTAGAGTGCCCCCACTCTGGAGGAATGAGAACAGGAGACACAGCCAACAGCAACATTTTCATTCTGTGGAAGGGGATTGTTAGAAGTACATACACTAACAAATTGAAGCCAAACTGCATCTCACAATGGAGTTACGCAAGCAGTTTCAACAACAGTTTTTTTTTTTCCTTTTGGGATAAAGATTTGTAGCCAGATGGTTGGCTGGAGACAGAGAGAGTGTTGTGTGAGAGTGTGCTGTATTGCTTTCTATGTCCTCACTGGACTTCAGGCTGAATGGGTTAATGCCACTTTGCTTCCATCCACCAGGGGGAGCTAGCAAGCAAAGGAACACATGAGATTTTAATGTTGGCAGCAGTGAACTATGGAAGATGTAGTTTGAAAGTTCTGCTAAGACAGAAGTATGGGGAAAGCTCGTTTGGCTGTACTTCTCCAGTGGATTATAGGAGTGCAGTTGTTAGTTTTGCACCCATGTGATCTGTTTTCAACAGACAGCGAGCTTCAGCTGTCTTGGCTGCCTTGAAGACTACCATGGCTGATGTCACAGAGCTGGTCCAGGCTCGGGCAACATCACGACAATGAAGTCAGGATCCGCTCACATGCCTGGACCGGCACCCAGCTCAGCCTCTCTAAGAGGGGATCCCCTCTCGTCCCCTCCACAGCCCAGCACTCTAGTGAGTGCAGGAGGGGCAAAGCAAAGAGCTTTCTGCTCAGGGAACTCTGTTAACCCAATGTTCGGTGGTGTTTGATAATTCGTTCTTCAGAGTTAGAGCCAGTGGGGGACAGATGCAGCATTGGACCAATGCTGCACCCACCTAGGTAAGTATGATTTGTAAAAAGACAAAATCCATACTTCTCTATTAATTAACTGGTGGACTCTCAATTCCCAGAGAGAAACTGATATAGGAGGAGAAATATTTGTATTTCCCTGGCCTGAAGACCGGGCGACTTACTCTTGGTGTGAGCGGGACCGGAGTGTGAACACCTGAGTGTGCGCCAACCTGCTAAAAGCCTGCGGCCTGCGCAAGAAATCAGAGCACTGTTACCTAGAGGGCTAAGGACTGGAGTTACACCAAGTAATCCCAGAAGTGAGATGACACCTAGACAACAGGACCAACTTGGCTGTATCATTGGCACTGGTAAGGTGACACTGCTGCCATTAACCTATTGCTGCTAGCCAAGACTGAGGGACTGGCCATCTAACCAGCAGCCTTATTCACTGCATGCAGACTTACTTACTGAGACTGTCTTTATGTGCACCACCATAAAGACAGGGCCCCAACGCTAGCTATCTAGCTAATGACGTAGGGCCAAGGAGTGCTCAGGTCAGTAAAGCTCCCCTGTACCTTCTTTGTCTGTACATGTATTTTTTACATGGTTTTTCAATAAATGGGAATTTTTGTGGAGTGCAGTCATCTACAGTTACTTTATATACCATGTAAGCTCCATTATGTGTTGGACTTATGTGTGAAATAGTAGTTGATTCTTGGGTACCTTTTGGTACATAAATGTTCAAACCCATCTCCAGGACAAGGGAGAGGCAGGAGGGGTGGCTGCCCTGGGCACAATGGTTTACTGTATGGATGGGGGCACCTTCCTTCTGTTACAAGGCTGACAGGAGTAGTGACAGCAGTATCACTACGCCTGTCAGCCTAGCTCTGGGAGCGGCCAGAGCCGAAAAGCAGTATGGGCTGTATCCTCTCCCCCCCCCCCCTTTTCCTTTCTGCCAGAACAGCATTCATGTAATCAAAGACACACAGGAGCTTTACACTGGCATGAGGCAGGAGGGGAGAGAGGGCACAGTCCAAAGCCGAGCACAGAAGTGTCCAGGAGAGAGCCAGGTAAGGTTGCCACCCCATCCCTTTAAACCCGAACACGATTGAATTACACAGGTTCTGAGGCTAATTAAATGCAGATAAGACACCAAGTGAGTTTAATTACCACCTCAATCAGCCACAGAACCTGTGTGATTAATATGTGTTCAGGTTTAAAGGGATGAGATGTGGCAACCATAGAGCCAGGAGTGGAAGAGGGAGAGCTGGGAGGAGGAAGGGCTGTGCTCTCTCTCCCTCCAGCTCCTCCCTTCTGTCAGTGATGTGCTTCTGTAGCCTGTAAACACACCCATCGCCATCTGCATGCAAGTGACAGCTCGGGAACTATTTCTCCTGTTATCATACAACCCCCCCAGCCACGTCCTGCCCACACTGCGGGTGCAGTTTGGCATCTTCTCCCTGGGCACGGGATGATCTTGTCCCAGCACTGTCCAAACTAGTACTGTTTTTTTTTGTTTCCATTTCAAATCAATGTTTATTGTAGACAAAAGATAAAATGCACAAAAGGAATACAATTGTAAAATATACAAAGTGTAGTACAATGCATTGTAACTAGGGCTGTTACTGATTAAAATTTTCGTGTTCGATTAAGCAATTTTTTAAAAACGATTAATCGACTAATTTTGATTAATTATAACGCACATACAGATCCAACTACTTTTAGCTGATCTCCTTGCATTGCAACTCTGCATTAGTCAGTGGTAAATGTGGTATACACTATATACAATCACTAGTTTGTTTCCACAATCCATGACTTGACTTCACAGTTCACACAAATACGTTTTAAATTCAAACTGTAGCACTGATGTAAGTCTTTTTTTTTTCCACAGTAGCGTGACAATCCCTCCACCTCCGGTCTAACTAATCACTCTCACCTTATGGTATGGACCCCTGTGAAAACAGGTGGTCATGCAAGCGGGTATCAAATGGGTTAACACGGACCATAAACCTCTCACACGTCTCCTTAGATCTCAGCAAGGACGCCGGGTCATGGGTAGAAAGAAAAGATCTAAGTGCTCACCGCTTAAGTATAAGATTTAATTTGTGTGTTCAAACACAAACTACTCAAATAAAGATGATAAAAACACAGCATGTAAAGCCAACAATCGTGTTAATTCCGTAGGGCAGCAGCGGGTGACGTCATGTGTAGCTCCTCCCCTGTACGCGTTACGTTCATTCAGAACTTCAACATCGCCGGACTCCTCCCCCCTTCCCTTCGTTAGCAGACGGAGGCACTTGGGGAAGGGGGGAGGAGTATGGTGACATTGATGTCCGTGACGTCGCCGGAACTCCGATGGAACTCCCTGAAGACCCGGAAGCCGGCGGAGAGGTGAGTACCAATCAAAAGAATTTTGATCAATCAAAAAAATGAATCGATTAATCGAGGAATTGATGTTTCATTTCCACAGCCCTAATTGTAACAAGTTATCAGACACAGCATTGGGAAGAATACATTATACATTAGTAAGGTGTAACAAGAATGGGGCAAAAACAAAAAGAAAAAAGATGAACATCAAGGACGACTAGCCCTGATAAACTAGTACTGTTTTATCCAACACAACTGAGCCCTTGCACACATGGTCGGACATTCTGACAACCAAATCCGTTGGATTTTGTCTGACGGATTTTGTCCGAAACTGTTGCATACACACGGTCGGACAAAGTTGTCGGAAAATCCGATTGTACATAACGTGATGACGTTATTTCGTTACGACGGGACTACGTTCAGGCTAGTAGCCAATAGCTTTGGGCTAGGAATTTGATCTGAGCATGCGTGGCACTTTGTCCGTCGGAGTAGGCTACACATGATGGGAGTATGTCCGATCGGAGCATTTTGTTGGAAAATTTTACGGACAAGTTGGAAAACTTGGTCCGTCGGATAATCCGACGGAAACAGTCCGATGGAGACCACACACAGTCGGAATATCTGACAAAATGGTCCGATAGGAAACATTCCGTCAGAATCTCCGACCGTGTGTACAAGGGCTGAAGAGTATCTCTGCAGATGAAGGGGAGAGGAGCAAGAATATGTTTTATTATCAAGTGAATGAGATTGGGTGGGGTTTTCATTTATAGAAAATTGTTGGATGGGCTTTCTCCAAGGGACTGGGCAGGTTTTGTTCCTCTTCAACACACAGAGGTTAAACGGACATCATCTTACTTTCCTGCCACATCAGACTTCTCTTTTCAGTGCTGCCAAGTTACACAATCCTTGCAAGGTGACATTTTAGAAGAGGAAGAAAGGGCAGAGGAAGTGGGAACACTGTGTCTTATCCTCCCATTGAAGTCTGCTGGATTCCATCAATTTTCACTGACAGTCATGGAATCCTGCCAGACCCTCAACCTGGCTCTACGTCTCCAGGGGTCACAGCTTGCATTGCTTTGTAATGCTCTATCAAAACAATCATTAGTTTTGTGTCATTAATAACATGGAGGAACTGACTGCACGTTTGGGATACATTTCAGATATTTTTTTTTTTTTAACAAAAGTATCTGAGAAAAACAGATGTGGACAATTTTTGTTCAGCGCAGCCAGGAGGAAAACCTCTAAGCCCTTGTACACACGGTCGGACATTCCAACGGAAAATGTCCGATCGGACCGCGTTGTCGGATAATACGACCGTGTGTGGGCTCCATCGGACTGTTTCCGTCGGAATATCCCACGGACAAAGTTTTAGAGCTGGGCTATAAAACTTTCCGACAACATGATCCGATCGGACTTATGTCCGATTGTGTGTAGAGAATTTCCGATCGGACAAAGTGCTACGCATGCTCAGAACAAATTCCTAAACCAAAGCTATTGGCTACTAGCCAGAACGTAGTCCCGTCCTAACTAAATAACGTCATCACGTTACGAACGATCGGATTTTCCGACAACTTTGTCCGACCGTGTGTATGCAACACAAGTTTCGGACAAAATCCGTTGGACAAAATCTGACGGATTTTGTTGTTGGAATGTCCGACCCGTGTGTACAAGGGCTTAGAGCTGGGCTGTAAAACTTTCCTACAACATGATCCGATCGGACTTTGTCCTATTGTGTGTAGAGAATTCCGATCGGTCAAAGTGCCACGCATGCTCAGATCAAATTCCTAGACCAAAGCTATTGGCTACTAGCCTGAACATAGTCCCGTTGTACCAAAATAAAGTCCTCACGTTACGTACGATCGGCTTTTCTGACAACTTTGTCCGACTGTGTGTATGCAACACAAGTGTCGGAATGTCTGACCGTGTGTACAAGGGCTAAGGAAAGTCACAGTTCTGGGACACTGGAAATTAAATTCTCAGATATAAAAAAAAAAAAAAATTATGTAAAATATGTCCCTCTTGTATGACGCTCTTCAGATGGCACATGGCTCAAGCAATGGAACTTTCAATTAAAATTTTTGTTGAAATTGCAAAGCAATCAAAGACAATCAAATTGTGATTTCCAACAAGACTGAATTGAAATGGCTCGTGTTGAACGCAGCAAACCCCCCCCCCCCCCAAAAAACGCAATCAACGAGACTACCTTCGTTTTTTCCCCACTTTTAGCCTAGGTTTACATTGGAGCGATTTGTCATGCAATTTGAGAGATCAAATTGCATGACAAGTCGCAGCCTATTGGAGGCAATGGCACTGTTCCAGTCGGTGCGACACCGATATTGTGGCGCTGCAACGATTTGCAAAAGTAGTTACTGCACGTCTGCATTACTTTTGCCGATTTCAGGTGCAACTTAAATAGACATCTGTGCATGAAGCCACACAGATGTCTATCAAGTAGCAGCTGAAATCACGCTGACCTTGCTATCATTGAAATCATGTGAACCAGGGATCTATTCTATTGCAAGCAAAGGGTTAAACTTAAAGTGGAGGGCCACCCTAAAAAACAAAACTACATTGACCACTTAAGGACTGCCTCACGCCGATGTACATCGGCAGAATGGCACGGCTGGGCACAAGCACGTACAGGTACTTTGCCCTTTAAGTGCCCAGCCGTGGGGCGCGCGCGCGCACGCCACAGGCGGCGCACTCGCGACCCGGTCCTGTGCTCCGTGACCGTGGATTAATGGATTTATAATTTAACCAAATCTAGCGTGGATTAATGCACTTTATCCCATTCTGACTGTTTATTAATCTTATGTGCCCCTGTGTTTTATAAAAATAAGCCGCTCTACCAGCGTGCCGATCTCTGCTCACGTCACCCACTGGATCTCTGCTCTCCCTGTCTGACAGATGCAGCGGGCGGGGCGAGGATTCCCCACTGACGTCAGTCGGAAGAGGAGGAGGAGACAGGCGGCGGGTCACGTGAGGGCGGCGGTCGGCGCTCTGAAACAGGATAATTAAACAGTAAGGATGGGATAAAGTTTAATTGAAACTTCAGCAGCAAGAGAGGAGGGGGCAGGCAGGACAGGAGAGCTGCGGATGACGAACGCAGGTAAACTGACCATGGTGTCAGGGCTCAGCAGCCATGATGAACCGTGGTCAGTTTACAGGGGGGTGGGGCATAGCCAGGCAGCATCAGCCTAGTTTTTCAGGTAATACGGGGGGGGGGGGGGGGGGCTGGGCAAATTACACAGCACAAGCACTGTGCTTTATAACATGCTTTAAAGTAACAGGATCAATGTTAACAGACGCTTTAATTAATTTCAAAGCAAAAAAGGTGAAAATCTTATTTTATTAAAAACAAAAAGCCATGGCAATTGTTTATGATACACATTGCATTAGCAAACTAAATTTCATCCAGTTAGGGTTTAAAACTGTCACAACCAGGTAACAATGAGTGTAACACTTTTTAGAGCCAAGATGGCAGCTTGCATGCGGCTGCTCAGACAGAAGAAGCGACTAGTCCTGTTCAGACTTTGCCAAGTGCCTTTCTAGACATGGCATTGGCTTGTGGGAATCCCCTTAGTGGGCCTGTCCAAGCTTTGTATGGCTGCTGCACACAGCTCTGGATGTGCTTGAATTACTAAGGTGTTTTCTGACAAGCCAAAGTCATTCATTGCCCACGTTATTGATGGATGAGCATCTAATTAGCAACACTGTACACAAGCTCATTGGTTCACAAGCGGCATCATCTGCAAGACTTGGGGACGGGAGGGGAGTTGTCACCAGCTTTCAGCGCCCTCTGACTTTTGGTTTTCTACTGATGTACAAGGACACAGATCTCACCTTCTCTGAAGGCTTGAGGAAATATACCCTAAGTAGGGGGAGGTAAGCCCAACAGCGGATTTAAAGTCCAAACCAAAAAATTTTATATATTGCAGCTTACCAATCATTAGATGTGGTGGCTGCATTTGTTTTTGTTTTGTTTTTCTTTTTAGGCTCCCCCCCCTCTATGGTCAGTAACACACAACCTGTATTAGAGCACCCCCCTCACTCTGGATGAAGGAGCATAGAGGCACTTTTCTGGGGGGAGGGGAGCGTTAGATGGACACAATTTTATTGTGGGTCGCATCAGCATTATGGTTGCCCTCTAAGGGCCATTTGTACCTGTATGACTAGATGTCCAGAGCACCCCACCCCCTCTTACATCATGTCTCTTAAAGGTGTCACCAGCCCACCTCATCCCTTAGATCAGTGGTCATCAACCCTCTCCTCAGGGCCCACTAACAGGCCAGGTTTGCAAGATAACTGAAATACATGACAGGTGGTATCATTTGCTGCTCAGTGATTGCAGTATTCTAGTCTGCATCTCCCCCAAGGTAATACATAAATCCTGGCCTGTTAGTGGGCCCTGAGGACAGGGTTGATGACCACTACCTTAGATCACAGCGAACTCCCTTTAACTTGTGCTGCTGCTGGGAAGAAGCTGGGAAGCAAAAAGTGCAGCATCTGGAGGAGGACCAGAGGGGGGCTGGAGTCATCTTCCAGAGTCTGCTGAATGCTCTGAATGCTGAGACCAGGGGAGCAGGGGAGGCAGAGATTGGGGGGGGGGTGTTGTGGCTGCACGAAGAAGTGCAGGAACTGGTGGAGGAGTTCCGTTCTCTTCTCTGCTGTCGACTGCTGAGACAAGGAACAGACAGAGACGAGGGGGGGGGGGGGGTGCCGCAGCTGCAGGAGAGTATTGACTATTGAAAACCATTGATCACTTCCCTTCCACTTCACAATTATGTGTCACTTTGTGTTGGTCTATCAGATAAAATCCCAATAAAATACATTTACGTTTGAAAACGTAAATTTAAAACAGGGGTATCAAAACTTTTTCAAGGCACTGTATAACTGGCCTTTGCAGCAAGGAGCACATGAAAGGGGCGACGCATGTCAAAAAATGTATAATCAAAATAAAATTCCCAGCTTACTTACCAGCCAGCCTGCAACAAACTGAATTGTCCTGTCTAACTGTTCACCTTAAAACAAGGGATTTAGTTTGAACACATTTGGAAATGTATACATAAGCTGCAGAGGCCACGTCACGGCACCCCAGTGTACTGCAGTCCTAAAGCCCCATACACACTATCAGATTTTCTGCTGAGTTTTCCCTTCAGATTTACCAAAATCATATAATATGAGGACAAACCTTAGGGGTTTCAATGTGTATGCAATCAGGCAGGCCCTTCCACTACATGGTTTTGGTAAATCTGAAGGAATATATATAATAATGGATAGATTGAGGGCAGGTATGTCTGGAGAGAGTCCACCCCTCCTTAAAGGTACAGGGACACACTGGACACCCAGCAATAGAGTAATGGCACGTAAGGTACCCAGAGCGTCCCTTTACTAATTCACCAACAGTACAAACAAATGGCAACCACTCCAACCTATGGACTTTGCAGCATGGAGCACATGGAAGGGTGTCCCGTGCGTCCCTATACCTTTAAGGAGGGGTGGGCTCCCTCTAGGCATACCTGCCCTTAATCTATCCATTATTATATCAGTGCTTCAACAACTAGGACTGCAGTACACTGGTGTGCCATGACGTTGCCTCTGCAGCTTACGCATATATACGTATTTTCAAATGTGTGCAAACTAAACCCCTTGTTTTAACATGAATGGTTAGACAGGGTTAATTCGGTCTGTTGCAGGCTAGCTGGTTAGTGTGCTGGGAACTACCAGGGTCACAATGGTCACACTTTTGGGGACCCCAGGATGGCAGGAAGGGGACCTGCTGCAGAACATGTTAAAGGGACCAGCTGTGGGACCGTATAAAGGGCCCCACGACAAGAGTAAATGGCCCTTGGATCAGTGGGAAGGGCCGCGGGCCTGAAGGGAAGGCCCCCCCACCAGAGGAAAAGGCCCCTAGACTGATAGAAAGGGCCTCAACGGTCAGGGGGGGTTCGTGTTTTTTTGCATTGGGGCCCTAAAGCAGGGCTGTCTTTAACGCAGGGCAAAAGGGGCACCTGCCCTGGGCACAATCTTTGTTGGGGGGCCCAAAGCATTGAGCCCATGCTACCCGCGAATTGGGGCCCTGGTGAAGGCATTGCAGAGGACACAGGAGGCTGTATTCCTGAGCTAGCCAGCAGACGGGGGAGGGGCCAGGAGCTCCACTGATGCTCTAACCCCGCCCCATGCCTGTATGTTCAGGGGGGAGCAGTTGTAGTGAGAACAGAGAGTGGAAGCGGCGCTCCCGGACCTCTGGCTGTATGCAGTTTGCTTGGATGGCCAGGTATGTCCTTATACCCATAAAATGACTGACTGCTGAAACTCTGAGCTGTGTTATTCAACTGTAAAGCTGTGCATTGCTGAAAGTTCTCTGACCATCTCCTGTATAATGTCTGCAGTCTCACATTGTCTCCTGTATAATGTCCGCAGTCTCTAATTGTCTCCTGTATAATGACCACAGTCTCTGATTGTCTCCTGTAGCATACCCACAATCTCTGATTGTCACCTGTAGTATGTTCGCAGTCTCTGATTTTCCCCTGTAGTATTCGGCAGTCTCTGGTTGTCTCCTGTATAATTCCTGCAGTCTCTGATTGTCTCCTGTAGCATATCCACAGTCTCTGATTATCACCTAGTCTCTGATTGTCTCCTGCAGTATATTTGCAGTCTCTGACCCTTTCCTGTAGTATGTGTATTAATGTGCCGCTTTACTGTCTCATATATTTGGAATTGCTCCAGTGCTCAGTGAGTGGTAATGATGTGCATTAACTTGTAGCAACCAATCAGTGAACAGTAGTAATCTGCTGTAATCTCTAGCAACCAACCAGTGAGTGGTAATGATGCGCTGTAACCCCCAGAAACCAATAAGTGAGCGTTAATAATGTGCAGTAACCTCTAGCAACCAATCTGCAAGCGGAAATGATGTGTTGTAACCTTTAGCAACCAGCCAGTGAGCGGTAAGGAAAGGCTATAACCTCTGGCAACCAATTGCAATCGCTGTGGGATCTTCTGCAGTAAATTGCAAAAAATTTGCGTGCACCTGCTATTCTTTGTATGTCTCAGAATGGAGGAGGGGGGGGGGGGGCAAGAAAATGTTTGCCCAGGGCCCAATCAATACGAAAGACGGCCCTGCCCTAAAAGTTCTAGTTACGTCCATGACAGGAACCCTGGGAATTTGTATAATGAAGGCTCTAGATTTCAAGATTATATGAGATTTTAATGATGGGGTTTACATATACTTTATTGTAACCATCAATCTTTTATATGACGTATTTGTCTAAAATGAGGGATTGGCAGTTTAAATGTAAAAAAAGTTGAGTACAAAAGTAAAATAGCATTTTCATACATGTGCCTACTGAGCAATCAACTGTCCATTTATAGCAGGGAAAGATTCCCAGCTCTGAAACAATTTTAAATACCGGAGTAATTTAGAGAGTATGAAAGGCAGTGGTGGACATCGCCATTCTTGGAAATAATCAGGAGGAAGATTGAAATTGACAAGCTGTGTCTGTTTATGAATGGACTTGGTTATTTGTTCCATCTCAGGATGGATGTAGAGGTTTCACATGGGTGTCTCTGGGTGGAAGTAATTTGTAAAATGTGTTTCGGATGGGAAAAAAAAAAATCAACAAATGTTTGCTTGAGATTAGCATACGTCAAATATTGCAACATTCCTGAACAAATACATGGAATGGAGGCAAAGAAATGCATGAAGGGCTCATGCACAGTGAGCGTTTGAATATTGAACGCCTTTTACTCCTGGCAGGAAAAAGCAGCTTAACCACTTCAGCCCCAGAAGGATTTACCCCCTTCTTGACCAGAGCACTTTTTGCGATTCGGCACTGCGTCGCTTTAACTGACAATTGCGCAGTCGTGCGACGTGGCTCCCAAACAAAATTGACGTCCTTTTTTTTTCCCCACAAATAGACCTTTCTTTTGGTGGTATTTGATCACCTCTGCGGTTTTTATTTTTTGCACTATAAACAAAAAAAGAGCGACAATTTCTTGCTATAATAATAATATCCCCCCCAAAAAATATATATAAAAAAAATAGTTTTCCTCAGTTTAGGCCGATACGTAATCTTCTACATATTTTTGGTAAAAAATAAATAAAAAAATCGCAATAAGCGATTATTGATTTGTTTCCTCCGGGAATTCCGGGTTCCTCCAACACTTCAAAGAGATGCTGGAAGGTTAAAGTGGTTGTAAACCCTTACAAACCACTTTGACCTACAGGTAAGCCTAGATTAAGTCTTACATGTAGGTCCAAGAAATATCTCCTAAACCTATACGGTTTAGGAGATATTTACAAAAAGAGAGGCACTGATGTCTACGGCGCATGCGCCGTAGATAGCCGCACGCAGGCACACTATTGGTGTTAGCAGCATGCCGCTGCTAATGGCTATATACCGTTAGTGGCGGCTCCCGTGCGCATACGCGGGAGAGATGTCATCGCTGCTCGGGTGCTGTGAGTGGCCGGAGCGGCGACACCCAGAAGAAGATGGACGCCCTGGAATACAGGGGACAGCGGTGACATCGCTGGCTCCTGTGTCAGGTAAGTGACACATAATGGACTACTATGCGCAGGGTTGGTGCAAGGATTTTTGACACCCTAGGCCAGTGATGGAGAACCTTGGCACCCCAGATGTTTTGGAACTACATTTCCCATGATGCTCAACTACACTGCAGAGTGCCAGAGCATCATGGGAAATGTAGTTCCAAAACATCTGGGGTGCCAAGGTTTTGCCATCACTGCCCTAGGCGAAACCTAATTTTGCCATCTTCATTGGCTCAACCCCTGACTCCACCCCCTTTGCCCTGCCCATGGGACAGAAGGTGCCACTATACAGGAAGCATCGGCTCTGCTTCCTCTAGCGCTGGCTCAAGTGCTGCGCTGCACCTATAATTACAGTACCGGTCGGACTGAGTTAGTTACAGAGCATGCAGATTCTGGGCGCCCCTAGGTAGAAGTGCGCCCTAGGCGGCTGCCTAGTTTGCCTAGTGGTAGCACCGGCCCTGACTATGCGATGCATAGTAGCCCATTATGCTTTACCTTTGCAGGAAAACAAATAAGAAGTAAAACCATCAGGGTTTACTTCCTCTTTAATTGTCTCCTGTCTAAATTTGTCCTACTATGTGTATGTATGTTTGTAAGTTATGGACCTTAGATTGTAAGCTCCTTGAGGGCAGGAACTGATGTGAATGTACAATAGAGATGTAAAGCGCTGTGGAAATTGATGGCGCTACTTAAGTAGCTGTAATAAATTTAAAGAAATTATTATACATTGTTATAGGTCTAACATATACCGCAGTGCTGTACAGAGAACACTACAGACAAAGATAGAGACAGATAAATCATTACAAGTAGAAGGTTCATCAGAAATGTTAATATTCCCTCTATGGAGTCTATCCCATTATTGGTCGCCATGGAATCTTCCATGGTGACATCCTTCCAGCTCCAAGTCAACAAAATGCTCACGTTTCTCTGAGAGCAAAATATTACATCGGGGAGAGACGGAAACTTTTTCCAGAGAGATTTAGAGCAGGCAATATTCACCTTTTTTTCACTTGAGTTTGAAATGAAAACTCAATGGGGTAGATTTATTAAAGGCAAATAGACTGAGCACTTTGCAATCCAATCCAATCAAGCAAAAATGCTGTTTTTATTAATTTCCTTGCATGTGATCAGTGCTCAATATTTGGGGAACGCTACCACCCCCTGCGGGAGAGGGACAGGAAGGCAGCGACCCCCCCCCCCCCCCCCGGAAGTGGAGGGGAAGGTTGGGACCCTCCCCTCTGTGGGAGACGGATGAGAAAGCAGCAATCACCTCCCTCCGCCCAGTAGATGGGGGAAGGTGGCTACCCCCCTAATCCCCCCGTGTTAGACTACGGGTAGGCGGCAATCAGAGGCCACCTTACCTTAGGAGGCAGATGGTAGGGCTGCTGCTCCTCGCTCCGGGGTCGTTGCTTCTCCTCCCTGCCAAACAGGAAGTGGGTCCTGAGACCCAATTGGTCAGGAGTCCTAAGACTTCCTGGCCAATCGGGTCTCAGGACCCGCTTCCTGATTGGCCGGAAGGAGAATCAGGAAGACAATAGCGAATAATAATATGCACTGTCACTGTACTAATGACAATGGCTGGGAATGGGTTAACATCAGAGGCAATCAAAGGGTTAAATGTGTGATTAAATTATGTTTTACTAAACCATGGGAGGTGTTTTACTGGGGGGAAGACATGCTTTTACTACTGTCAGTGGCGATCTACCTTGTTTACATAGACCACCGTTCTGCCTCTCTGCTGAATGATCGGCGGTAGCCGGTGGACATCGAGCCCACAGTACCCGTTACTGGGCTCTCACTATGTGTTATTTGTGCCTCTTACCTGAAAGAGCCAGATCACACATTATATATATATATGTGTGGAGGGGTCCTTCACTCGGCATGGCCACCATTCAGAGAACACTTTGCAATTTTTTAAAGCGGTTGTAAACTGCGGCTGTTGTAGAAAAAAAAAAATAATACCTGCAAGGCAATGACATAATGCATACTAGCACATTATACATTACATTAAGTCCCCCAGCGCTGTACTGTCACCGCTGAGAGGGCCGACATCTTCCCCTGGTCTTTCTTCTGCGTGCGGGAGCTCTAGGTTCCGGCAAGGACCTTCAGAGCGCATGACATAACTTGCTGGTGATGTAACTGGCTGCATCCAGGGTGAATATCTCATAGACGGTGCACGTTTAGGAGATATTTATTTTACCAACGGGTAAGCCTTATTATAGGCTTACCTGTAGGTATAAATGACCAAGCAGGGTTTATTACTGCTTTACTGAATGCAAAGAATTCTCTGAATAGACGAGGTGGAGATTATGATGTCATCGCCTCACCTGTTCACATCGTCCAATCACAGAACACTTTGCATTCACCAAGAAAATGCACAGTGTTCCCTGAATGAGTAGATAGGCTGAATAAATTCCAGTGCCACACCACAGTTCTTGCCAGTGAAAAGCTCCATTCCAGGCCGGTTGGAAAACTGCCGGTGAGAAGCTCAGTTCCAGGCTTATTGGACAACAGTTGGAGGATCCCCCCCCCCCATCACCCCCTTATCTTGTCTTCAGGTTACAAGTACAGAAGCTGCATCATCCTCAGAGGCCCCTGCAACTGAAATTTGCTGCAACATTCATCTGAAGGTATCTCTATTAATAACTATATATACTGGGGCATATGTGCACGACTTCCACCGGGACTTCTGTTGGGCTCTTTGCTGATATTACCTGTTTATTAAATTGCATATACAGTGGATATAAAAAGTCGACACATCCCTGTTAAAATGTCAGGTTTCTGTGATGTAAAAAAATGAGACAAAGGTAAATCATTTCACAACTTTTTCCACCTTTAATGTGACCTATAAACTGTACAACTCAATTGAAAAACAAACTGAAATGTTTTAGGGAGATTAAGTAGAAATAAAAAACTAAAATAACGTGGTTGCATAAGTGTGCACACCCTCTTATAACTGGTGATGTAGCTGTGTCCAGAATTAAGCAATCACATTCAAACTCATGTTAAATAGGAGTCAGTACACACCCGCCATCATTTAGAGTGCCTCTGATTAACCCCAAATAAAGTTCAGCTGTTCTAGTAGGTCTTTCCTGACATTTTCTTCGTCACATCCTATAGCAGAAGTCATGGTCCACAGAGAGCTTCCAAACCATCAGAGGGATCTCACTGTTAAATTACAAAGAACTGGACGTCCCTCCAAAATTGATGAAAAGAGAATAAAACTGGTCAGGGAGGCTGCCAAGAGCCCTACAGCAACATTAATGGAGCTACAGGAATATCTGGCAAGTACAGGCTGTGTGGTACATGTGACAACAATCTCCCATATTCTTCATATGTCTCGGCTATGGGGTAGAGTGTCAAGACGGAAGCCTTTTCTTACGAAGAAAAACATACAAGCCCGGCTAAATTTTCCAAGAACACAACTGAATACTCCCAAAATCATGTAGGAAAATGTGTTATGGTCTGATGAAGCCAAGGTTGAACTTTTTTGTCTATATTTCTAAAAATATATGTTTGGCACCAAAAAAAAACACTGCATATCACCATACCCACAGTGCAACATGGTGGTGGCAGCATCATGCTTTGGCAGGGCCAGATTAACGTAGGGGCTATTGGAGCTGCAGCTCCAGGCCCCTACCTTAATATAGGCCCAGCAGGGACAGACTGATCATTTGGATACTGCACTGCATGAGACGCTCCTTGTACCTCCCGCAGCAGGGGGAATCTAAAAATTCGGGGGTGATTGGTGCGGCGGGCAATCACAAGCACCATCACCATGACAGCCTCCCTCTATGGCTCTCCATGAAGCAGCTGAAAGTCACTCCACCTCCTCTAGAGGGAGAGCAGTGCTTGTAATTGCGCCCCCCCCCGTACTGATCACCCCAGACTGTCCATTAGATTCCCCCTGTTCTGGGCCCCCCCCTGTGTATGCAGTACTGACACCTACCACTGCTCCATTCTCCCAAAAATGTATTGTGAAATTTTTTTTTAAAAATAAAAAAACTCCAACAAACAATAATAAATTAAGAAAATAATTAAAAAATGTAATAAATAATTAAAAAATTAAAGGCTCATTCGCATGGGTTCTCTTGCGCATACAGTGTGAATGAGTAGTTTGTTTAAAATATTTCATTTACTTTAACAAAAAAAAGTTTTCATTTTATTTATTTCCATAAAAAGGCCCATGATACTCTTAGCCCTTGTACACACGGTCGGTTATTCTGCCAACCAAATCCGTTGGATTTTGTCTGACGGATTGTGTCCGAAACTGTTGCATACACACGGTCGGACCAAGTTGTCGGAAAATCCGATCATTCAGAACGTGATGACGTTATTTCGTTACGACTACATTCAGGCTAGTAGCCAATAGCTTTGGTGTAGGAATTTGATCTGAGCATGCGTGGCACTTTGTCCGATCAAGATTCTCTACACATGATCGGAGTATGTCCGATCGGACCAGTTTGTCGGAAAATATTTCCAACATGTTGGAAAATTTGGTCCGACGGATATTCCGACGGAATCAGTCCGATGCATACCACACACAGTCGGATTATCCGACAACACGGTCCGATAGGACACATTCTGACGGATTCTCCAACTGTGTGTACAAGGGCTTAATCTGGCCCTGTGCTTTGGGGCTGTTTTTCTTCAGCTAGAACAGGGGTCTTAGTCAAGGTAGAGGCAATTATGACCAGTTCCAAATACCAGTCAATATCGGCACAAAACCTTCAGGCTTCTGCTAGAAAGCTGAACATGAAGAGGAACTTCATCTTTCAGCACGACAACGACCCAAAGCATCCATCCAAATCAGCAAAGGAATGGCTTCACCAGAAGAAGATTAACGTTTTGGAATGGCTCAGCCAGAGCCCAGACCTGAATCCCATTGAAAATCTGTGGGGTGATCTGAAGAGGGCTGTGCACAGGAGATGCCCTCGCAATCTGACAGATTTGGAGAGTTTTTGCGAAGAAGAGCGGACAAATATTGCCAAGTCAAGATGTGCCATGCTAATAGACTCGTACCCAAATACACTGGTTTCTTTGTAAGTCCACTCAAGCATGGCTCAGGTCACTGCCTCTGTTATATCTCTACAGACCTCCAGAACCCGATCTCAGAGATCAGACTTCATACATAAATACAAAGAGTAGTTCTGAGAGGTCTAATAAAAAGAGCTTAGAGGTCTGACTGCTTGACATTTTTTTCATGAATGTCTTAGAACGATCTGACGGAAGCGTCCAAATATTTTCAGAATATTTTCTCTTTTATTGAAATGGAGGGTAATATTAAAAGCCTTAAGTAAAAGGCGTCTTTTATGCACAATTTTGTCTGGATATTTTAAGATCAGTTTTTATATTTCTGTCTGAATTTTCAAGAATGCGGTAATTTTAGAACGTGAGCACATTTTTCCGTTGGCAGTGGATACACCTGTACAGTAATTCCTTTTAATAATGCAGACGTGCGTCTCCAGAAATAAATTCAACTCAAACAGAAGTCTCTGCTTAAAGTGAACTCAATGGGCATTTTCCGATTCTCACAGGCATTACCACGCACAGTACGGGACAATGCATGCCGTGCCATTACTTTTGAGTGGCATCCTTATGCTCTTAGGCCTTGTTCACACCTCGGCGTAGTGGAAACACGTGTTTCTGCCCGCACTTCCTAAAATTCCTGACATGTTTGGAGTGTCATTATTTCTTAATAGTAACCCAACTGTATCATGTCACACAACACACTTGACTCAGTGCCACAATTTTGTACATGAGCCTCTCTGGCACATTTTTGAAGCAGAGGAAGGTACCTATGCTAATAGGTAAATGTATGTGGGGGTAGGGGGGCTCAAATTTTTTTTTTGGGGGGGGGGATTTTAAGTGTTTAAAAGAGAAGTATGAGAATCAGGGTTTTTGCAGAATCATACTTTCCTAGCTGGATGCATCTGTCCCTCGTTGGCTCAAACACTGAGAATCGAGCGATCTAACACCGCTGATCGCTTGGTTCTCAGAGCTCCCTGAGCAGAGATAGCTGATGGCTGCCAGACAGCAGCTCTCCGCTCTACACCCCATCCCCCCGTCCTCACTGGAGTGCTGGGTTGTGGAGGGGGGTGGGAGCAGCCAGCTCAGGCTCTCAGCTGCTCGCTAAGAGGCTGTGCCGGTTCAGGCATGTGGGCGGATGCCAACCATATGTTCACAATCTTGGCCGAGCCTGGACCGGCTCCGTGACCTTAGCCGACAGCGGTCTTCAGCCCGCTGTCTACTAAAAATGGGTCACAAGAGTGCAGAACGAGCTGCACTTATGTGACCCACAGGAGAAGTACAGCCAAACAAACTATTTATTTCATCACATTGGAGGCGAAAAAAGTCCCCTATGGATATCTGATATCAGCCGATATCATGCCCCTGTTGAAGACACTCTATGTCGAAACGCGTCGGGCTAGCTGTTGGCACCCCACATTGCTTTTATTTTTATTATTTTATTTAGCCTTTATGTGATCACTAAGTCATAATTTTTACTTAATTATTTGACTTTTAAATAAATTTGCCGGTTAAGACCGTCTGACCCGCACCATGTGGAGCTTTCTTTTTCCTTTTCTTTTTTTGGCTTAAAATCCACACCATTCTCCACCCCGTATTTGGGGTTACTTTTGTCAATCGAGTCACGTCTGAGCTGGATAAGAAACTACCCTGGCGATCCATTCGTGAGACACACCGTATGGTCTACAGCTGTTTGGAGTTTCCCTACCATCTGGACAGACCCTTATTGATTCATCCTTTGGTCCTAGGTCAGGACCGCAAGCCTTCCTGACTCAACCGTCGTAAGACCGTGTGAGTCCAACACAGTCGGTAAGAGTATTTACCTATTTTACTAATGTCTGCAGACAAGCTGATATACTCGGGTGTACCTGATTAGTAAGACCCCTATCTCCCTTGAAGAGGTTCGATCACCCCTGCACCAGTCACATCACGGAGGTTTCCATCCATTTCAATTGGACTTTTTTTATGTGATCATGGACTTTCCTATGTGACCATTTTTTACAATTTTTTTTGTTGATTTTACGTGTGTGTTTATCACATTCACCATTATAGAAGCGCTACACTATCCTTTACCCCTATGGATATCTATTTGGAATTATTGCTCTCACTTCAGCGTGTGTGGCGATATGTAAAATGTGTAGCATAATCAATGTTGGGGCACTGTGAGGGGTGAGCTAAGGACAGCAATGGGGTTCTAGGGGGGGGGACCTGAGGACAGTAATGGGGCACTGTGAGGGGTGAGCTAAGGACAGCAATGGGGTGCCGGGGGGACCCGAAGACAGTAATGGGGTGCTGTGGGGGGAACCTGAGGACAGTAATGGGGCGTTGTGAGGGGTGAGCTAAGGACAGCAAGGGGGCGCTGGGGGGGGCCTGTGGATAGTAATGGGGCGCTGTGGGGGGCACCTGAGGACAGAAATGGGGCACTGTGGGGGGCACCTGAGGACAGTAATGGGGCGCTGTGGGGGGCACCTGAGGACAGTAATGAGGCGCTGTGGGGGGCACCTAAGGACAGTAATGGAGCGCTGTGGGGGGCACCTGAGGACAGTAACGGGGTGCTGTGGGGGCACCTGAGGACAGTAATGGGGCGCTGTGGGGGGCACCTGAGGACAGTAATGGGGCACTGTGGGGGGCACCTGAGGACAGTAATGGGGCGCTGTGGGGGGCACCTAAGGACAGTAATGGAGCGCTGTGGGGGGCACCTGAGGACAGTAACAGGGTGCTGTGGGGGCACCTGAGGACAGTAATGGGGCGCTGTGGGGGGCACCTAAGGACAGTAATGGAGCGCTGTGGGGGGCACCTGAGGACAGTAACAGGGTGCTGTGGGGGGCACCTGAGGACAGTAATGGGGTCGCTGAGGACATTAATGGGGTTGCCGAGGACATGAATGGGGACTGCTGAGGACATTATTGGGGGCACTGAGGATGTTATTGGGAGGGGGGAACAGAGGACAGTAATAGGGGCCTGAGGACAGTAATTGGGTCAATTATTGAGAACAATAATGGGGCAGAGCCTTGCTGATGCGCCAGCCTGCTCAGTGCCCTACTGGGGGGAGGGAGGTGACGCCATCTTTTACCACACCGGGTGACACCAACCCTAGTAACGCCACTGTGGGCAACCTAAAAACACGGAAGACAGTTGAGCTGACATATTGCATAATTAAAAAAAAGCAATCACGATCTATCGGTATTTTTACTATTGTACTGTGTACTGCTGAACAAAAAAATTCCATTATCTGTAACAGGTGCACTTCCAACAAATGAGATACTTTTCTCCAAGTAAGGTAACAATAGAACAATGAATTGTTATCTGCGCACTATAGGGTTACAAACAGAAAATGGAAGTTGGCCCTTGATCTATACAAATCAGCATATTTATTGTATTGCACGACTTAAAGGAAACTAAATCTGCAAATGATGGGTCTTGTAATACTGTGTGGTTTACTGGTCAATAGAGAATATTTCAATGTATTGTGTACACAGCACACACACATACTGATACTGATCTTTTTTTGTATACATGAAAATAAACCTTTGTATTACCGGGATAATAGTTGCTGAAACAAATGCAGGAGTTGATACGCTCAAGGCCAGTTCTATAGGCATCCTAAAAGCGGAAATAAACCCCAAACCAAAAATGTAATATATTGCAGATTACTGATCATTAGATGGTGGATGCATTTGTTTTCTATTTTTTTAGGCTTTTTCCCGCCCTAATCTGTTTTTACCTGGTGATCTGGCCAATACCACACCTCCTGTATTAGAGAGACACATCTTTGGATAAAGAAGCACGGGGGGGGGGGGGGGGGGACATTGGACAGCAGCATTGTTAAGGTCTGGGACACACTAGCAATTTTTTTTGTTCAACCCAGCAGGCTAAACGGAAAAAATACTGAATATCTCAGGAGGAGCCGCTGTACTAACTATTTGAGGTTAGTGCAGCAATCTCCCCTGCTGTGCTATTGTGTTCTGACAGGGGGATGCCCCCCACCAGAACACACTGGTCAGCGCTTTCAGCCATTGGCTGAGAATACTGATCGGATGAAGATCGGCAGACCTTTTTTCGGCATGCCCCTTTGACAGAAGCTGGACGTTCGGCCGGCTTCTGTCGGACTGGCTGCCATACACATGGGCCGAATGTGCATTTAACATGTGTGCAAAAATCGCAAAAGTGGCTCTGAAATTGAAAGATGTAGCCCTGCATGACCAAGTACAGGTTTGCTTTAAAGTGCAAGTAAGCCCAAGCTATTATATAGTGCAGCTTACCAGTCCTTAAGTGTGATTGCTACATAGGTGCAGGGGCGGACTGACAACTCATGGGGCCCCCGGGCAATAAGAGATTATGGGGCCCCCAGGCAATCAGAGATTATGGGGCCACACGGTATACACAAACATATACACACAGTATAGAATCACACAGTATACACATACATGTACACACAGTATACACAGACATGTTTCTATTTGCTGAGAAGGAACTGGAGAGGTGGGGCAGCTATAATCTCGGGATTTTTAGACCAAAAGGATGTCGGTAAGGGACATTTCAGAGACAGATGTAAAAAAAAACACAGATTTTTACATACTGTCCCTGGTTTTACTGAGGCTGACAACCCTGATGGGGCCCCCTTGTGGCCCGGTGCCCTCGGGCAGTGCCCGAGTGGCTGAATGGTCAGTCCACCCCTGCATAGGTGTACTTTTTCAGGCTTTTCTTACACCGGTTGATTGTACCAACAGGAAGAAAGACCACTGATGTGATAAAGGACCTTTGATGTGATGGGGGACCTCTAATGTGAAGGAGGACCTGATGGGAAAGTGAACCTCTGATGTGAAGGAGGGCCACCAATGTGATGGGAGACTCCTGATGTGAAGGAGGACCTCCAAAAGTGTCTCTGGCAGTGAAAGATGTAACCCTGCATGACCAAGTACAGGTTTGCTTTAAAGTGCAAGTGAGCCCAAGATGTAATACATTGCAGCTTATCAGTCCTTAAGTGTGATTGCTACATAGATGTACTCCTTTCATGCTTTTTATCCACCGGTTGATTGTGCCAACAGGAAAGAAGACCTCTGATGTGATGGAGGCCCTCTAATGTGATGGGGGCGACCACTGATGTGATGGGGGACCTCTGATGTGATGGAGGAAACCCTTAATGCGATGGGGGGACCTCTGATGTGAAGGAGGACCTCTGATGGGGAATACTTCTGATGTGAAGGAGGACCTCTGATGTGATGAAATACCTCTGATGTGAAGGAGGACCTCTGATGCGATGGAGGAACCTCTGATGTGCAGGAGGCCCTCTGATGTGATGGGAGATCTCAGATGTGAAGGAGGACCTCTAATATGATGGGGGGGCTCTAATGTAATGGGAGGGACCTCTAATGTGATGGGGGACTTTTGATGTGAAGGAGGACCTCTGCTTTGATGGAGAGACCTCTACTGTGATGGAGAGACCTCTGCTGTGATGGAGAGACCTCTGCTGTTTGTGGGACCTCTGATGTGATGGAGGACCTCTGCTGTGATGGGGAGACCTCTGATTTGAAGGAGGGGCTCTGATGTGATGGGAAACCTCTGATGTGAAGGAGGACCTCTGATGTGATGGGGAGACCTCTGATGTGAAGGAGGACCTCTGATGTGATGGGGAACCTCTGATGTGATGGGGAACCTCTGATGTGATGGGGAACCTCTGATGTGATGGAAGACCTTCAAAGTGATGGAAGACCTCTGATGTAAAGGAGGACCTCTAATGTGATGGAAGACCTCTGATGTGAAGGAGGATCTCTGCTGTGTCGGCAAAAACCTCTGCTGTGATGAAAGAATTTTGATGTGAAGGAGGACCTCTGATGTGATGGGGGGACCGCTGATGTGTTGTGGGAGACCTCTGATGTGATGGGGGACCTCTGATGTGATGGGGGGACCACTGATGTGATGGGGGGACCACTGATGTGATGGGGGACCTCTGATATAGGAGGGGCTCTCATGTGAGGGGGATGGTGGGGCTCTGATGTAAAGGGGAGCTTTTGATGTGAATTTAATTTAATCAAGGCAGTTGTGTGCCTTGTCCCAGGTTTGGGTTTCCCATTAATAAGGAACATTTAAGTTTTTAGCGTTTACATAATTTTAAAGAAAGTTTGAGAATATATATTAACAGACCAAACAAGAGCAAATAAGAGAAGTTCCTTGTTAGGGTTTACATTTTAAGGACTTCAGCTGCCCTCCATCTCTTAAACAAATGGCTCCCTCTCATCTCTTGAACTATTTCTCTTAAACTTCTGAGCACTTCTGTTCTTCTCTAGAAAGCGATCATGAATATGTCAGTTGTGCGCAGAGCCTTAAACCTCATAAAAACACATGGATTATTATAAAAATAATCTGCAGTCGGCAGGAAGCACCTGCGTCCCCGGGGCCCGGCACGGAACGCCGGTAGTTGGAGAAACAAGAATTTTACATATGGGGAAACTCAAGTAAAAGAAAATAGTTCCACCTCACCGGATCACTGGCTCATGCGGGACTTGGCGTCCTCCTTCCAACCTGCCTATAAAAATAATATGAAAATACAAGAAAGCACCAGAACTGCAAAAAAAAAATCAAAAAAAAAAAAATCCTGGATTTTGCTTAAGGTCTCGTCCAGGGCAGGAAAAATAAATATCTCAAGAAAGAGGAATGGAGAAAGCATTGATTGTATTCTGAATCTGCTGGTGTGGAGAGACAGCCAGTTCTAAGCTTTGTTCGCAGGCAGTTTGGCAGCCAGTTTTCATGAAGTTTGCCCGTTTCCATAGCAATTGGCTTACCGTAGAAGAGCGAAAAAACCTGTGCAAACTTTCCAGTTTAAATCATTATCTTCTTAACCCCTCCACTCAGCAAGCTGCATGCACAGTTGTTCGGTCTACTATACTATTTTTCTAAAAAGTTACTTTATATATTTATAAAGCCTATATATAGAAAAGGGAATTATGTAAATTGTCTTTGAAAATTGTAGAAGAGAACTTTTTTTTTTTTTTTTTTTTAACCAATTCTCTATCGCCCACTTTCACCCACTTCCTGCCCAGGCCAATTTTCAGCTTTCAGCGCTGTCACACTTTGAATGACAATTGCGCGGTCATGCAACGCTGTGCCCACATTGTTATAATTTTTTGGAGACAAATACAGCTTTCTTCTGGTGGTATTTAATCACCACTTGGTTTTTAATTTTTTTTTCTAAACAGTCGAAAACAAGACCGAAAGTCTTTCTCTTGTAACATTTTGTAAATAAGTAATTTTAAGTAAGCCAGCACTGATAGGCACTGATGGGGAGACACTGATGAAGCTGCACTATTAGGCGTTATTAATGGGCACTGATAGCCACTGATTGGCACTGATGATTAATGCCCTGAATATCAGTGTAAAGAATGTACTCACTGTGCCCTGTCAGACTTGCCGGTTACTGGCTCTCCTTTCCTCACATAGTGACAGCATGTAGGGAAAGGAACGCCGATAACGGGCAAGTCTGTTTACATATGATCAGCTGTGATTGGACACAGCTGATCACATGGTAAAGGGCCGTTGTAATTGGCCCTTTACCCTGATCTGTGATCAGCTGTATCCAAAGAACACAGCGGCCACAGATTGCACCCGAGGGGGTGCATGGGAGGCACGCACGTGGGAGGACATCCATGGACATCCTCCCAGAATATTGCAGTCAAGAACAGGTTAACTACTTCCCACCCGGCCTATAGCAGAATGACGGCTGGGAAGTGGTTAAGTTATCCTGACTGGGCATCATATTGCGTCCAGCAGGATAATCCATGATCACATGCCCGCGGGTGCACATAGCGCGGCGATCAGTGGTGTGCAGTCTGGCACACCACATCGCTGATCTAGGTAAAGAGCCTCTGATAGAGGCCTTTTACCACGTGATCAGCCGTGTCCAATCACAGCTGGTCACAGTGTAAGCAGGAAAAGCTGTGATTCGGCTTTTCCTCTACTTGCGTTGACAGACGCAAGTAAAGGAAAACCGTTCAGCTGCTCTCAAGAGCAGGGGGGACTGCACTGATTGATTATCAGTGCTGCCCCCCTGAGGAAGCCCACCCAGGATCACCAGGGATGGCCACCCATGGCCACCAGAGATGCCCACCCATGAACAGCAAGGGTGCCCAACCATGACCACCAGCCAGGTATACCCACCCATGACCACCAGGTAAGCCCACTAGAGATTGACAGTCTTAGCTCTGTTCCTGTGTGCTATGTGAAGGGGGTGTGTGTTTCTTCCCTCCAATCAGCTCTCACTGAACTCTGCTGAGTGTAACTTCAGCTTCCCACCCCCTGCCTTTTGAAAGCTCAGACAAGCTATAAGAATTCTGGACTTTGTTTCAAGCTTTACAACCGCTTTAAAGTAACAAAAAAACTTTCAATATCAGCTGCCGCCTATCAGTGCTGCATATAAGTGCCACCCAGGGGCGAACTGACCATTTGGCCACTAGGGCAATGCCCGAGGGCCCCGGGCCACTAGGAGGCCCCATAAGGGTTGCCAGCCTCAGTAAAACCAGGGACAGTATGTAAAAATCTGTGTTTTTTTTTTACATCTGTCTCTGAAATGTCCCTTACCGACATCCTTTTGGTCTAAAAGCCTGAGATTATAGCTGCCCCACCTCTCCAGTACCTTCTCAGCCAATAGAAACATGTATACTGTGTGTGTGTATACTGTGTGGCCCCATAATCTCTGATTGCCTGGGGGCCTCATAATCTCCTATTGCCTGGGGCCCCCGTGAGTTGTCAGTCCGCCCCTGGTGCCACCTCATCAGTGCCAGTAGTCATGAATCAGCTGCCCCCAGACACCCCATTAAACATTTGAGTCTTCTTTCAATCTAGCGCTGTGCCTGGCTGTTGCAGCTTCTCTCCCTTCTTCCTGGTCCCACTAGAACAGGGATAGGCAACCTCGGCCCTCCAGCTGTTTTGAAACTACAAGTCCCATGAGCAGGGCCGTCTTTAATATTGATTGGACCCTGGGCAAAAAATTTCTTGGGGCCCCGCCATGTAATTTTACTCTCCACCTGCTCTGAGACATACAATAAATAGCAGCTAGACTTAGCATCAGTTTACTGTATCAGATCAGGCAGCAATTGTGATTGGTTGCCAGTGGCTACAGCATATCATTACTGCTTACTGATTGGTTTCTAGAAGTTACAGCACACATTATAGCTCACTGATTAGTTGTTAGAGGATACAGCAAATTATTTCTGCTTGTTGATTGGCTGCTAGAGATTACTGTACAGTAATACTGCTCACTGATTGGTTACTAGAGGTTACAGCACATCATCTCCTCACTGCAGGGGAGCATGATATATATATGAATGCTGCCTTTATTTACATATCAATGCTACCGGCCACAGCTATTTACTTAGTAATGCTGCCGCTATTTACATATGAATGTTGGCTATTTACATGTAAACATAGGGTCTGCAGGAGTCAATAGGGCAGTGCTGGGCACATTAGTAACATCGCTTCACACTGAGATATCGGGACACAGCACTGGACTAAAACTTCAAGGGACAATGGAATTTAGACTGGGATAGTTGGCAAGTATGAGGCAGCTGCTTTGGGCCCCACAACAATGACATGGTCCAGGGCAGCTGCCCCTTTTGCCTTGCCTTAAAGACGGCCCTGCTCATGAGACATTGCAAGACCCTGACAATCACAGGCATGACTCCCAAAGGCAGAGGTATGATGGGATTTGTAGTTTCACCATTGCTGGAGGGCAGAGGTCGCCTACCTCTGCACTAGAACCTCAGGCATCAGTGGGAGCCATTAGCCATGGGGGGGGGGGGGGGGGGGGGGTAAGCTGCGCTGTGTGTGACTTATAAGTGAGCCTACACAAGTGCCCCTATAAGAAGCTATACTCACAGAAGAGGAGTGAAGATATAAAGGGACATAAGTGTGTTATTTGCAGGACCACCAAGTGAATATAATAGAAAAAAAACTGAAAAAAAAGAGGAATGCAGTCACCACACCCCCAACCATTTGATATATCTGACAGTGATTTTACTTATTCTACATACTTTGCAAGTTGCACTCAAAATTAAACAAAGACATAAAAATAGTGGTAATCTTTGGCTGCCAATGGCGGAGTGTGACGCTTACAAATCCCTTGTAGATGGCATTTCTGCAAGCTGCACATACCTGAATTATCAGGGATGAGGGCTGTGGATTCCAGGAGCACCACTAGCTGCATTCACAGGGGCTCTCCATTACAGTTTTCTCACGACCCTCGGAGGTCAGTGACAGCTGAACCTGGTGCGGAGTTCTTAGAGAAGTAAGCCTGCTCCCAAATTGTCTCAGAGACTCCGTGTGCCTAGCCAGCAAACTGTCACCAAAGACTCTTCTCACATAGCAGACAATCTCAGGATATCATCATCATCATCTCATCCACCAGCTGTAGTGACAGATCACTATAAAGGCTGCAAGACACCAGAAGAAAAAAAAAAAGAATTTGATCAAAGGCGGCATTCTAATAAATATACAACATCACAGTGATGTCACTGGTCTCTAGTGAACGGATAGATTGCTTTCTAAAAATATGAGGTGTCAAAAATATCTTATTACAGTATTTCCAGGTGCGCCAGGACTTCTGCAGGGCCTGCAGAGTTTCTACTTTCAGAACCCCTGCCTAGACTTCCATCGCCGTTCACAGAACCCTCACCAAGACTTCCAATGGCATTTACAGAATCATTCCAAATATTTATAACTGTGCTTTTAGTCCTTTAACCATCAGGAGCTCTGGTGAAAACCGGTAACCATCCGTGCCCCGGGTGAGCCAAAGTCACCTGTCAAAGAGCACTATGAGGCCCCTCTTACACTGCAGTTTGCCCACAGCGCAGTATTATCGTGGTTTACCATAGGCTTCTATTACTTCCTGTGTTTTTGGTGCATTTTATGAAAGCGCATGAAAGATGCAGCATAAAGGACTATTTCTGCGCTTTCAGCTGAAGTCTATGTTCCTACGCGTTTCGTCATCAACCAGATGTCCTCAAGAGGTGCTAACAGATATTATGTCTCTAGCGAATTAATAGGCTGTGTTCTTGTGAATATGAAGGGTCTTGGTGATGTCACTGGTCTCTAGTGATTGGATAGGCTGTGTTCTCATGAATATGAAGAGTCTCTGTGATGTCACTGGTCTCTAGTGATTGGATAGGCTGTGTTCTCATGATTATGAAGGGTCTTGGTGATGTCACTGGTCTTTAGTGATTGGATAGGCTGTGTTCTCATGAATATGAAGGGTCTTGGTGATGTCACTGGTCTCTAGTGATCGGATAGGCTGTGTTCTCATGAATATGAAGGGTCTCGGTGATGTCACTGGTCTCTAGTGATTGGATAGGCAGTGTTCTAATGAATATGAAGGGTCTTGGTGATGTCACTGGTCTCTAGTGATTGGATAGGCTGTGTACTCATGAATATGAAGGGTCTTGGTGATGTCACTGGTCTCTAGTGATTGGATAGGCTGTGTTCTCATGAATATGAAGGGTCTCGGTGATGTCACTGGTCTCTAGTGATCGGATAGGCTGTGTTCTCATGAATATGAAGGGTCTCGGTGATGTCACTGGTCTCTAGTGATTGGATAGGCAGTGTTCTAATGAATATGAAGGGTCTTGGTGATGTCACTGGTCTCTAGTGATTGGATAGGCTGTGTTCTCATGAATATGAAGGGTCTTGGGGATGTCACTGGTCTCTAGTGATTGGATAGGCTGTGTTCTCATGAATATGAAGGGTCTCGGTGATGTCACTGGTCTCTAGTGATCGGATAGGCTGTGTTCTCATGAATATGAAGGGTCTCGGTGATGTCACTGGTCTCTAGTGATCGGATAGGCTGTGTTCTCATGAATATGAAGGGTCTCGGTGATGTCACTGGTCTCTAGTGATTGGATAGGCAGTGGTCTAATGAATATGAAGGGTCTCGGTGATGTCACTGGTCTCTAGTGAATGGATAGGCAGTGTTCTAATGAATAAGAAGGGTCTCGGTGATGTCACTGGTCTCTAGTGATTGGATAGGCTGTGTTCTCATGAATATGAAGGGTCTCGGTGATGTTACTGGTCTCTAGTGATTGGATAGGCCTCATAAATATGAAGATGTAAATGCTTAGATTGCCTTCTAATGAAAATGAAGCATCTTGGTGATGTCACTGGTGTCTAGTAAATGGATCAGCTTATCGTAAATACAAAGGCATCTCATGGATGTCACCATTCTCTAGTAAATAGGTAGGGTACATAGAAAATATGAAGTGTCCCTGTGATAGGACTGAATTTTTCCAGCTGATCAAGATTACACAAATAAGTCTTGGCCAAGGAGTGTTGGTCAGGGCCATGGAGAGGGCAACAAACATAGAGAAAAATTAGAGAGAGCGCCACTCCCTCATAAGGGGATGGGACTTTCACGGGTATGTCACTGTCTCTGAGGTAAGCACATACACAGTGTATAATAATAAAATAAACATTTATTACAAAATATACAAAGCATAAAACTTCTTTGACATCATAAGGATAACATTAGTATAATTTACAATTAGTTTGTTCATCATATACATAGGAAATGTCATAACATTAATATAAGTGCTCACCAGATTCTATGACATTGACTCTGTACCAATGATAGCATCAGAAAAGAAAGAACGGACCCTCATCCGGTAATTGAACGGTGATGTCAGAGTCACCGAACTGGTCTGGTGGGCATCAAATCATAACTAGGGCAAGATGGTTATAAACCAATAGTTGCTATGGTTGGTACAGAGTCAATGTCATAGAATCTGGTGAGCACTTATATTAATGTTATTAAGTTTCATATGTATATGATAAACAAACTAATTGTAAGTTACACTAATGTTATCCTTATGATGTTTTTGCAATCTTGAATAATGATTTAGATGCATGTTGAGCTGCCCAGAAGAAGCAGATAAGGAGTCTGTGAAACGCGTCGACTTACTGCACACACAAGCATCTTTCAAGCTTTTATATGGATTGAGTATAATTTTTTGGTCAATTCTCTATATGGCCTAATGTTACTGTCAAAGAAAAATAAATTTTATGCTTTATATATTTTGTAATAAATTTATATTTTATTATTATCCACGGTGTATGTGCTTACTTCAGAGACAGTGACATATACCTGTGAAAGTCCTTATGAGGGAGTGGTGCTCTCTCTAATTTTGCTCTAATCGATTTCTTAGGGATGTGGATATGACAATCTCTCCCTAGAACTGGACCAATAATTCCATATTATTGGCGTACACACATATCATTCTCAGGTCCAATATGGCAAACATCTCTATAGTCTGTAAAACCCCTCAAAGATGTTACCATTGAACTGCATCTCACTCTATATAAACACACGTTATATTTTCTGTTTCCACATTTTTTACGTCAAATACAAAAGTAGGCCATTTTTAATGATGCGGCCAGCTGTTGTCTTTGGAATTGGAGACAAATGTAAGTAATCAATTTATCTATGTAAGGTTAATTGTCTTGTGTATTCTTTTCCGGGTGGTAGGAGGAAGGTTTTATGGAGCTGTTTGTTTACCCCGCTGACAACAAGATAGGTTGCCCTCCATAAAATCAGGCACAACAGAGAGCAGTAAATCACATCTATGAGTTTCTGCTTCAGACTTCAGCAACAAGCTCTGTAGGTCAGAGGGGTGAAATCTCACACCAAAGGGCAAAGCTTTGTTGGGCGTTTTTCACAATGCATATTAGCATAATAATAAGTGGTATTGGTGCAATGGGAGCATTCAGGGAAGTAAAATTATTGCTATAATGTTTCAAGTTTGATCCATGAAGGTCTTTTTAGATCTTTACTACTGATATTCAGTACCTGTATAGCAACCACTATTAAGGCAGATGGATATCTTACTTTACTTTGGTCGGAAAATGCTTGAGCTTTTGGTCGGAAAATGCGACCGTGTTTACACTCCATCGGACTTTTGCTGGCCGAATTCCAGCCATCAAAAGATTGAGAGCAGGTTTTTTCGGTCGGGAAATTTCGATCATCTGTAGCAATTCCGACGTGCAAAATTCCTACGCATGCTCGGAAACAATTCGAAGCATGCCCGGAAGCATTGAACTTCATTTTCTCGGCGCGTCGTAGTGTTGTACGTCACCGTGTTCTTGACGGACGAAAGTTCAGCAAACTTTTGTGTGACCGTATGTATGCAAGCCGAGCTTGAGCGGAATTCCGTCGGAAAAAAACCATCCAAGATTTTTCAGACGGAAAATCCGCTCGTGTGTACGCGGCATTAGACATCGGCAAAAAAGGGCAACCATGAAGGCACGTAAAGCAGTTAGGCCGCGTACACACGGGCGGACTGTTCGCCCAACTTTGTCCGCTGAACAGTGTTTGGGCGGACAGTCCGCTCGTGTGTGGGCTTTCAGCGGACAGTTTCAGCGGACAGTTTGACGGACAAGGTTTTTCGGAATTTCCGAAAAACTGTCCGCTGAAACCTTGAAACCTGTCCGCTCGTGTGTAGGCTTGTTCGTCAAACAAAGTTGTGCGCTTGCTCAGAAAGGATTTTCACGCCGAAAGCTATAATGCAGTGTATAGGACGTCGTATTTTTCGTCCCGTCGTACGTGCCGTTCACGTCATCGCGCACGGTTTCAGCAAACTGTTCGTCCGTCGTGTGTGGCCATGTCCGTCCATGCTAAGTTTGAGCGGACTGTTTGCCGAAACTGTTTGACGGACAAAGTTGGGCGAACAGTCCGCGCGTGTGTACGCGGCCTTACAGTAAAACCTTGAATTGCGAGCATAATTCGTTCCAGAAGCACTCGTATATCAAAGCGAATTTCCCCATAAGAAATAATCGAAACTCAAATGATTCGTTCCACAACCATTTATTCATAGGTCCTTCAGTTTATAGTCCATATAAAAAGATTATAGCGATGTGATCAGGTTGTGTAACCATAAAATGTCCATCCACAAATGGAAGCCTCCACAAGGGAAAATAGGATAAAAATTACTCTATAAAGGCTCTACCCCAAATAATTACCGTATTTATCGGTGTATAACACGCACTTTTTTCCCCTTAAAAGCAGGGGAAAATCGTGGGTGCGTGTTATACGTGGTGTGTGTTATACGCCGATCCCCCGAAAATTCTGAGCCTCTGGGTAGCTTTCAGCCGCCTTCGGCTCTTTAAGGCGACTTTCGGCCGCCTTCGGCCATTATCGGCGGCTTTCGGCCATCTTCGGCCGTTCTCGGCAGCTTTCGGCCGCCTTCGGCCATTCTCGACAGCTTTCGGCCGTCTTCGGCCGTTCTCGGCAGCTTTCGGCCGCCTTCGGCTCTTCTCGGCAGCTTTCGGCCGTTCTCGGCAGCTTTCAGCCGCCTTCGGCTCTTCTCGGCGGCCGCAAGCTGCCGAGAATGGCCGAAGGCGGCTGAAAGCTGGCGAGAAGAGCCGAAGACGCCGGAGGCCCGCCGAGAACTACCGCACGCCGCCGAGATACACATCCGGCTGTGTATCTCGGCGGCGGCATTTAAAAAAAATTAAAAACAAATAGCAAATAAAATAGACAAGGCTGCAATGGGGGACAAGGCTGCATAAGGCTGCAATAAGGGACAAGACTGCAATGGTGGAAAAGGCTGCATAAGGCTGCAATGGTGGACAAGGCTGCATAAGGCTGCAATGGTGGACAAGGCTGCATAAGGCTGCAATGGTGGACAAGGCTGCATAAGGCTGCAATGGTGGACAAGGCTGCAGATGACACTGATGGGCATATAAATGTAAGTTTTTTTTTTCCCCTTAAACTTCCCTCCTAAAAGTTTTTTTCCTTAAAATTCCCTCCTAAACTTGGGGTGCGTGTTATACGCCGATAAATACGGTAGTTGATTCCAGAAGCAGGATGCTGAAATTGACAGCACCTGCTAATGGTTCGTTGAGTGCTCACACCTCAGTAAAAAATTCTCCAATTGGAGTCTGGGGTGTGTTCCTCTGAATTTATCAGGCATATAGGAAAGGGAAGGAATAAAAAGGAGAATTCCCAAAAGCAATTCTTCAAAAAGGAACAGATAATTTTTCAAAAAAAATATCTAAATTATTTTATTATACCAATTCACTTAACACTAATCAAAAATAGAAAATACCACCAACAATTCATTAAAATTATGCTGCGCACACACGATTGGAGTTTTCATCGGAAAAATCTTGGATGGGTTTTCCGACGGAATTCCGCTCAAGCTTGGCTTGTCAAGAACGCGGTGGGGTCGAATTGTTTCCGAGCATGCGTAGGAATTTTTGCGCGTCGGAATTGCTACAGATGATCGGAAATTTCCCATCTGATTTTTTTCCGTCGGAAAAATAGAGAACCTGCTCTCAATCTTTTGCTGGCAGAAATTCCCGACTTTTGCTGACGGGATTTCCGATCGTGTGTACGGGGCTTTAGACAACGTTGTCTACAGACTCAGCTGGCCACCACACACATACGTACACCCCCCCATAAATGACTTAATATAGTTAATAAATGTCATGGATGTTTCCTGGAAGAATATAAATAATGACCTTCCTAGGAACAGTATGCTGATATTGAATGAAAGTCAGACAAAAACAAAATCCCTTTCATGAATCGGTATAGCCACAGTGATGGATAGTAATGATTGCAGATGACTGCAATAGGCAAGTTGGAATTTCAGGGACAGTTCTTGGTTTACTTTTGACACAAGAAAAGGGCAGATCACTGAGAATTGCAGTATGGAGAGAGTGGGCCGATAGTATTGGTATGGGAATTTCCTTTTCTGAGCTTATAACTACACAGCAGCTAGTTCAGACTATGGAGCGCCTATGCTGGGGGGTTGGTATATGTCTAGGGTGCGGGCGAGCATGTGTGTATATACTATCCTCCCAGTCGGGTGTAAAATAGTAGATCGTAAGCCCCATACACACTATCAGATTTTCTGCTGAATTTTTCCTTCAGATTTACCAAAACCATGTAGCGCAAGGGCCTGCCTGATTGCATACAAATTGAAACTTCTAAGGTTTGACCTCATATTATATGGTTTTGGTAAATCCGAAGGAAAAAATCTGCAGAAAATCTGATAGTGTGTATGAGGCTTTACTGCGACCAAGAAAAACCTCTGCATCGGTGAGGGGCAGACTCTATGTTTGCCGTAAGCTCAGGGAATGGCTTCCCTCAATTCCTCAGTTCCTCCCGTTCTCCAGAGTCCAGACAGTGATACTAGAGTCCCACTGAAGACAAAGAGCCTGCACTGGCGCCCGGGGGTTCCGATGGCTCTCTAGATTGTTAGCCTGTGGTTGGGAAGGAGTCCTCGCTACAGGGAGCGTGATGGCATCATTCTGACGCATTTCACTCGGGAACCGAGTTTCTTCAGAGCATGAATGTGTGTGGTGGCCATCTGAGTCTGTAGACAACGTTGTCTAATATTAATGAATTGTTGGTGATATTTTCTATTTTTGATTAATGTTAAGTGAATTTGTATAATAAAATCATATATATATATATGATATATATATATCATATATATATATATATGATATATATATAATAATTTTTTTTTTTCGTGGGAAAATTGGCTGTTCCTCTTGAAAGCTTCCACAAGAAGATTAGAAGCAAACTCCAGCAGGAGCCACAGAGTATAAAAGAGAAGAGAGGTGCCTCTAAGCCCTTGTACACACGGTCGGAGATTCCGACTACCAAATCTGTCGGAGTAATTCCGACGGATTAATTCCGGAAGAGGTCCGGAAGTGATGTTGCATACACACGGTCGGACTAAGTTGTTGGAAAATCCGATTGTACATAACGTGATGACGTTATTTCGTTAGACGGGACTACGTTCAAGGCTAGTAGCCAATAGCTTTGGTCTAGGAATTTGATCTGAGCATGCGTGGCACTTTGTCCATCAGAGTAAGCTACACATGATCGGAGTATGTCCGATAGGAGCATTTTGTCGGAAAATTTTATCGGCAAGTTGGAAAACTCGGTCCGTCGGATATTCCGACGGAAACAGTCCGATGCAGACCACACACAGTCGGAATATCCGACAAAACGGTCCGATAGGAAACATTCCGACGGAATCTCCGACCGTGTGTACAAGGGCTAAGTGTAGCAATATGGTTTTTATATGGTATTCATTAATTCGTTTCTCTGCATTCTTTTTATCTTACAATCAGTCCCCTTTGGTTGTAAACAAACATTTTTGAAGGCGGACCTGATCGGACCTTGCAGTCTTCCCTATGGAGCGAAGGATGTCCGTTGACACCCGCCGCTATCCGATCCGATTCTGCCCACAAAATCCAGACGAATGGTGGTCCTATTTTCCACTAGTATGGCGGACTGAATCGGATGAAACCGTAAAGGCAGGCGATTTCCATCTGATTTCCCCATTGAGGAGAGAGGGACTGTGTCCGCTGTGCAGAGCGGACAGGACCTGTCATCCACCTGCTCAGTGGGAATCAGCAGATCGATCCCCCACTGAGCAAGCGGAATATGTTGCACCCATGCGAAAGGGGTCTTCAGGTTGATTTACTAAAACTGGAGAGTGCAAAATCTAGTGAAACTGTGCACATAAACCAATCAGCTTCCAGTTTGTTTGTTTTCCGGCAAAGCTTAATTGAACACGCTGAAGTTAAAAAACCACAGTGGAACCTCGGATTGCAAGTAACGCGGTTTACGAACGTTTCGCAATATTAGCTTTTTTTTTTTTTCTAAATCCTGACTCGCTTTGCGAGCGTTGTCTTGCAAGACGAGCAGAATTCAAGCTGCTGGGGTGTGCAGTACCGCAGTTGTGTACAGTACTGCGTCTCCGAGTGTTTCAGAGTGTCTCCGGCGCCCCCCGCACCTCTGGCCACATGCGGTACTGCATAGACAAGCAGTGGCGGTGGATTACAAGCATTCTTTTGGAACGAATTATGCTCGTAATCCAAGGTATTACTGTATCAGGTTTCTGTGCGCAGCTGCACCAGATTTTGCACTCTCCAGTTTTAGCAAATCAACCCCTTTCTGTCTGTATGCCTCAATATCAACTGCCTATTATTGCCCTGCACTAGATTCCTAATAGTGAGCTTCATCTCGATCCAGCAATGTGCACGAAAGCCAAGGCTCTCTAGGCTATCTCACGTCTCATTGGCTCCCTCTGCTGTCACTCAGAGCCAGTGAGGAGGGAGCGGGGGTGGGGCTAAGCCACGCTCTGTGTGTTTTAAAGACACACACAGCTGGCTCAGGAGCGAGCATGAATGAATGCCCCTATGGCATGCGGGTTGCTATGGTGGGCTCTCGGCAGAGGGGGAGGAGCCAGGAGCACTGGCGGGGGACCACAGAAGAGGAGGTTTGGGGCTACTCTGTGCGAAACTAATACACAGAGCAGATAAATAGTACATGTTTGTTCTTTTAAAGAAAAAAAACGGAATGTTTAGCCGTCCGCACTATAGCCTAATGATGAGCCCCAGCACAGACCTGAATTTCCGGGAGGCCGTCATATGACCGCCTCCCCTTTGCACGCTACCTGCGGCACGTGCTGTGATCACCGAGTCACTGAGACTCGGGTGATCACAAATCCGGTCCCAGCCCCTTACCACGTGATCAGCTGTCAGCCAATGACAGCTGATCACATGATGTAAACAAAAGCTCGGTAATCTTTCTTTTTTTTTCTCCTCATGCTGACAGCGTGAGGAGAAAAAAAAAGCTGATCACTGGTTTATCTACAAGGGACATTGGTCCCAAAGAGGAAGAGGCAATTATGCCTCATCTGTGCCCACCCATACACCCTGACAGTGCCACCTGCCAGTGCCCACAGTGCCACTTATCAATGCCCATGAGTGCCACCTATCAATGCCCACAAGTGCCACCTATCAATGCCCACCAGTGGTACCAATCATGGCCACCTAGCAGTGCTGCCTATCAGTGTAACCGATCAGTCCCCATCACTGCCACCCATCAGTGCCCATCACTGCCACCTATTGGTGCCGACTCATCAGCATACATCAATGAAGGAGAAAAATTACCTGTTTGCAAAATTTTAAAACAAAATATAAAAAAATATATATTTTTAAAAATTCGGTCATTTAATTTTTTTTAACAAAAAATAAAAACCGCAGAGGTGATCAAATACCACCAAAAGAAAGCTCTATTTGTGGGGAAAAAAAACAATAAAAATGTCACTTGAGTACAGTGTAGCATGACCGCGCAATTGTCATTCAAAGTGCATCAGCGCTGAAAGCTGAAAATTAGTCTGGACAGGAGGGGGGGGGGGGGGGTTAAGTGCCCGGTAAGCAAGTGGTTAATATGACTTTAATGAAATCTGCAGATTTAAGCTTTGCTATCGCTTTTAAGCCCTTGTACACACGGTCAGACATTCCGACAACAAAATCCGTCTGATTTTTTCCGACGGACTTTGTCCGAAACTGGTGTTGCATACACACGGTCGGGCAAAGTTGTCGGAAAATCCGATCGTTCGTAACGTGATGATGTTATTTCGTTACGACAGGACTACGTTCAGGCTAGTAGCGAATAACTTTGTCTAGGAATTTTATCTGAGGATGCGTGGCACTTTCTCCGATCGGAATTCTCTACAAACGATCGGACAAAGTCCGATCAGATTATGTTGTCGGAAATTTTTTATATCCAGCTCTCAAACTTTGTTGGTCCCACATTCCGACGGAAAAAGTCAGGTGAAGCCCACACACGGTCGGATTATCCGACAACACGGATCCGATCGGACATTTTCCGTCGGAATGTCCGACCGTGTGTACAAGGGCTAATAGTTCATTTGGACCCAGTTGGTTTAAACAAACAATTTCCTTTACTAATACATGCAGCCACTGCCATCGCAGTGTACACTGGATGTGGCATCAACTGCATACAGATAGTATACAACGCTGTGCTCCTGAAGTAGTATAAAGACTTCCCATCTGCTGGGATGTTTGCACAATTTTATAGCAAAAACAAAGAAAAACACATTTTTTTTTTTGACAATGTATTCAGTCTTTTGTCATTTATTTAGCAAAAAGTAAAACCCCCAGTGGTGATTAAAGTGGGAGTCCGCCGTTTTTTTTTTTTTTAAAAGCCAGCTGCTACAAATACTGCAGTTGCTGACTTTTAAAATAATGACACTTATCCGCCCAGCGCGCCCGCGATGTCGGCACCCAAAGCCGATCTCTCGATCGTCTCTCGGGTGCTGCCGCCGCCATCTTGGGTATGGGAATCAGGAACTGGCGCCTTGCGGCTGCATTTCCCGGTTCCCTACTGCGCATGCGCGAGTCACGCTGCGCAATAAGGATGGTCCCTGCTGTCTCTGGGATCAGTGTGTTTCCCAGCAGACAGCGGGGGACCTTCGGAAAGGGGCGTAGATTCTGCGGAAAGGGGCGTAGATTCTGCAGAATCTACGCCAGGAGTGGGTGCAGATACCTGTACTGTACAGGTACCTGCACCCCCCTCCCCCCTGAAAGGTGCCAATTGTGGCGCCGGAGGGGGGGAGGGTTCCAATGAGCGGATGCTCCACTTTAGGGTGGACCTCCGCTTTAAATACTACCAAAAGAAAGCTCTATTTGTGTGAACAAAATGATAAAAAATTTAGTATGGGTACAGTGTTGCATGACTGCGCAATTACCATTCAAAGTGCGACAGCGCTGAAAATTGGCCTGGGCAGGAAGGGGATAATATTGCCCGGTATTGAAGTGGTTAAAGTGATAGCAAAGCTGAAGTGAAGGCTCGTACAAACACTACAATAAAATCAGGTGAACATTTTCGTCCAAAGAATTTTCGTACGATTTTCGTATAGTGTGTACATTTGACAGCCGAATTTTCGTACGAAAATGACACAGAATTTTCGTACAAAAGAAAAAAGAAGGGACAAACTCCAAAATTTGTTTAATGTGTACCATTTTCGTACGATTTTCGTAGAAGAAAAATCTGAAAAGAAAGACTGCGCATGAGCAGAAACAATAAACAACAACAAAAAAAGCCTTTGTCGTACGAGAATTTTCTGAGAATTTTAATTTATCAGTTCCGATACATCGAGAAAAAGCAGACGAACGTTCGACCGATTTTCTTATAGTGTGTACCCCACTTTAGACCTTTAAAATAATTGTTTTGTGTTAAAACTTTTATAAGATTTTAGTGACGGGGTTGACCTCTTCAATATCCATCTTCTTGTGAAGGACGCACATCCTCTTTTCAATTTACAAGAGCGAAGGGTGAAAAGTCGAGCATTGGTCATTTTTACAACTGGCCAGAATGTGGCCTCGATGGGTGGCCGGTGGCCGAGTGTTTCTATTATTACGATCCTGGTCCCTTGCGCTGAGCGAGTGCCGCAGCTGCCCTGAGCAGTTGCTGCTAATGATTTCAGGGAAAAGTTCACGGTTTTCCCCAGCCAGAATAGAATGACCCCTCCTGTAAACTGTCATACCTCTGGCACTTAAAACTACTTTATAATGTCTTCTAATAATACTCCCGTCAAGTAGTCAGGAGATGGCCCTGGCAGATACTCTACCACCTGCCGTCATTACCATAGAACTCTCTCCTCAGGGGGCTCTACTAGAGATGGAACCACTCAAAACATCACAAACCGGCAAATCTAATTGTTTTTTTACCCCCCTTCCCCCCAACTTCCCAAGACTGTTCTTTTTAAATTAAACTTGAAAAGAAGAATTACCTATTCTAGCTTACTTTAGGTTTAAAGGCACACTATAATCAGTTATTACTTATTTTAGAGATAAAGAAACATTTACAGAATTATATCAGCAGATATCACACTATAGAACAATATTAGATGATGTGTTAGTTTATTGTTCTTTGCATGCAATTAGTATTCCTCATTTTGTCAGAATGAGGAGTAGCTAGAAAATTGTTATAGCTTTCTATTGCGGTATGTACTTATTATTATTATTATACAGGATTTATATAGTGCCAACAGTTTACACAGGGCTTTACAATATAAAAGGGAGACAATACAGTTATAATACAATAAAATACAAGAAGACCCTGCTCAGAAAATGTATGTATTAAATTTGTTACAATTGTTGATTACTTTGTTATTCAACAAAATGTTGCTTATTTCTAGTGCTTATTGTGCCTGATATCAATTATACCTCCTGAAGAAGCCAATACCACGGCGAAACATGTAGAGATGAAATCAGTCAGCACATGTATTGTACTGTATTATCAATATTTACTTTCTGTATGCTCTGCTTTTATCTTTTGAATAAATTTCTATTTTTATAAAATTATTTTGTTCTATTTGGCACCTTAAAAATCCCACTCAGTTTTCAAATATTTTTTTCCCTGCTCAGAAGAGCTTACAATCTAATAGGGTGGGGCAGGTGGTACAAAAGGTTGTAACTGTGGGGAATGGGCTGATGGAAGTGGTAGAAGATTAGTTGGAGATGTGATAGGCTTTCCCTGAAGAGATGAGTTTTCAGGGATCGCCTGAAGGTAGCAAGAGTAGGGGATAAGCCAGACCGGTGGAGGTAGCGAGTTCCAGAGGATGGGAGAGGCTCTGGAGAAATCCTGGAGATGAGCATGGGAGGAGGAGATGAGAGAGCTTGAGAGTAGGAGGTCTTGAGAAGAGCGGAGAGGACGATTTGGGCGATATTTGGAGACAAGATTGGTGATGTAGCTCGGGGCGGAGTTGTGAATGGCTTTGTATGTTGTGGTTAGTATTTTTCGAATTTAATTTGCTGGGTGATTGGGAGTCAGTGTAGGGATTGGAGGAGAGGGCTAGCAGACACTGAGCGGTTGGTAAGGTGTATAAGTCTTAGGCCCCGTATACACGAGCGGAATTTCCGTTGGAAAAATCTTGGACGTTTTTTCCGACGGAATTCCGCTCAAGCTTGGCTTGTATACACACGGTCACACAAAAGTTCTCTGAACTTTCGACCGTCAAGGACACGGTGACGTACAACACTACGACGAGCCGAGAAAATGAACTTCAATGCTTTAGAGCATGTGTCGAATTGTTTCCGAGTATGTAAAGGAATTTTGCGTGACGGAATTGGTATTTCACATCGGAACTTTTACCGACCGAAAAATTGAGAACCTGTTCTCAACCTTTTGCTAGTGGGAATTCGGCCAGCACTGGAGCCCTGAAGGTTCTAGTTACGCCTCTAGTCACGAGAATAAACACAATAATGCCCTGTACACACGATCGGAAATTCCGCGAGCAAAAGTCCGATGTGAGCTTTTGGTCCGTGTGTACGCTCCATCGGACTATGGCTGGTGGAATTTCCGATCGTGTGTATGGGGCATTATTGTTTATTCTCATGACCAGAGGCGTAACTAGAACCTTCAGGGCTCCAGTGCAATAAAAAACACAAAGGGCCTCCCCTAACCTGAGCCCAGGGACCTTTACTCCCATCGTTGGCATCGGGAGAGGAGGGGCGTCCAACAACGGATGCCCCATAGTAATCCTTTGGGTGACGTCACTGCCAAGGTTTAGACCGGACTTTGACTTTAATTGCCTCCATGGGTAAGTTTCAATTAGTATTTACTCTTCTGCTTTTTCCCAATTCTTATATATTTTTTTTTCTTGCAAGCTGGTGCCCCAAAGTGAAGTGCATGTTCTAGTTGAAGCCGTACTAAAGTTTTTGTAAAATTATGTCCTTTAGAAGCTACAAAGTGATAGGAAATCTCAGTAGGTGGACTCATCACCTAAGAGGCATGAAGTAGATAATGACAGCTGGAATTGGATTGGGTCAGCTATGCCCCCTGGGTTTCATAAATGTGTTTCTCTGCATTCTTTTATCTTTACAATCAGTCCCCCTTGGATGTAAACAAACATTTTTTTTGCAGAATTACGGTTACATAGCATTACGCAAATTCTGTATGCGGTTGGGCTAACATGTCAGGTCCTGTGTGCTTGGTTAGAAGAATTATTATTTGTCGTGTGTCATACATGATGAAAGTTAAAATTTGTATATCAAGATAAAGAAAATAGCTGATGAGATAAAAAAAAAGAAATTATCTGGTATTTCTGAAGAGAGTTTCGCGGAGGTTCAAGAAAAACAAGTTACAACTGAAACCCAGGAAAAAAAAAAAAAAATATATAACCGATATTTCGTTTGTTGACGGCGTCTGAGATAAATTTATGTTTTTTTTTTCGTTTTACAAGCAAACACAACTGCTGGCAATTCTACTCTCAATGTAATCTGATTTAGGTTAGGAGGCTCAATTTTGTATTCATTTGAATATCTCTTTTATCCATTCCATACTTAACCATATCCAGGTTTTCATTTAACCCTTTCGTTGCCAGAGCTATTTTAGCGGGGTTTTTTGTACACGGGTTTAAAAAATTATTTTAAAATTGCATAAACCCCCCCCCAATAATAAATATTTTCTGAAAGCACACACCCTAGAGAACAAAATAGCAGTAGTTCTAATTTTTTTTATGCCACACAATATTAGCGCAACAGTTTAGGAAAGGCCAAATTTCAGTAAAAAACTCACTGAAAGTTAAAGCGGTGTTCAAGCCGCAAATTTTTTTTTTAAAGTCAGCAGCTACAAACACTGAAGCTGCTGACTTTTAATAAGGACACTTACCTGTCCAGGAAGCCCGCAATGTCGGCCCCCAGAGGCCGATCCGTCCATCGGGTCGGGTGCCAGCGCCACCATCTCAACGAAGGGAAACAGGCAGTGGAGCCTTGCGGCTTCACTGCCTGTCTCCTACTGCGCATGCGCGAGTCGCGCAGCGCTTTGCAAATGGCCCTGTTATTTTCTGGAACACACACATGTCCCAAAAGGCAACTGGGCAGCTCGCCGAGGAGGAGGAAGCTCAGCGGAATAGGAAGAGGCAGATTAGGAGGACTGCCTAGCAACAGGGGTTTCTGGTAAGTAAAAAAGTTTTTTTCTTTCAAATGTATTTTTATATATTTTTTTGAGAATGTTAATGTAATTTTTTATTTAAGGGTGGACCTCCGCTTTAAAGGAGAAGCTTGTCTGTCTGTACTTCTCCTGTGGATCACAGGAGTGCAGTTCATTCTGCACTCCTATGCTATGATCTGTTTTCAGCAGACAGCAAGCTTCAGCTGTCTTGACTGCCTTGAAGACTACCATGGCCGATGTCACAGAACTGGTCCAGGCTCGGGCAAGATCGCGACGATGAAGTCGGGATCCGCCCACATGCTTGGCTGGCACCCGACTCAACCTCTCAGCTCGCCGCTAAGAGCCTGAGCCATCCACTCCCGCCCCCCTCCACAGCCCATCGCCCCGGTGAGCGGGGAGGGGGCAGAGCAGACAGCAGTGACTGACAGTCACCAGCTCTCTGATCAGGGAGCTGTGAGAACCAAGCGATCTGCAGTGTTTGATCACTCGGTTCTCATTGCTAGAGCCAGTGGGGGACAGATGCAGCATCAACCTAGGCAAGTATAAATGTGCAAAAAAAAAAAAAAAAGTCCATACTTCTCTTTTAATTGAAGGGCACATGATCACATTAAATTGGCCAATTTTTTTTTGCAAAATATAAGTGATGAGGTTGCACAGCTACCCAACAAGTCAAGACTTAAAATTGCGTGGGCCTGTGAAACGGCGACAGACTTCAGTGTACTATATTTTCCATAGACGCCCCCTTCAAAAGCTCCTACAGGTTATCAGTTTAGAGATAACCAAATTGAGTCTACAATTATTGCTCTCATTCTGGCATGCATGTGATGTGTAACATGTGTTGCGCAATCAACATTTTAGTGCATAAGGCACCTCCGATGCGTGCGTTTATATTCGTACTGCGTGTGCAAAAAATGTTTTGGGGATTTTAAGTAATTGGGTTGAACTTTAATTTTGTACACTTGTTTATTTAATTATTTATTCATCAAATTCAATTTTTTCATCACATAGGGGACAAAAAGTCCCCTAATATGATAATTTTTTTGGTCAGTTTCTCTTTAATATGACATCAGGGGTCCAAAATACCTCTGGTGTCTCACTTGTCCTCCACAGAATCAAATGTAGTGCAGATTGTAGTGCATTCGATTTTTCCCCAGCCAGTATGTGACACAGCAACCCGGCATTTTACATGTTGCTTCGATGGGGGTCAGCAAGAGGAAGGGGAGACAAGCAAACAGCTGTTTGCTTGGCTCCATTCCTTCTACTCGGCAGCACTCCGCATGCCAGTGCCAGGTGCCCTGCTGGGCTCACGGAGCCCGAAAAGCATGTAAGGGGTGTGCGTGGGCATAGCTCCCAACTGTCCCTGATTTGGAGAAATGTCCCTCTGTCCCTCTTTCCTCCTCATTTGTCCCTCATTTTGGTCTGATCTATATAGTTGTATATAAAATGCACTTTTTATCTTTCAAAAGGTGTTTTCCAGCGCTAAACCTTTCATCTGATTTCTAAATTGCTCCTGAAGTCTCAATTGGAACTATGTACTCTATATCTCTGAGGTAGATATATATCATTGATGGGGATGTGGTCTCCCTTTTTTACTCTTCGTTCTCTAGATCAGCACAGAGAAATCTCTCGTATTCAAAAACATATTTCGTTTAATCTCTATCTGACAACACACGGGGTTTGCTGTTATTGGGCATGTTCAACTGGTTCTAATTCAGCCACCTTCTGGGCATTGCCAGGTATGTTTTTCAATATTTATTTTGCCATACGAAGATCACACTTAAATGGCCTAGATACATTATATATATTTTTCTCGTGCCTCTGCAGACTCGTGGGGGAGATTGGGGATCCCTAGCGTTGCTCTCATCACAGTCCACCTATTTGGTGGAAAAGGAGGAGAATCTAAATTTTTCTCGCCTAAGTAAAAATTAATAATTACAACATTTGGAAATAATGATATACATTTATATGAATTCACCAACTATATGGGGTAAGATGTTCTTTTTGCTTTTTTTGTTTGTTTTCTTATAATTCTATCTGCAATCTCCATAATGGAGAATTATATTATTATTTGTTTATTCAATAGATTTGGGATGCCACTCATGGGAGTGAGTGTCTGTTCCCCTTAACGAATCAATTTGTTATTTAGTATTTATATAAAAACTATGTCCTGTTGTTCAATATTGTAGAGGTGGTCGATTCATTCCTCTCTGGCAAAAATGTTAGATTCGAATGAATCCATTACCAGATTTATTTAATTGGTTGTGTTAACCTGTTGGGTGGACACTTTTTGTGCCCCCCAGGGGTCTCTTGTGTGTACAGAACCATTTATGTTTATTTATTTATTTTTTGTATATTTTCAGTTTTCTATTGATTGCTGTATGCTGCAATTGTCCTGAGGAAGCTCAGAAGAGCGAAACATGTAGGAAAGAAACAATGCAGTTTAAATCGTATATAAATGTGGTAATTTGTGGAGTCTTGTAGGCTTATGTACCAACTTTTGTATACTCATATTTTCTACTTTGTATGTATATGGACAAAATTCTTTTTTATCTGAAAAATGTTTTTTGTACATTGAATAAAACTTTATTGATTTTACTTATCGTTTATACATATTTGGTGCCGTTAAAAAAGTCCCGGGGGTTGGTTACCCTCCAGTCCCCTTTATTCATTTCCCCCTTTCTTTCAAAAAATTTTCAACTGGGATGTGGCACTTTTCTATCATATATACTTATGTGACCATTAGCCTTTCTCTATATATATCCTCTGTCTATGCTACATTTGTATATTCCAAAAGCCAATATAAAGGAATAGTAGTGGTAAAAAAGCATGTGTGCGTTTAACCAATCTTGTTTTTTTTTACAATTCTCCTTTAAGAGGGCGTGGCAAGGGGTGTATCCTATGCTGCATACTTTTGCTGATAGGTGTCCCTTATTTCCATCTCAAAAAGTTGCGTGGGGGTGTACGTTACCCAGGGCGTGGTGGGAAAGCAGTCAGTCCCCCCGCTGCTGCTACCAATGTAGTTTCTACGTTGATGGCAACAAAAGTGCTAAAAAATGACAACAAAGGCAACTTTAAAAAATGTTTGGTAAGGGCAATCTACAGACAGATACTAATTGAAGGTGTTTTATTCTTTGCATACTTTATGTTTCTTTTTTTTTCTTTTTTCTCCTCATTCAGCTCACAGTGGCCATTTTCACTAAGGGAAGATAAATCGGTCTCCTTTTACTTCCTGGAACTCTGCCTAGAACTCTGGGTCCGCCTCCTGGATACATGTGACTTCCTGAGATGGAGCTCTGAGGCCGGGGTTATATCACCAGTGCCTCACTCAACCAGGAAGTAGAAAACAGTACTTGTAAGCAAAAGCAAAGAATATTTGTTTAACGAATGTAAAATGATTTCATATCAGCATGAAGAGCTATATGCTGATGAGATTTTTTGTGAAAAGGGGTGAAAGGTCCACTTTAAAGCTGAAGTTTAGGATATTTTTGCATAGTTACATTGGTCCATCTTGGAACAATGTAAGTATGAATATTCCCTACCTGGTCAATCCCTTTGGAAGTTGGAAATCACTGTATTAGTACAGTGATCACTGCTAGCTTTTGGGTTTTCTTGTTAAGCAGTTGCCCTGCTACTTAGTGAACAAAGGCGGTTGTTTGCTTGGCATGGCCGCCATTCAGAGAGTACGTTGCATTTTCTCAATTAATGCAAAGCAACTTCTGATTGGACAAAGTTTAGACGCACAGCGGTGATAATATAAGCTATAGACATTGTTGCGCTGCTCCAAATGTGCAAGAACATACAATAAACGATCCAATAGTTTGGTGCGTCATCCAGTTGTGACAGGCTCCAATGTTCCACTATACAAAAGTCGGCAGTTCTCCTTTAAATGCTTGCCATCCCTCTGCACAGCTGTAAATAATTCTCAAAAAGGAGAGAGACGCCAGTAACGTAGCACACTCACACATTAACACAGAGTCACAAACTCTAAAATCACATTGGAAAAAAGTTACCTCTGGTTTTGGCTCCAGATAGGAATAGATGTCACCCGGCTCCGTCCGTTACGTCACTCACTCACATGACTTCCTCGGAGAAGCCTGACCTTTCTATAGTAGTACATTGGAGCTTGTTACAAGTGGATGAGCCACCAGACTATTAGATTGAATGTGTATAGACCTGTATATTTTGTATAAGGATCAATCAATCAGGTGAGCGAGCATTCTTATTGGTGGTGGAGCACTATGTTAATGGTGGAGCACTTCCACAGACACATGTTTTAATGAAATAACACAAGACAAATTGAAACACATTTTTGATTGGGACTCTTAGCCCTTGTACATACAGTCGGAGATTCCGACAACCAAATCCGTCGGATTTTGTCCGTCGGATTTAGTCGGACGGATCTTGTCCGAAACTGTTGCATACACACGGTCGGACAAAGTTGTCGGAAAATCCGATCTTTCAGAACGTGATGACGTAATTTCGTTACGATGGGACTACGTTCAGGCTAGTAGCCAATAGCTTTGATGTAGGAATTTGATCTGAGCATGCGTGGCACTTTGTCCGATCGGAATTCTCTACACATGATCGGAGTATGTCCGATCGGAGCATTTTGTCAGAAAATATTTCCGGCAAGTTGGAAAATTTGGTCCGACGGATATTCCGATGGAAACAGTCCGATGCAGACCACACACAGTCGGAATATCCCACAAAACGCTCCGATCAGACACATTCCGTCAGAATCTCCGATCGTGTGTACAAGGGCTTTTATATATATATATATATATATATATATATATATATATATATATATATATATATATATATATATATATTTATTTGTGTGGATGGTAAATCTTTGATTTTCACAATATACATGCCACTGTGGAGATTAAAGTGAAAATATACTCGGGTAGCAGTTGTCACTCAAATGCTGTGAGGAGGAAGTGGGGGTGGGGGCCAAGCTGTGTTTCATAGACACTCACAGCTGGGGAGCATGCAGAAAATGCAAAGTGGCTTGCTATGGGCGCACACATAGAAGAAGAGGAGCCAAGATCGCCGGGGGGACCCCAGAAGAGGAAGCTCTGGGACGCTCTGTGCAATACCATTACACAGAGCAGGTGAGTGTAACCTGTTCATTAGTTCATTATTAAAACATTTTTAAAAATCGCCTTTAGTAACAATTTAAGGTGGTTTAAAGGCTTGTGGTTTTTTACTTTAGGGTTAAGAAACCTTCTGTGTGCAGCGCCCCCCCCCCCCCCAGTCCCCCTCCCCCAATACGCACCTGAGCTCCCTCTAGATCCAGCGAAGTGCAGGAGAGCTGAGATTCTCCAGGGTCTCATTGGCTATACTTCTCAGACAGCAGTAGAGCCCTTTGTTTCCTGCTACTTTAAATCACAGTTAGTGAGTCAAAGAGAAGAGAGGGGGTAGGGCTGAGCTATGGCTCTGTGTGTCTTAGCCCTTGTACACACGGTCGGACATTCCGACAGAAAATGTCCGATCGGACCGTGTTGTCGGATAGTCCGACCATGTGTGGGCTTCATCTGACTTTTTCCGTCAGAATGTCCGACCAACAAAGTTTGAGAGCTGGATATAAAACTTTCCGACAACGTGATCGGATCGGACTTTGTCCGATCGTTTGTAGAGAGTTCCGATCGGACAAAGTGCCACGCATGCTCAGATCAAATTCCTAGACCAAAGCTATTGGCTACTAGCCTGAATGTAGTGCCGTTGTAACTAAATAACGACATCACGCTCTGAACGATCGCATTTTCTGACAACTTTGTCCGACCGTGTGTATGCAACACCAGTTTCGGACACAATCCATCGGAAAAAATCGGACGGATTTTGTTGTCGGAATGTCCTGTGTGTACAAGGCTTATAGATGCATAGAGCGAGGCTTGGGAGCGAATGCAAGCAGCTAGCTATTACGGGCACTGGCTGAAGCGGAGGATCCAGGAACTTCAGCAGGGGGACCCGTAAAGAGGAGGATGGGGGGTGCTCTGTGAAAAACCACTGCACAGAGCAGGTAAGCTCCACGAGCAGGGTCCTCCCGTCCCTTCTGTATTGAACTGTATTGTAATTGTATTGTCCTTGTTTGTTACAATTTTTTACATTGTAAAGCGCTGTGTTACAATCTTTTTACATTGTAAAGCCCTGTGTTACAATTTTTTACATTGTAAAGTGCTGTGCAAACTGTTGGCGCTATATAAATCCTGTATAATTAATAATTTATTAAAAAAATGAACCTTTAATGTGACTTGAAGTAACCTGCTTCCTGAACAATGTCTTCATTCCCATGGAAAGACAATATGGGCCAATCAAACCTGTTATTTTTAGAGCACTATCATTTATCAAGTGTCACTTATTTGTGGAACAAGACTTGTGGCTTCAAACTATGCCGCGTATTTTAATCCAGGCCTGGGAACCGTCCTTCGGGAAGCCTGTGGCCTACAAGATATTCACTTTGACCAAATGCGAGGGGTATATCAGTCAGCCTCCCTTGTCCCGTCTTGCGCTTTAAAACGTTTCAGCTGTTGCTGTAGATGTCCTTGGAATGCCTCTTCTGATAATTTGATCTAATTATCACCAGTTAGCTTATGACAGTCACGTCAAGGACCGCGTCTCTGAAAGTCATTCCGTGCATTCTCGCCAATGAGAAAGGTGTCCTGATGCCTTCAAGAAGAAGGATGGCATTTCTGAGATGGCTCCTTCCTTTCTGCAGTGGTCCCACTGGCCTCCTTGAGCCTGAGTACCCCTATCAGCTTGCATGTTTCCAGGCTGGCAGGAGGATAATCATTTTGTTGAAGGCACAGGTGGTGTGGGTAGGAGACACACGATAGCTCTATTGGAGAAATGGAATGCGTATTTTGTAAAAACAATATCTCTATTATAATCAGCGGCTGGGGATGAATGAGCTATGACACTTTTGCTCTTTTCTGACCCATTGCGTTTTTTTTAGGGATAATGTTACATTTCTGCTTTGTCCACATTTTCTCTTAATTAGAGTTTTCTCTCTAAGGAACTGATAAGAACCAATGACACTTCCTGGTCATCATTCTGCGGCCTTAACCCTTCCTGGTCCACGGCGTTGCACACCATTTTGAGTTTTGGTCTCTATCCTCTCACAGTTTTATACTGTAGGGATGCATCTGATCTTGCATAAATACATTCTTTTTTCTCTTTAGCTTCCATCTGTGATCTTGGCCTGGTGTTTTTAGGTGTGGGCAGAGGTAGTTCCCCATGACTAATCTCCGAGGGGCAGAGTGAAACGCATTGAAGGCATGGCCTGGTTGGAGTACAGGCTGAGGTTGCCACTAACACAGAGGGATCGTTCAAATGTGCGGCTAAGGGAGACCTTTTTCATACCCAGTAATAACAGTAGCCAGGACAAGATCCCTCCCAGGCCGGCACTCATATCGGTGGACATTGAGGATTTACACCCCTTCTGAGAGCCTGAGTGGCTCACACATGGGTCTTCTGGGTTGTAGAGGTAGTCACTCTGTTTTGCTGGGATTGCACATCAAGCTGCTCTTAAAGTGGTTGTAAACCTGGTTACAACACTTTTACCTACAGGTAAGCCTAAAATAAGGCTTACTTGTAGGCACTAAAAATATCTCCTAAATCTGCACAGTTTAGGAGATATTTACCATATACGCTTGTACCATCATCAGTGCATGCACACTAAAGAAAGGGCACGATCATGCCGTTTTTAAAGGGCCCGTGCCGTGACCGGCGGCGCTGGCCAGTCACAGAGCTGGAGTCCGCGGCCCCGGAAGGAAGAGGGGTGAAGAAGGATTGGTGGGGGATGAGCTGATGAAGAAAATAAAAGAACTATATAACTATTTTCTTTCTATTTTTTCCATTAGCTCATCCCCCACAGCCAGAGCTGGTGTTACAAATCATGGGGCCCCCGTACAGCCTTCCCAACAGGGCCCTAACCCCCCCCCCCCCGGTTCAGTGGAACAGCAGCACTGACTTTATCCATTTACACCCCAAAAATGATAAAAAGCCCCTTCTTTGCTCCCACCTCCTGTGCGCCCCTCTGTTGACCTGATGGGGCCCAGGAAATGTAATTTAGGCCCTGGTTAGCAAGTAAAATTGGGTGGTCTATTAAAGTCCATTTATTAATTTAGGCAGAATTGAGACTTAAAGCTGCCCAGGCCCCCATATTTAGATGCTGGGGCCTGGGCCCAGTACAACAGGACTGGTTGTACTGCCTTATCAGCGGCCCTGCCCACAGTTATTACCCTTTTGTATAACTTGACCCTCCCTCCTAGATTGTAAGGCCCTCTGATTCCCCCTGTATTGAATTGTATTGCATTGAATTGTATTGTAATGTCTCGGCACTATATAAATCCTGTAAAATAATAATAAGAAGAAAAAGAACAGTTGTTAGGTAGAGGCAGGGTAGGCTTCTCCGTTTTCAGGGATCGCCTAAAAGTAGATAGATTTAGAGATAGTCTGACAGATTGGGGTAGGGTATTCCAGAGGATGGGAGAGGCTCGGGAGAAGTCCTGGAGGCGAATATTGGAGGAGGTGATGAGGGAGTTAGAGAGCAGGGGGTCTTGGTAGGAATGAAGAGGACGATCAGGTTAGTATGGGGGATTGGCAGAGAGGGGGGACAAGAGGCTGTTTGTTAGGTGGATGAGTCTGGCAGCAGTATTCATGATGGACTGAAGGGGGGATAGTCTATTTAAAGGTAAAACAATGAGGAGGGAGTTGCAGTAGTCGAGGCAAAAGATAACCAGGGAGTGAATCAGGAGCTTTGTGGTTTCATTGGTTAGAAAGGAACGTAGTTTGGAGATGTTGTGGAGGATGAGGTGGCAAGCTTTGGAAAGGGAATGGATGTGGGGCCGAAAGGAGGTTCCTATACTCCCATCATTTGGCTCACATAACCTTATGATTAGATGCTCACATAACCTTATGATTAGATGCCCACACTGCGATCATCTGGTTCCATCATTTAGTTTCCATACCCTCAACATCTGGTTTCCATACGCTCCATTATTAGGTTGCCATATCCTTATCATTCGGGTCCTATACTCCCATCATTTGGTTCTCATTCCCCATCATTTGGTTTATATAACCTTATCATTAGATTCCCATGCTCCCATCATTTAGTTCCATACCCCAATCACTTTGTACCCATACTCCCATCATTTGGTTCCTTTACCCCATAATTATCTTTCTATACCATTGCCCCATCATTAGGTTCCCATACTCTCAGGAGGTACAGATAGCCAGAGTTAGAAACCCCTAATTTACAGTAACAGTTTTCTATAGTACTATCCAGTTGGTAAAATTATACCTAAACTTCCATTCATAGTTATTTGTGGTAATTGAATGACATTTTCTTTTTATTTACTATACAATTTCTCAAGAAGAACATTTTTTTGTTTGTTTTATGAGTTAAAAAGAAACTTTGAGTAAAACCACAGAGGCTAAGGCCTCATGCACACGAGACGCAGATGAAACCTCTGTTAAAAAAAAGCTGAAACGCGCGTTTAGAAACGCGCGTTTTGCCGCGTTTGCATGTCGCGTTTAGACGCGTTTAGACGCGTTTAAACGCGTTTGCGTTTAGACGCGTTTATAAAGATAACATCATGTAGACCCTCCCCAAGCTCTCAAAGCATTTTTTTTAACTATTTCTGCTATTTTGATCAGAGTGAGCAGCAGCAGCATAGAGAGCAGTTGTACACTTGCATTTGCCGTGTCACTTGCCACGGCACCTGCCACAAGTTGTGGATTGTCCACTTGCCACGTCACTTGCCACAAGTTGGGGATTGTCCACTTGCCACATCACCTGCCACGTCACCTGCCACAAATTGTGGATTGTCCACTTGCCACGTCACTTGCCACATCACCTGCCACGTCACTTGCCACGAGATGTGGATTGTCCACTTTCCACGTCATCTGCCATGCCACCTGCCACAAGCTGTGGATTGTCCACTTGCCATGTCACCAGCCACATCACCTGCCACAAGTTGTGGATTGTCTACTTGCCGCGTCACTTGCCACATCACCTGCCACGTCACTTGCCACGTCACCTGCCACAAGTTGTGGATTGTTCACTTGCCACGTCACCTGCCACAAGTTGTGGATTGTCCACTTGCCACGTCACTTGCCACAAGCTGTGGATTGTCCACTTGCCACATCACTTGCCACGTCACCTGCCACGTCACTTGCCACGTCACCTGCCACGTCACCTGCCACAAGTTTTGGATTGTCCACTTGCCACGTCACTTGCCACGTCAGCTGCCACGTCACTTGCCACGAGATGTGGATTGTCCACTTTCCACGTCATCTGCCATGCCACCTGCCACAAGCTGTGGATTGTCCACTTGACACGTCACCAGCCACATCACCTGCCACAAGTTGTGGATTGTCCACTTGCCACGTGACTTGCCACATCACCTGCCACGTCACTTGCCACAAGTTGTGGATTGTCTACTTGCCACGTCCCTTGCCACGTCCCCTGCCACGTCACCTGCCACAAGTGGATTGTCCACTTGCCACATCACTTGCCACATCACCTGCCACAAGTGGATTGTCCACTTGCCACGTCACTTGCCACGTCACTTGCCACGTCACCTGCCACAAGTTATGGATTGTCCACTTGCCACGTCACATGCCAGTCACCTGCCACAAGTTGTTGATTTTCCACTTGCCACGTCACCTGCCAAGTCACTTGCCGCGTCACCTGCCAGGTCACTTGCCACGTCACCTGCCACAAGTTGTCTATTGTCCACTTGCCACGTCACATGCCAGTCACCTGCCACATGTTGTTGATTTTCCACTTGCCACGTCACCTGCCAAGTCACTTGCCGCATCACCTGCCAGGTCACTTGCCACGTCACCTGCCACAAGTTGTCTATTGTCCACTTTCCACGTCACTTGCCACTTCACCTGCCACGTCACTTGCCACAAGTTGTGGATTGTCCACTTGCCACATCACTTGCCACCTGCCATGTCACTTGCCACAAGTTGTGGATTGTCCACTTGCCACGTCACTTGCCACAAGTTGTGGATTGTCCACTTGCAATTGCAATTGTTTAAAATATTTTTCTAATGGTTTTTCATCATTTGCAATCATTTTTGAGATTTTTAATGTAAAAAAAAAGGTCACCTTTAAAAACGCATATAAACGCAAACGCGGCTAAACGCGGTAGCGGCGTTTTGCCGCGTTTTACCGCGTTTTGCCGCGTTTTGCGTCTGAAACGCAGAAATTTTTGTTTCTGAACGCATTTTTTTGCTTCTGGAAAAACGAGATTAAACGCATATAAACGGAAAAAAACGAGACTGTGTGCATGGACACATAGGATAACATTGAATGAGTTCAGGTGCAGTTGAAAAAACTGTCCAACTGCATCTGAACGCGCGTTTAACTGCGTCTCGTGTGCATGAGGCTTAAGAAGGAGGCTGTTAGTGGTGATATAATATGATATTCATATAAGATCTGAGAATGAGCGGAAGACAAAAGAGGTTTTCTCTGGGTGTACGGATCACTTATGTGGTAGGATGGATCAGACTTTTGAACTTGTGTTACAAAGAAGGCCCCTTTTTTTTTCTGTCAATGTTGTATTGTTTCCATAAATACGTTCTTGGTGTACAGACAAAAGAATTGCCTTCTCTTTATTTGTGTCCCTTTTTCTTGATGCTTCTCTTGCCTTTCATTATATTCAAAGAAAATGTAAAGCCCAAAGATGAAAAATTTCAGGCGGCGTTAAGGTAACAAGTTGTATGGACCTCATGGAGGCCTAGTGGCTAGTCATGTAAACCACTGGCCGTGGCTGTGCCCTAGGCAGTTGTCTAGTTCAGCTAGCAGTAGTGCCGGCCCTGTATGTAGTCATGTTAAGTGTATCTAAAGACGATCTTTTTTAGTTTTGGATAGAGTGGGAAAAGGTCAATATGCAACAAGCATGGATAAGAATGCTTGCAGTGCCGCCGCGCACAGGTGAAGAAGAACCTCTTTTCTAGATCCACAAGGAAGCGATGGTGCCGTCATGTTTGTGTGCCAATCCAGGGAGTAACTAATACATGAAGAGAGGGACCACCGCAACTCCTGACCAGCTTGTGCTACATAGAAGTACTGAGTGGCCTTAGCCTACACATCTCCTCCAAACCACATTTCTCCCCGCCTACCATGGCTTTGTCATTGGCGGGGCAAAACATATCAGAGGGGACGTGGTTTGGCGGAGACTTGTAAGCTGAGGCCACTCAGTACTTCTATGAAGCACAGGCTGGTCAGGAGAACAGCTCTCACCCGGTGGGTGGGGCAAAATGCATCAGTGGGGACAAGGTTTGACAGAGACTTGAAGGCTGAGGCAGCTCAGTACTTCTAGTTAGCACGGGCTGGTCAGGAGAGAAGCTGTCCCCCCGTGAGTGGGGCAAAACACATCAGAGGGGATGCGGTTTGGGGGAGACTTGTAGGCTGAGACTGCTCAGTACTTTTATGTAGCACTGGGGCTGGTCAGGAGATCAGCGGTCCATCGGTGGGAGAATGAAAAATATAAGAGAGGAAGTGGTTTGGAGGAGACTGTCCCCCCGTGAGTGGGGCAAAACACATCAGAGGGGATGCGGTTTGGGGGAGACTTGTAGGCTGAGACTGCTCAGTACTTTTATGTAGCACTGGGGCTGGTCAGGAGATCAGCGGTCCACCGGTGGGAGAATGAAAAATATAAGAGAGGAAGTGGTTTGGAGGAGACTTGTAGGCTAAGGCCACTCAGTACTTCTATGTAGCACAAGCTAGTCAGGGAAGCGGTGGTTAGGAAAGGAATGGTCCCCTGCTGGGAGGAGCGAAACACATCAGAGGGGATGTGGTTTAAGGAAGACTTGTAGGCTGAGACTGCTCAGTACTTCTATGTACTACAGGCTTGTCAGGAGATCAGCGGTCCCCCGGTAGGTGGATGAAACACATAAGAGTGGACGTGGTTTGGAGGAGACTTGTAGGCTAAGGCCACTGAGTACTTCTATGTAGCACTGGGGCTGGTCAGGAGATCAGCAGTTCCCCAGTGGGTGGATGAAACACATAAGAGTGGATGTGGTTTGGAGGAGACTTGTGGTTGTGGTTTGGAGGAGACTTGTAGGCTAAGGTCACTCAGTACTTCTATGTAGCACTGGGGCTGGTCAGGAGATCAGCGGTCCCCCTGTGGGTGGATGAAACACATAAGAGTGGACGTGGTTTGGAGGAGACTTGTAGGCTAAGGTCACTCAGTACTTCTATGTAGCACTGGGGCTGGTCAGGAGATCAGCGGTTCCCCAGTGGGCGGATGAAACACATAAGAGTGGACGTGGTTTGGAGGAGACTTGTAGGCTAAGGTCACTCAGTACTTCTATGTAGCACTGGGGCTGGTCAGGAGATCAGCGGTCCCCCTGTGAGTGAATGAAACACATAAGAGTGGACGTGGTTTGGAGGAAACTTGTAGGCTAAGGTCACTCAGTACTTCTATGTAGCACTGGGGCTGGTCAGGAGATCAGTGGTCCCCCGGTGGGCGGATGAAACACACTGGGGCTGGTCAGGAGGCGGTGGTCCCCCGGTGGGCGGATGAAACACATAAGAGTGGACGTTGTTTGGAGGAGACTTGTAGGCTAAGGTCCCTCAGTACTTCTATGTAGCACTAGGGCTGATCAGGAGATCAGCGGTCCCCCGATGGGTGGACGAAACACATAAGAGTGGACGTGGTTTGGAGGAGACTTGTAGGCTAAGGCCACTCAGTATTTCTATGTAGCACAGGCTGGTCAGGAAAGCGACGGTCCCCTGGTGGGTGAAGCAAAACACATCAGAGGGGATGTGGTTTGGCGGAGACTTGTAGGCTGAGGCCACTCAGTACTTCTATGTAGCACAGGCTGGTCAGGACAGCGACTGTCTCCTGGTGGCCGGACGAAATACATAGGAGAGGACGTGGCTTGGAGGAGACTTGTAGGCTAAGGCCACTCAGTACTTCTATGTAGAACTGGGGCTGGTCAGGAGAGCGGCGGTCACTCTATTCATGCAAGAAACATGCTGTACTCCAAATGCTATAACGGCCATATAAAAGGCTAATTCTGGAGTGACTCTTCAACACTACAATCTCATGTAACATTCACATGGTAATTTCTTTTTAATTTTGCTTTCTTTTCTTTTAAATCTGCAGTTTTTATTAAAATAATCCCTGATGATACTGCCATGTAGGTTTTTCTATGTAGCACAGGCTGGTCTGGTCAGGTCACCTCCTGTTCTGGGTGACAACCATCCCCCAAATGTGCTCCTGCATTGTAACCCTGTCATATGCTCTCCTGTTGGATACTACCAGTGGCTGTGCCAGCACTCATCGCCCAACTAAAGTCTGTCGTTGCCACTAACTGCTGGACCACAGCAATGTTGTGCAACTGATGTTGGCGAGCATGCATGTAGCTATAGAAATGACTGAATGAGGCTGCAGGGGCTCTGCACCACTGAGATGGGGAAGATAATGAAAAAAGAGGAGATAAAATAGTATATAATATAAAATAGTATGTTATGAAAACAAAACAAAACATGGCAGTTGCTTGAGTTGCTCAGTGTTTTGGGAAAATATACCATCCAGTTGGGATTTACATAATTTTTAACATTGGTTTCCCGGGGTACCCCAATCCTCACATTTAAAGCGGAGTTCCCATTATAAAAAAAATAAAAAATTAAAGTCAGCAGCTACAAATACTGCAGCTGCTCACTTTTTATAATCGGACACTTACCTGTACCAGGGTCCAGCGATGCGGGGGATCGAAGTCCCACTCATCTCCCCCTCCCCTCGGCGGCGCCGGCATTTTAACTGTGGGCGCCTGGCTGTGGCTTCAGCCGGGCACACACTGCACATGCGCGAGCCACACACTGTGACTGGCCACGCAATCATCTGGGACCTGTCACGTGTCCCAGATGATTGCCTAGAGGGAGGGGAGAGAGCTGATCTCCCTTCCTGCGCTGAGGGAAGTGACGTCAGGAGCCCAGGCACCAAAGGAGGCAGACTACGAGGGACCCCCTAGCAACAGGCATTAAGGAGGTGAGTAAAAAAAAAAATTTCTCCAAATGTTTTTTTTTTTTTGAAGCACATTAATACATTTTTTTTTTGGGGGGTGGAACTCCACTTTATTAAGTACTGGATCAAACCCCAAGACCAGGCGCGCTAGTTCAATCTGTATTTTAGGGCATGGCAGCTCACCTTTATTGAACAAAACACAGCTTACATAAACTTTAGTTGCCCACCCAGGAGTTCTTCCACATCAACATAAATAGTCAACTGAAAATGCTGAGCCACCTGGCTCCCTAGTCAGCATCACTGCTGCTCTCCTTACCAGTCCCTCTGACTGTGTTGGCCAGCTCTCCTGGCTCACGTGGCTCACTTTAGTCGCTGCGCCCTGCTGTGCAGCCCACTCCTGGCCTCTGGATTGAGGCTCTCCTGACAACCTGATAGGAGCCCACCTGACTCCAGGGACGAGACCTCTTGTCTCCTGGCTGGGCACCTCTCACCCCTATTGCAATACCAGTGGGTGAGGTCCCTTAGTTGGACATAAGGAGAAGAGAAGTTGGGCAAGCCGATCTGAGCAGTGTAGCAGCAGTGAAGACGATCACACCAGCCAGTCCCTGCTGAGATTCACTCCCTCCCTCTGCATTCCACTGGGCACCAGAGTCATACCAAAGAAAGAGGAGGTGGGTAAAGACTGTAGCCAAGCAGCACTAGGCACGGGCCTCGCTTGGCCTCACTCTGAGTCTGTGTGACGACACTGGTTGCTAAAAGCCAGGCAGGGGCGGCCCTAGCAACCAGTTCAGCAATGTAGCTGGTAGGACACTGTACTGTCCCGGAATGAAGGTGCCCGGGACCCAGGACAGACATGCCAATTGCGGGACAGTCTCGGGCAATCCGGGCACCCTAGTTCTAGGTGGCAGTCCCACAGTTCAGGAAGTAAATGGAGATGGACTGATCAGCCCTTAGTGAAAATGGCCACTGTGAGATTGATGAGGAGAAAAAAAAAAAGTGGTACAGTATGTAAAGAATAAAAGCCGGCATATATCTATAAGTATCTGTTTGTAGATCTCCATGACTAAATATTTCTAAAACTGCTTTTGTTATCATTTTTAAGATAAAGGTGAAGTTATTCTTTAAGAAATTTTTCCTTTGCACAGCAGAAAGCAGAATATGTCATCCTGGAGCTCATAACACTGCTAAAACTCATACTGCATCCATGTCACCAAGACTGATCCAAACTGAATTTATTCTGGCAGAGACACTTGTGATAATAAAACAGAAATGGTGTCAGATCTGGGCTCCAGCTACAAGTTTCCATGAGCTTAGAGGTGACCTGCAGTTAAGTTCAGAAAAGCCAAATAGTTCTAACACCACTTGTATTTCCTATCTGTATTATATATATTAAAAATGTGGGCATGAAATAAATTGGTGGGCAAAGTCTAAAAAATGGGTATTATGTTAATACTCCCAGCTCTAGTGATAATACTGTGCTAAAATTAGGCTTGTTATTTTTTAAAGCTGACCTACTGCCCTCCCTATGATCATGCACATTTCTACCGGCTCCTCTCCTGGATTGAAATAGTTTACTCTGATTTCACTGCACATTGTGAGCTTCTCACATTTTTGGGATATATATATATATATATTTTTTTTTTTTGGTTTTGGAGAAAAAGATACAATGTATTTCCTAATGTATCCTGTATGTATACAATGTATTATATAATATATCCTGTATGTATACATAGGGGTTGATTTACCAAAGGCAAAAAGACCGCACAGTTGCTCCAAAATGTAGTAAATGAACAGAAGCTCTGATGACTTCCATCATCCAATCATGTGCAAGCAAAAATGCTGTTTTTTTTTTTTTCCTTGCACAGGATTGGGTACTCTTTGCAAAGTGAAGCTTCATCTCATTTACTAAGCTCTGGAGCAACTGCAAAGTCTATTTGCCTTTAGTACATCAACCCCAATGTGTTATATGATGTATTCTGTATGTATGCAATGTATTATACAATGTATCTTGTATGTATACAATGTATTACATAATGTATCCTGTATGTATACAATGTATTATATAATGTATCCTGCATGTATATAATGTATTATATAATGTTTCTTGTATGCATACAATGTATTATATAACGTATCCTGTATGTATACAATGTATTATATAACGTATCCTGTATGTATACAATGTACCGTATATACTCGAGTATAAGCCGAGATTTTCAGCCTCTTTTTTGAGGCTGAAAGTGCCCCCCTCGGCTTATACTCGAGTCATCGCTGTCTGTCTGCCCGATCAGCGTGTCGAGCAGACAGACAGCGGCCATTCTAGGATTCAAAGGCCGCGCCTCCGTCTCCGCCTTCGCCTGTGATAGGCGGAACACTGAATTTCCCAGCAGTCTGTGTTCCGCCTATCACGGACGTCCTCTCATCCTCGTCCGTAGTATGAGGATGAGCGGACGTCCATGATAGGCGGACCACTGACTGCTGGGAAATTTAGTGTTCCGCCTATCACGGACATCCGATAGGCGGAACACTCAATTTCCCAGCAGTCAGTGGGAAATTGAGTGTTCCGCCTATCACCGACGGAGGCGCGGCTTTTGAATCCTAGAATGGCCACCGACGAAGAGCTGCGGGACGGGCCGGGACGCAGGCCGGGACGGGACGCAGGCCGGGACGCAGGCCGGGACGGGACGCAGGCCGGGACGGGACGCAGGCCGGGACGGGACGCAGGCCGGGACGGACACAGGCTGGACGGACACAGGCTGGACGGACACAGGCAGGCTGGACACAGGTAGGCTGCACGGACACACACACACACACACACACACACACACACACACACACACACACACACACACACACACACGGATGCATGCACACACAGGGATGGATGGACACACACGGATGCATGGACACACACACACACACACACACACACACACACACACACACACACGGATGCATGCACACACACAGGGATGGATGGACACACACACACACGGATGCATGGACACACACACACACACACGGATGCATGGACACACACACACACACACGGATGCATGGACACACACACACACGGATGCATGGACACACACAGGGATGGACGACACACAGGGATGGACAGGCATGTCTCACCCTCGGCTTATACACGAGTCAATAATTTTTTCCAGTTTTTTGGGGGTAAATTGGGGACCTCGGCTTATATTCGGGTCGGCCTATACTCGAGTATATACGGTATTCTATAATGTATCCTGTATGTATACAATGTATTCTATAATGTATCCTGTATGTATACAATGTATTACATAATGTATCTTGTACGTATACAATGCATTATATAATGTATCCTGCATGTATACAATGTATTACATAATATATCCTGTATGTATACAATGTATTCTATAATCAATCCTATAAGTATACAATGTATTATATAATGTTTCCTGTATGCATACAATGTATTCTATAATGTATCCTATAAGTATACAATGTATTATATGAAGTATCCTGTATGTATACAATTATTACATAATGTATCCTGTATGTATACAATGTATTCTATAATGTATCCTGTATGTATACAATGTATTATATAATGTATCCTGTATGTATACAATGTATTATATAATGTATCCTGTATGTATACAATGTATGTTGTATTTATACAATTTTTTTTTCTCCATTTAAGAGGAGAAAAAACACAGGGGTGGACTTTACTGATCACTGTAATAACCAATCATGGGCTATCATAGTTTTTGTTTTTCTGTGAAATGAGCCTTAAAACCAGACATTATCCCCGGGGATCGGCTTAAAAAAAAATCTATTGCTTCACTTCACTGGAAAGCAACTGGGAGATCAGTATTATGTCATATAAGGAGACAATAAAGAGTCCTGTTAAAGCCAAAAGCGGAATAGGCCAGGCCAAGAAAGAGTCAGTGTGATTAATAGACAGAAATACCTGGTGCTCCATCTTTTCACAGAATGGCAACTCGGAAGAACAGCTATCAGTTCACTGGCACTGGAGCGCCATTTTCGGAGCCAATGTAGACACTAAGAAAATTAACTGAAACCCATAATTCTGTGGAATCTGTGTGCTCGGGTGAGTTCAGGTCAAGTCTGTCAATGCAGTAGAACCCTATAAAATTTAGGAAGACAACGGTGCTTTACAGACACAAAAAAAAAAAAAGAAAGAAGAAAACGGCTTTGGCTGTTTTTTGGGGAAGCAGCCTGCGGTTCCTTTTTCAGCTTCTTTTCCCTGCAGATGCCAGTTGCATAGATAATGAGGGTTTTTATTAGCATTAGAGATTTTAGAAGTGAAAGACTGCATATGGGGATCTTGATGCTCTTGGCACTTATGAGGTTATATTAATGAAGCCCTTGCCCCCATAGGGTCCGTTAATATGCCACAGGTTCCTTTCCCAGATTTGTGCAATAGAAGCCAGGCACACAGCAACATTCACTCTTCTGGCTCAATTAATCATCTAGGGCAGTGATATCAAACTCAATTTTAATTGTGGGCCGCATCAGCAGTATGGTTGCCCTCAAAGGGCCGGTTGTATCTGGCGTGTACTACTTACAGAGTTCAGAATTACGCTGTGTACAGGGGTGTGCTATGTACAGAATGCAGAGTTCAAGGGTGCGCTAAGTACTGAGTGCAGGGTTCAGGCGTGTGCTAAGTACAGAGTGCAGAGTTCAGGGGTGCATTATGTACAATGTGCAGGGTTCATGAGTGTGCTACATACAGAGTGCAAGGCTTAGGAGTGTGTTGCGTACAGTGCAGGGATCAGGAGTGTGCTATGTATAGAGTGCAGGGTTCATGAGTGTGCTACGTACAGAGTGCAGGACTTAGGAGTGTGTTGCGTACAGAGTGCAGAGATCAGGAGTGGGCTATGTATAGAGTGCAGGGTTCAGGAGTGTGCTACGTACAGAGTGCAGGGTTCAGGAGTGTGTTGCGTACAGAGTTCAGGAGCGTGCTACGTACAGAGTTCAGGGGTGTGCTACATACAGAGTGCAGGGATCAGGAGTGTGCTACATACAGAGTGCAGAGTTAAGGGGTGTGCTATGAACAGAGTGCAGAGTTCAGGAGTGTGCTACGTACAGAGTGCAGGGTTCAGGGGTGTGCGACATACAGAGTGCAGGGATCAGGAGTTTGCTATGCATAGTGTGCAGGGTTCAGGTGTGTGCTACGTACAGGGTGCAGGGTTCAGGGGTGCGCTAGGTATGGAATGCAGAGTTCAGGGGTGTGCTGTGTGCAACCCCAACTCCCCCCCCCCCAAAAAACTTCCTCACATTTCTCTCTCCCACCTGACCTGGCTCTAGTACCTCCCCGTGTAGGCCTCCCTTACCTTGCAGGCAGATTGTTCTCTCACTCTAGAGATCTGTTCTCATCACCAGAAGCGGGAGTGAAGGGTGAGAGCCGCAGTTGGCAGAATAGTTCCGCTACATTACGGCTGCAAAACTGTCTGTGAGGGCCACAAGACAAGGCCTGGCAGGCCAGATTCGGCCTACAGGTCTTGTGTTTGACATATGTGGTCTAGGAGTTGCCTTTTTTATATTTATTGCTGAATAGCTTGGATGGGGCACAGGGAGCTGTGGGATACTTCAGAAGGGCCGAGCAGTAATAAGGGGACACGTCACTGTATGAATGAATGAATGAAATACTTATATAGCGCACAATGCGAACTGAATCGCCTCTAGGCGCTGTGGCGAGCTTTGATCATCTGCTAAAAGAGGAAGGTCTTGAGTTTTTTCCTAAAAGCCAGGTGATTTTCTTCCAGGCGGATGTTGATTGGTAGAGCATTCCATAGCCGAGGCCCTTGGACAGCGAATCTCCGATCCCCCTTGGATTTATACCGGGCTTTGGGCACGAGGAGGAGGTTTTTGTTGACTGATCGAAGACTGCGGTTTGGTGTGTAATGATTTATTTTCTCCATTAGGTATTGCGGAGCTTCTCTATGCACGCATTTGTGGGTGAGGCAAAGGGTCTTGAACGTGATCCGATTTTTTACAGTTAGCCAATGTAAGCTCCTCAGTGAAGGAGAGATGGATTCCCAGAATCTACTTCTCAGGATATTCTCTCCTGCAAAGTGCCAGAAAATGAACAGCACTGGGGCACCTTCAGTAATGTCCCAGGCCAGGCAAGCATTAATATTGAGGTATTAAGTATTTACGGCAGCAACAGTCAGTAGGAAGCTTCCCATGGGTCTGTACGCAAATGTCCCTGGATACTTGGATGTGTCCCTCCAACACCAGACAGACAATTCCTCAGTGAATCTCCCAGACCGGACCCCCCCCCCCAGTGAAACTTCTCGCTTAGCTTCAAAGATTTTATCAGAACAGGCCCCCCAGCTCTTTCACAGTTGGGACCTCGATGAACACAGATAGAATTTTCAGCTGGACTGCTCTGAAGGGCAGTAGCCCCTCAGGCTGGGAACATTTCCAGGACAAGAACCTGGCTGCCTTAGCCTTCAAACTATTTATGCACTTTCCCGGCCACCTTCTGGGCATCCTCCCCCAAGGATTGGCTGAAGCTACATGAGCCACGCTCAGTGTAAAGTCTCTGCCAGGACAAAGTAGCCCCTGTGCGCAGTGAAGCCTTTTCGGGTTCACAGCTGATTCCCCACTGCGCATGTGGGAAGTATGCTTTCTAACTGGGCTGGCGGCGGCGGAAAAGAAGGAGGGGCAAACTTCCAAGGGACGGTGCCGCGGTGCAGTCTTCCGAGAGCGGGGAAGGGTACCTGTCAAAAACGGGTACCCATTCCCCCCTCCCCCCTGAAAGGTGCCAAATGTGGCACCGGAGGAGTGAGGAAGCAAATAAGCGGAGGTTCCACTTTTGGGTGGAATTCTGCTTTAACACCCAGTGACTTATCAGCTGTTAGCCGGCTTTCCCACTGACAGATTAAATGTAAACAAAACAATGTCAGCAATACAAAAATGTAACAAAAAAATGCCAATTGTTTTTTGCTGGCGGCAATTCTACCAGCAAAAGTCCAATGGAACATACACACGGTCAGAATTTCTGATCAAAAGCTCACATCAGACTTTTGCTAGCGAAATTTCTGATTGCGTGCACAGGGTATAACTTGTCCAGGGAGCCCGCGATGTCGGCACCCCAGCCGATCTTAGGATCGGCTCTCGGGTGCTGCTGTTGCCATTCCTGGTAAGGGAAACCGGCAGTGAAGCCTTTTCGGGTTCACAGCTGATTCTCCACTGCGCATGTGGGAAGTATGCTTTCTAACTGGGCTGGCGGCGGCGGAAAAGAAGGGGGGGGCAAACTTTCAAGGGACGGTGCCGCGGTGCAGTCTTCCGAGAGCGGGGAAGGGTACCTGTCAAAAACGGGTACCCATTCCCCCCTCCCCCCTGAAAGGTGCCAAATGTGGCACCGGAGGAGTGAGGAAGCAAATAAGCGGAGGTTCCACTTTTGGGTGGAATTCTGCTTTAACAACCAATGACTTACCAGCTGTCAGCGGGCTTTCCCACTGACAGATTAAATGTAAACAAAACAATGTCAGCAAATGTAACAAAAAAACGCCAATTTTTTTTTTTTTTTAAACGGCGTGGGATCCCCACCAAAATTTACAGGGACAAAGGCCTCATACCCACAACCCTGGCCGGTGCAGCATAAGATGTAGCTAGCAGCATAAGGCTTAAAATAGTTCATGATGATTGAGAGAGTTTAGTTCTGCACAAACTACTTTGAAAATTTTCCTTTTTCCCAAAAGAGAGAGAAAATAAGTTGCAGAGCAACTGTTACTTTTTTTTTTTGTCACTTTGCCAGGAACTTTAAGCCAGACTGTGCAAAGGCTTCAAATCCATTGGACATGTCTCCCTTACAATGCTTCCTTTGCTCAGTTTGACTTTTTAAAGTCACTTTTCCTCTGAGGTCATGCCACTGGCATTCACTGCCACAGAAAAGTCATTTTTTTTTTTTGATTCCCTATTGTTGGGCCGTTTCCACACCACGCATACTAAAAACTTTGTTTACCTAATTAAATGCTCCATGCAGCTCGGACAGGGGGGGGGGGGGGAATGAGGGGGGGGGGGGCGTAGTCATGGCGATCGGCAACAGCTGATGTCAGCGCACTTTGTGCCTAGGATGCCGGCTATTGACCACCGCGAGGCACCGGCCGGGACTTTCTTGACCAATGCACACAAGATTGCGAATCAGAAGGCATGGAGGGGGACTGCTGTAAGAAGTGGTGGGAAAACGAGCGAGAAAAGAGCAAGGCTTGCACCCAGCCGACTCCGGGGACATTGTGGGCGCAACAATGGCAGCACTGATAGAAGCCATAGATACTGGGATAAAAAAAGGAAGCCAATTGAACCCGATGAATGGGCGGGAAGAATGGGCAGTTAGGGGCTACACAAAAGTACGTCGGAACTAACCATAACTGCCTTTCTTTCAAGACAACAAACTCAGACAGAAGATCACGCCGGAAGTGCTGAGTGAGAAATGACATTCGATTGCAGAGGAACGGGACACCAGCCTGCCATTAAAACTATTAAAGTTGTAAATTAAAGTAAATTTATTACTAGCTTTTTAGAGTATGGGCGGGGCATTTCACAGTGCAATACAAAACTTACCAGCTAGTCAGCAAAAAAGAAGACAATTCTACATGGATTCAACAATTTATTTTAGAGCCAAAACCAAAAATGTTATATGTTGCAGCTTTACAGTCATTATGATGTGGTGGCTGCCTTCATTTTCCTTTTTAATAGTCCCTGCTAAGTGCCTGAAAACCGCTTCCCATTCGTTCAAGTGTGACTTTTCACACTGGGGCGGTGCGTTTGCGGGACGTTATGAAAATTCCTTCAAGCAGCATCTTCGGGGTGGGTTGGGAGCGTTGTATTTCGAGCTTCCAAAACGTCCCGCCTATTGGAAAGAACCCGCTTCCGAATTGCAAAAAAGCGTTTCAGAAGCGTTACAAAAGTTTTTAACCCCTTCTTTGAGGGGGGGTTAAAAGAATCCCGCTAGTGGCCGCAAAGCTCCCCTTAGACAATGGTAAATCGTGTTCCTTTTTGGGGTAAAAGTTTCACATAAATAAACAAAAGCTGATCATTGTAAGCATCCCTGTCAGTGGTAAATGGTTTGTTTCAACACGCTTAACCACTTGCCGACCATTGGCCGCAGTTGTATTGCGGCAGAATGGCACCGCTGGGCGAACCGACACTATGTTACGTCGCTTCGCCCGGCGCGTGCGTGCGCCCACTGCTCATCCCCTGAGCCGATGTGAGTGCCCGGCGGTCACAATCACCCCCGGGCTCCCGCAATCGCTGCTGACACACGGAGAAGCGGGATCTGTGTGTGTAAACACAGTTTCTGGTTCTCTGAGGGGAGAAGAGACAGATCATCTGTTTATACAGAGTTTGAACAGCGATCTGTCATCTCCCCTACACAGTCTCCTGCCCCTTTCAGTTAGAATACACACTCAGGGAACACAATTAACCCCTTGATCGCCCCCTAGTGTTAACCCCTTCCCTGCCAGTGAAATTTTTACAGTAATCAGTGCATTTTTATAGCACTGATCACTGTATAAATGACAATGGTCCCAAAAATGTGTCAACATTTTCTGATGTGTCCGCCATAATGATGCAGTCACGATAAAAATTGCAGATCGCCGCCATTACATATCTACTAGTAAAAAAAAAAAATAATAATAATAAAAATGCATAAAACTATCCCCTATTTTGTAGATGCTATAACTTTTGTGCAAACCAATCAATATACGCTTATAGGGATTTTTTTACCAAAAATATGTAGAAGAATACGTATCGGCCTAAACTGAGGAGAAAAAAATGTTTTTTTTATATATTTTTGGGGGATATTTATTATAGCAAAAAGTAAAAAATATTGAGTTTTTTTCTAAATTGTTGCTCTTTTTTTGTTTATAGCGCAAAAAATAAAAACCGCAGGAGTGATCAAATACTACCAAAAGAAAGCTCTATTTGTGGGGGAAAAAAAGGCAATTTTGCTTGGGTGCCACGTCACATGACCGCGCAATTGTCAGTTAAAGCGTCGCAAAAAGTGCTCTGGTCAGGAAGGGGGTAAAATCTTTTGGGGCTGAAGCAGCTAACTGATATATTTGCAGGATGGCTTGCTCTGTTGAAAAACAAACAGGCTTGCTGGCCAGATTAGCAGGTAAAAATAAAGGAAAGAAAGCCTTAAAAAAAGAAAACAAATGCAGCCACCACATCTAATGCCCCGCAGGCGCGCAGAGCAGGGATCGGGGAAGGCGTGTGTCCCTTGGACACAGCGCTTCCCCGATCAGGGTAAAAAAAAAAACGCAGTCGGATTTTCCGACGGAAAACGTTGGATGGGAGCTTGTTGTCGGAAATTTCCGACCGTGTGTGGGCTCCATCGCACATTTTCCATCGGAAATTTCCGTCACACAAAATTTGAGATCTGGATCTCAAATTTTCCTGACAAAACAAAATCCGTTGTCGTAAATTTCCGATCGTGTGTACACAATTCAGATGCACAAAGTTCCACGCATGCTCGGAATCAAGCAGAAGAACCGCTCTGGCTATTGAACTTCAATTTTCTCAGCTCGTCGTACGCGTTGTACGTCACCACGTTCTTGATGTTCGGAATTTCCGACAAGATCTGTGTGACCGTGTGTATGTAAGTAAAAAAAAAAAACATGGATTTTGTTGTCGGAATGTCCGATCGTGTGTACAGGGCATTAGAATTGGTAAGCTGCAGTATAATAAATGTCTGTCTTTGATTGTAATACTGCTTTAATGCAGTTTGTCTATATATACCGCATTATACAGACCTCCCGGCACTGTTGCACAGTTTTAATTTATTTGCTGTAGGGCCGACATCAGCTGTGCCAATTTCTTCCCTTCCTTTCAGAGGATTTACAGTAACCAGTGACTACTTGTGAGTACAAAGCCCCAAGTTGATGTCACCGTGCGGCAGATGGAGCGGACATGTGGTCGCCCCTGACAATGTGGCAGGAATGCGGTTATTGCGGATGAGTCATTTCTGAGACGCAGACACTTAATGAAAAAAAAGGAGACGAAATGTTGATTAAAGGTCTCATGTGTCCATTTTTTTTTTATAATAAATTTGATACTGTAACAAGGCAGCAAAATATGCAACTTCATAAATAATATGTAATGCCCGGCTTGCTTGTATACCTGTAAAGGTTACAAAGTATTGATTGAGTGCAATTAGAAGATTCTTCTTGTTACTATAGAGATCCGTCCACAGATATCTCTAGACTGTTCAGATGGACACGGAGCTGCGGGAGACTCTTGTAGAAATGTGTCTGAAATCCGAAATTAAGTCTGAATGAAGCAGAGCTGGTGTTCGAGATTGTGGGGCCCTGTACAGCCTTCCTTATGAAGACACCCCCCAGACACCCCCACCCTCCAGGGGGCAGTGGAACAGAGGCACAGACTTTATCCGACTACAGGCTAAAAATGAAAAAAAAAAAAAATCTCCCATTTCCTAGGCCCGCTGTTGACCTGATGGGGCTCCGGGGAAATGTAATTTAAAGTGGAGCGCCACCCTAAAAAAAAACAAAAAAAAAAAACAGCATTAATATTGTTAAAAAAATAATAAATAAAACATTTGAAAAAAATTATTTTTTTTTACCTTACCAGAAACCCCTGTTGCTAGGCAGTCTTCCTAATCTGCCTCTTCCTACTCCGCGGTGATCTTCGGTCTTCTCTCCTCCTCCCGTTGTCTTCTGGGTAATGGGGCGCCCTGTGTTCTGGGTGTTTCCTAACACAGTGCGTCCCATGCGCAAAACGTTGCGCGACTCGCACATGCGCAGTAGGAAACGGGCAGTGAAGCCGCAAGGCTCCACTGCCTGTTTCCCTTAGTGGAGGGCCACCCTAAAAAAAAACAGCATTAATATTCTTAAAAAAAATAATAAATAAAACATTTGAAAACACATTTTTTTTTTACCTTACCAGAAACCCCTGTTGCTAGGCAGTCTTCCTAATCTGCCTCTTCCTACTTCGTGGTGATCTTCGGTCTTCTCTCCTCTTCGCGTTGTCTTCTAGGTGATGGGGCGCCCTGTGTTCTGGGAACTGTGTGTTACCTAACACAGCGCGTCCCATGCGCAAAACGTTGCGCGACTCGCGCATGCGCAGTAGGAAACGGGCAGTGAAGCCGCAAGGCTCCACTGCCTGTTTCCCTTAGTGGAGGGCCACCCTAAAAAAAAAAAAACAGCATTAATATTCTTAAAAAAAATAATAAAACATTTGAAAACAAAATTTTTTTTTACCTTACCAGAAACCCCTGTTGCTAGGCAGTCTTCCTAATCTGCCTCTTCCTACTCCGCGGTGATCTTCGGTCTTCTCTCCTCCTTCGCGTTGTCTTCTGGGTAATGGGGCGCGCTGTGTTCTGGGAACTGTGTGTTTCCTAACACAGCGCGTCCCATTCGCAAAGCGTTGCGCGACTCGCGCATGCGCAGTAGGAAACGGGCAGTGAAGCCGCAAGGCTCCACTGCCTGTTTCCCTTAGTGAGGATGGCGGCGCCGGGACCCGAGAGCTGAGGGACAGGTCGGTCTCGGGTGGCCGACATCGTGTGCGCCTTGGAAAGGTAAGTGTCATTATTAAAAGTCAGCAGCTACTTTTTTTTTTTTAGCAACTGACTTTAAAAAAAAAAAATTCCCCGCGTGAACATAGCACTGATCACTGTATAAATGACAATGGTCCCAAAAATGTGTCAAAAATGTCCGATGTGTCCGCCATAATGTCCCAGTCACGATAAAAATTGCTGATCGCCGCCATTTAAAAACAAAACAAAAAATTATTAATAAAAATGGCATAAAACTATCCCCTATTTTGTAAACGCTATAACTTTTGCGCAAACCAATCAATAATCTCTTATTACGATTTTTTTTTACCAAAAATATGTAGAAGAATACGTATCGGCCTAAACTGAGGGAAAAAAATGATTATTATTATTATACAGGATTTATATAGCGCCAGCAATTTACGGAGCGTTTTACAATATAAAAAGGAGACAATACATTTACAAATACAAGAGGATTAAGAGGGCTCTGCTCAGAAGAGCTTACAATCTAATAGGGTGGGGCAGGTGGTACAAAAGGTTAAAACTGTGGGGAATGAGCTGATGGAAGTGGTAGAAGATTAGTTGGAGACGTGATAGGCTTCCCTGAAGAGATGAGTTTTCAGGGATCGCCTGAAGGTAGCAAGAGTAGGGGGATAGCTGGACCGGTGGAGGTAGCGAGTTCCAGAGGATGGGAGAGGCTCTGGAGAAATCCTGGAGACGAACGTGGGAGGAGGAGATGAGAAAGCTTGAGAGTAGGAGGTCTTGAGAAGAGCGGAGAGGACGGTTTGGGTGATATTTGGAGAATTGTTTTTTTATATATTTTTGAGGGATATTTATTATAGCAAAAAGCAAAAAATAATATTTTTTTTTCAAAATTGTCATTCTTTTTTTGTTTATAGCGCAAAAAATAAAAACCACAGAGGTGATCAAATACCACCAAAAGAAAGCTCTATTTGTAGGAGAAAAAGGATGTAAATTTTGTTTGGGAGCCACGTCGCACGACCGCGCAATTGTCAGTTAAAAGGACGCAGTGCCGAATCGCAAAAAGTGCTCTGGTCAGGAAGGGGGTACATTCTTCTGGGGCTGAAGTGGTTAAAGGAGAATTGTACAAAAAAATGATTGGTTAAACTCACAATTGCTTTTCCTGGTGCCTTCATGGCAGCATACGCATGGTTGGTTACCCCTCCCCCATGTGTATGCTGCCATGGATAGGCACCAGGAAAGGAAAATTACAGGAAAGTTAAGTATTCAAGTTTCCTTTTCCTGGTGCCTTCATGGCAGCATACACATGGGGGCGGGGTAACCAACCATGCGTATGCTGCCATGGATAGGCACCAGGAAAGGAAAATGTATTCAATTTTCATTTTCATTTTTTTACACTGCTATTCTTTTATATTGGCTTTTGGAATTTACAAATGTAGCAATTTAGAAATCAGATGAAAGGTTTAGCGCTGGAAGACACTTTTTGATAGATAAAAAGTGCATTTTATATACTACTCTATAGATCAGACCAAAATTAGGGACAGATGAGGAGGAATGAGGGACAGAGGGACAGTTCTCCAAATCAGGGACAGTCCCTTGAAATCAGGGACAGTTGGGAGCTATGGCACTGGTACCCCAAGGGCAGAACACAGGCAAGCAAAGGGCAACAGTTTGGAGACCACTGCCCTATGACTGTGTAGAGGGGGATGCGTCCGTTCCCTCCGTTCAGATCTCAGATTACACTCAGCTCCCTTCTCTGTGCAGTGTGTAACATCGGGTTGCTAGTTGTAGCTGAGAAAAAGCCTTTGACCTGTGTGTTTTAGAAGGCTGTAGAAAAGAGAAGACCTGCAGACAGGGGCGGACTGACCATTCGGGCAGCTCTGCCCGAGGGCCCCATGCCACTAAGGGGCCCCATCAGGGTTGCCAGCCTCAATAAAACCAGGGACAGTATGTAAAAATCTGTGTTTATTTAAAAATTCCAAGATTATAGCTGTATGTGTATTCTGTGTGTGTATATTGTGTGTCTGTGTGTGTATATTGTGTGTCTGTGTGTGTATATTGTGTGGCCACATAATCTAGGACCCATGAGTTGTCAGTCCGCCCCTGCCTGTAGATAAATAGGTACAACTTATGTAGGGGGGATTTGTTTCATCTCTGTGTATCACCTGAGCTCAGTCACTTCTCCGGGTATATGGAAGTTTTTCAACCACTTTACCTGTGTGCAGGCCATCAGAGAAGCAATTCAAAAAGAAAAGCTCTGTCGCAGATTCTGCCTTCGCCATGTCTTGCATGTTTCTGTAATAAAGTCTGTATAGCCGGTGTTCTGGCATATAGTGTCCATCCATCGGATAGTGTCCGCCCCCTTACTGCGCAGGCACAGCGCTGCGCAGTACGGAGCAGAAGGAGATTCGGAAAATCTCCGAAGATGAACGGCGCCTGCGCCGTGAGTGGAGGTGCTAGCCCCACCATCCAAGTGGACATAGAGCTGCAAATATTAGAGTGCCCCTCTAAGAGAGCGCTCGCCACGCTTCGGGCACGGCCTCACTTCGCTCGCCACGGTTCGGGCACGGCCTCGCTGCGCTCGGCTCTTTTTATTCAATGTCCACTTGGATGGTGGGGCTAGAACCTGGACTCACGGCACAGGCCCCGTTCATCTTCGGCTATTTCCAGAATCTGTGTGTCATGCGCAGTACACAGCGGACACTATCCGATGGGGGACACAATGTGATAGGACACCGGTCTGATCATTTCCACTCCTCATTCCAGACGTTTAGATGTCTCTCCCTCCTTCACACATGGTAAGAAAACCGATCTTCTTTATAGCTCAATAATCACTTTTTTTTTACTGGTGTTTATGTTCAATCTGTAATGCAGAGATCCACAAAGCGCTTATTCATGAATTATGTCTACGATATCCGTACCGCTACCGTATCAATGGCACTAACATATAACATTTGTTACTCTTTTAAATAGTAGAGGACAAAGAGATGACAGGATGGGATGATGAAAGGATGGTCATAAAAGACTGATGTGTCATGAATATTAAATATCCATATAAAATTTTCATGTATAGAAGGGGGGTGGCCAAGCATTTTAAAAGGACGTAATTTTATCAGTTACAATTTTTATTTTGCAGGCTAACACTAACTGTATTGGATATAATGGAGAAGAGTTACAGTTTCTGTTTTTACACTATATTACCAATATATACAAGTATTGGGACGCCTGCCTTTACACGCACATGAACTTTAATGACATCCCAGTCTTAGTCCGTAGGGGTTCAATATTGAGTTGGCTCCGCCCTTTGCAGCTATAACAGCTTCAACTTTTCTGGGAAGGCCGTCCACAAGGTTTAGGAGGGTGTCTATGGGAATGTTTGACCATTCTTCCAGAAGCGCATTTGTGAGGCCAGGCACTGATTTTGGACAAGAAGGCCTGGCTCCCAGTCTCCGCTCTAATTCATCCCAAAGGTGTTCTATCGGGTTGAGGTCAGGATTCTGTGCAGGCCAGTCAAGTTCCTCCACCCCAAACTCGCTCAACCATGTCTTTATGGACCTTGCTTTGTGCACTGGTGCGCACTCATGTTGGAACAGGAAGGGGAGATCCCCAAATGGTTCCCACAAAGTTGGGAGCATGAAATTGTCCAAAATGTCTTGGTATGCTGACGCCTTAAGTGTTCCCTTCACTGGAACTAAGGGGCCAAGCCCAACCCCTGAAAAACAACCCCAACACCATAATCCCACCTCCCCACCACACCATAATCCACCCTCCAGTGCCCACATTTTCTGACGTTTTCGCCCCATTGTCCACACTACATTCTCTGGAGTTCTCCCCCCACTTTCCACACTACCTTCTCTGGATTAGTCCCTCCACTGTTCACATTACATTTCCTGGCAACTCCCCGCCTCAACTCACACTACATTCTCCCCCACCCCCGCCCCCCACTATCCACACTACATTCTCCCCCACCCCCGCCACCCACTATCCACACTACATTCTCCCCCACCCCGCCACCCACTATCCACACTACATTCTCTTGAATTCTACAATTCCTCCTCCTACTGTCCACACTACAATCTCTGGAGTTCTCACCCCACTGTCCATACTACATTCTTTGCGGTCCCCCCACTATCCACACTACATTCTCTTGCAGCTCTCCCCCCTCTATCCATGCTACATTCTCCGGTATTTTATGTACCTATTAAACGGATATGTAGCGGTGCCCACATGGGGGAAACACACAGATCCATCTTACTGCTTAGCAGAAAGATAGGATCTCTGTGATTTCCCCTGTCAGAACAGAGAGCCGCCTTGTTTACACAAGCGGATCCCCGTTTTGTTACTGCGGGAGATGATCGTGGGTGGCCGGCAGACATCGATGCCTGCCCCACCTGCTGATTGGCTACCCCGCTGGCCAATGGGAGCACGCCTGCCGCCGCACAACCAAAGCGATTTTCCGAGCCGACGTACACCTATAGCGATTTGCGGGATCGTGCCATCTTGCCACAGTGTAATGACGGCGCCTGGTCGGCAAGCGATTAAACAAGTATCCTAGGAAATTAAATTTCTATATCCTGTAGCCTGTTTATAAGCTTGCCATCTCCTGTTGTACAGGAAGAGTCGGGATTCAGGACCCTTTACATTCTTTTTTTACACAATTGCAATCTACATGTTTAAATTTTGCACTTAGGAGAGCCTGGACGGAGCACAAAAACAAACAAGCTCTTTTTGTTGTACTTAATCTGCGCTGTGTGGCATGGTGACTGCATGTGCTTAACAGGAAAGCCTCTTGTTCTCGATCTTGCCCCCTTTTATAAGCTATGCAGGGCAGTCTGCTGGAAACTCTTGTATCGTATTAAAGCTACAATTCAAAGACAAAAATGTAAAGAACTAGAAGGAAGCCAGAGAAGGGTTTACGTAAACAGAGCCGCATGTGTTCAAGAGAATAGCAGGCTTTGGTCAGGTTGGCACAACAATTTTTTGTTCCTGAAGGTTTTATACACACAATATGTGGATGCAGAAACACAAGCAGCAAATGTGGAGTCCTACACAATTGGAGTGAGCAATCAAAACGCAAGTGTCTGCAGACTCAAACATGGCCAGATGTCACATGCAACTTTCCTTAAAGTGGTTGTAAACCCTTTGCAACAGGGGGTCTCAAACTGGCGGCCCACCAGCTGTTTCAAAACTACAAGTCCCATGAGGCATTGCAAGGCTGACAGTTACAAGCATGACTCCCACAGGCAGAGGCATGATGGGACTTGTAGTTTCACAACAGCTGGAGGGCCCCCAGTTTGAGACCCCCCTGCTTTACAACCAATTTTTTGCTACAGATAAGCCTATAATAAGGCTTACCTGTAGCTACACAGGATATCTCCTAAATCTGCACAGTTGAGGAGATATCCCCTGTATCTGCCTGTGTCAACATCATCAGCACATGCTCACTGAACCAATGGCATGTTCGTGCCGTTGCTTTAGTTAGTATGCCGTTATGCGCGCGGGAGTGACGTCATCGCAGCTCTGGCCGATCACAGCGCTGGAGCCCGCCGTACCCGGAAGTACTGTATTTATCGGCGTATAACACGCACCGGCGTATAACACGCACCCCAAGTTTAGGAGGGAATTTTAAAGAAAAAAACTTTTAGGAGGGAAGTTTAAGGAAAAAAACCTTACATTTAAATTCCCATCAATGCAGCCTTGTCAGTGATTTGCAGCCTTCCATTGCAGCCTTGCGTGTCATTAGCAGTCTTCCATTGCAGCCTTGCATGTCATTTGCAGCCTTCCATTGCAGCCTTGCATGTCATTTGCAGCCTTCCATTGCAGCCTTGCATGTCATTAGCAGGCTTCCATTGCAGCCTTGCGTGTCATTAGCAGCCTTCCATTGCAGCCTTGCATGTCATTAGCGGCCTTCCATTGCAGCCTTGCCTGTCATTAGCAGCCTTCCATTGCAGCCTTGCATGTCATTAGCGGCCTTCCATTGCAGCCTTGCATGTCATTAGCAGCCTTCCATTGCAGCCTTGCATGTCATTAGCAGCCTTCCATTGCAGCCTTGCATGTCATTAGCGGCCTTCCATTGCCGCCTTGCATGTCATTAGCAGCCTTCCATTGCAGCCTTACATGTCATTAGCAGCCTTCCATTGCAGCCTTGCGTGTCATTAGCAGCCTTCCATTGCAGCCTTACATGTCATTAGCAGTCTTACCAGGGGCGTAACTATAGGGGGTGCAGCAGTCGCGACCGCAACTGGGCCCTGTGCTGCAGGGGGCCCATGCAGCCCCCTCTACATATGGCCGGCAGCAGCATAGGCAGCTAGGGGTACCAGTGCACCATGCACATGGGTGGCTGGAGGTGGAGGGTGACTAGCAGAGCTCCATGCTCGACTATCGCACTGGCTGCTCTTTAGTTGTGCATTCCCCGCATGACCTGTGTCCTCGGCTGGCTCCTCAGAGTACCCCTCTCCTGCTCCATGCATTGCCGCTCAGTCCGATGTCTGTTCTCCCCAGCCAGATGGGGCACCTAAAAATAAAAAAAATAAAAAATTAAAAAAAACTACTGATGCCAGTGGTGGAACTACAGGGCTCACAAAGGTCATACCTGTGACCACGCCCTGGAGTTCCACCACCGGACTCGGAGGGAAGGGCCCTGGCTAGGGTTCAGGGGGGCCCTTCATGGTTTCTTGCATCGGGGCCCTGAAGGTTCTAGTTACGCCACTGAGCCTTACATGTCATTTGCAGCCTTCTCAGTCATTTGCAGCCTTCCATTGCAGCCTTGTCAGTCATTTGCAGCCTTGTCAGTTTGCAGGCTTTCTGTTTAAAAATGGTGCAGCCGAGATACAGAGCAGATGTCCTGTGTATCTCGACGGTGCTCGGTAGATCTCGGCCGTTCTCGGCTATTTTTGGCCATTCTCGGCGGCTTCCGAAAGCCGCCGAGAGCGGCCGAAAATACCCGAAAGCTGCCGGGACCAGACGAAAAAAGCCGAGAGCGGGCCGGGCTCGGCGTATAACACGCACCCACGATTTTCCCCTGATTTTAAGGGGAAAAAGTGCGTGTTTTATGCCGATAAATACGGTAACTCCGGGAGCAATGTCGCCGGCAGGAGCCGTGTATCAGGACGGCTGGGAGGGCTTCAATCTAAGGTAAGTAATTCATGCTATGCATACTATGCTATGCATACTAGTTCATTATGCCTTTGTCTTGCAGGTTTTTTTTTTTTTTTTGTTAAACCTGGGCTCTAATAGGCTTCAAAATAGGGTGGACTTGGAGCGCAGAGCATTGCTCCATGAGCCCACCCAGGTGTTACAACAGCGAATGAATGTTCCCTGTTGTAACACTAATCCTCAATCCGGCCAATCAGAAGCAGGTCTTAGCCCTTGTACACACGGTCGCACATTCCGACAACCAAATCCGTTGGATTTTGTCCGACGGATTTTGTCCGAAACTGTTGCATACACACAGTCTGACAAAGTTGTCAGAAAATCCGATCGTACTTAACGTGATGATGTTATTTCGTTAGGACGGGACTACGTTCAGGCTAGTAGCCAATAGCTTTGGTGTAGGAATTTGATCTGAGCATGCGTGGCACTTTGTCCGATCGGAATTCTCTACACATGATCAGACAAAGTCCGATCGGATCATGTTGTCGGAAAATTTTATAGCCCAGCTGGAAAACTTGATCCGTCGGATGCTCCGACGAAAACAGTCCGATGGAGCCCACACACTGTCGGATTATCCGACAACGCGGTCCTATCGGACATTGTCCATAGGAATGTCCGACCGTGTGTACAAGGGCTAAGATTAGTTTTCCGATTGACCAAAAAGAGAAGACTCCCGATTGGCCACCAAGGTCTAGCAAGGAAACAGAAGCCGCCAATGCCCGTGGAGAGCAGAGACAGGGAAAGCACTGCATATGTGGTAAGTGCACCAGAAGCTGACCGACCGACAGGGGGGTGGTACTATTTGCCCCCCCCCCCAAAAAAAAATTACCATCGGCCACCACTGCATGCAGCCATCGCTGAGGTGCATGTAGACCAATGTGAATGCAAGGAGGCCCCCCCAGAGATCAGCAGCACTGAGATGTAACAAAAGATCAAGAAAGGTAAAAGGAAGTATTTATATTTATAATAAATGGAAAATGTTTACTTTAAGCGCAACAATGTTTCATTCTATATTCCCATCGCTTGCTTGTATGGCAGCTCACAATCACTTTTGCTACAGGACAGGCAGAGATGAAGACAGCGGATTATGCGGAGTGTAGCTAGTATTACCTCCAGATACAATCTGTCTGTCCATTGGGCCTCAGCTGGGATAAAAGGGATCCCGGGAAGAAGAGGTGTGTAGGGACAGATGTCAGCTGCTTGTTCATACAGACACACAATGCACTGACTGTCTGTGGGATGAGCGAGCAGTCCTTCCATGTTAGATAATAACGTCTCCATCGCTCGCGATTACGGAGAGCGTGACGGCATTCTTATAGAAATGCTGTTGGATTTTTACAAGAGTTTACAAGTTTAGAGTAATGTTAACCGCTTGCCGACCAGCCGCCGTCATTATACGGCGGCAGGTCGGCTCGTTCCCGCGAATAGCCGTAGCTGTACGCCGGTCCCTTTAATAGCTATAGCGGGCACGTGTCCGCTGCCTGGCAGGGGGAGCTGATGCGCGTGGCCAGCAGCTGCGATGTCTGCTGGCCACCCGCGATGGCTCCACAGAGAGCCAGAATGCAGATCTGTCAATGTAAACAGATCCCCGTTCTGTCAGGGAAGTACAGAGTGATCGTCTGTTCCTAGTGCTCAGGAACAGCGATCTCTCTCTACTCCCAGTCAGTCCCCTCCACCCCCTCCCCCCACAGTTAGAAACACCTCTCTAGGGAACACTTAACCCCTTGATCACCCCCTAGTGTTAACCCCTTCCCTGGCAGTGTCATTTATACAGTAATCACTGATCGCTGTATGAATGTCACGGGTCCCAAAAAAGTGTCAAAAGTGTCCGATCTGTCCACCGCAATGTCGCAATCCCGCTAAAAATCGCAGATTTTTTTTTTCCTTTTTTTGAAAGGGGAATTTGGTTTGGTGTGATTTCTATTTTTGTGGTTTTGCCTGTGTCGTGTCAATGTTGTTTTCATATAAAATAATAAAAAGGATTTGATTTAAAAAAAAAAAAAAAAAATGGCTGATCACTGGCATTACTAGAAAAAAAAAATTAATCATAAAAATGCCATAAATCTTTTCACTCTTTTGTAGAGATGATAACTTTTGCACAAACCAATCAATATACGCTTATTACAATTTTTTTTTGACCAAAAATATGTAGAAGAATAAAATACATATTGGCTTAAACTGATGAAGACATTTATTTTATATATATATATATATATATATATATATATATATATATATATATATATATATATATTTATTATAGCAAAATAAAAGAATTTTTTTTCCAAAAGTGTTTTTTTTATTTTTTCGTTCATAGCGCCAAAAATAAAAACTGCAGAGGTGATAAAATAGCCACCAAAAGAAAGCTCTATTTGTGGGGGGAAAAAAAAGACATCAATTTTGTTTGGGTACAGCGTCGCACGACCGTGCAATTGTCAGTTAAAGCGAGAAATGCACAAGACGATGCTATTCTTTGCTTGTGGTTTTTCTACACCTGGCCATTTATAGGGAGAAAAACCTATTAACAAGAGGAAATAACTGGGTATTAAAACAGAAGGTCTAAATTTAGCAAAGTGCTCTGACCAAACCGTGTAAAAAGTGTTGCTTAAATACACACTCTCCGTGCCAAGATCGTGAGCATGGAGGGAGAAAAATTGCAGCCGTCGCCTCCTCAAAATTAAAGGCTGGAAGAGTCAACAAGAGCCAGAGAAGAAAAATGGTCTCCTGTATTAAAGTCTATCTTGGGTCGTGTTCCCATGAATATCAGAGGTTCCTCGGTCCCAGTACGGTGGCTTCATTTCTTTAAATGATTTACAAGTTGAATGTATGAAGTGTGGTTCATACAGAGGTGAGGCTGACAGTCCAAATGTCCTACGCTGGCCTCACATCACTAATATGTGCTTCTGGGGAGCTCTGCTCCTTCCATTCCCGTGGCTTCTCACTTCTTCCTGCTTAATCCCCAATAGAGATGAGAGGGTGATTTTGCAGAACTCCAAACTCAAAAAGAACATGCAAAAACTATGGTTTTTCATTAGCAAAAATTAGGAGAAATCAGCTTAATAAAATTCCCCATCACTGCGTGGCATGACATTGTTTATAAACAAAGCCATGTGACACAGCATCCCTATCAGTGCTGACATAGCAATACGCGGTGGCGGATTACCAAACAGTTAAAGCGGGCAAACAGGCTAATCGGCTGCATAGCCGCTGATCACTTTCAGGGCCGCTGCTACCACTAGGCAAACTAGGCAGCCGCCTAGGGTGCACTGCTGCCTAGGGTGCCCGGCCACTGGTGTTCTTACTATTTTCTCTCTGCAGAAAGGAACTAAATCTCAGCATCAGCACATAGTGCACATAGTGTAAGGGTGCAGCAGCGGCGGAGGACTGTGTTTGTGTCCCAACTCCTGAATGAATGAAAGCAAGCAAACGTTCATTGATGGGCACTGGTAGGCTGCATTGATTGGTGCTGGTAGGTTGCATTTGATGGGAGCTGGTGAGGCTACATTGATGGGTGCTGGTGAGGCTGCATTTGATGGGCGCTGGTGAGGCTGCATTTGATGGGCGCTGGTGAGGCTTCATTTGATGGGCGCTGGTGAGGCTTCATTTGATGGGCACAGGTGAGGCTTCATTTGATGGGCTCTAGTGAGGCTTCATTTTATAGGCGCTTCATTAAAAAGGTGGGGTATACATGGGCAGGGCAAAGGGGGTGGAGTTAGGGGTGGAGACAAGGGGGTGGCAAAATTAGGTTTCACCTAGGGTGTCAAAAATCCTTGCACCAGCCCTGATCACTTCCAAACCCCCCCCCCCCTAGTAATAGGCACCCCCCCTCATCCGCATGCGGGCACCACCTGGTAGAGGGGAGGGGGGCAGAGCAAACACCCCCATGCTCTCCTCCACCTTCTTCTTGCTGACCAAAAACAATACGTAAAAACCTCCCTTCTTGGTCCCCCTTTCACTTCCCCGGCCTGTATGGCTGGGGAAGAATCTAATGTGTGATCTGAACTACATTAGATTCATTGGAGGACAGGTGAGACCGACATCGGGAGTCTTTTAGACCTGGGGTGTCTTACTAAAAAGAACCTAACACCAAAAGACCTTCACATAGGAGACTTGGAGACTTTTTGTCCCCTATGTGATGAAAAAAAAAAAAAGTTTGGTAAAAAAAGGTAAAAAAAATTGGTAAAATAAAATCACACCCAAACACTCAAAGTGGTTGTAAAGGATCCAGGTTCTTTACCTTCATGCATTCTTTGCATGAATATAAAAAACCTCTTCTGTGCAGCTCCCCCCCCCCCCCCCCCCCCTAATACTTACCTGAGCACGATCTTTCTCCAGTGAAGTGCACAAGAACCTCAGCTCTTCAGGGACTCTCCCTACTTATTGGCTTGGACAGCAGCGGGAGCCAAAGAAAGAAAAAGAAGCAGAGAAAGAAAGAAAGATGTAAAGAGAGGAGGGGAGAGAGAGGGGGAGGAGGAAAGAAAGAGTAGGAAAGAGAGAGAGGAGGAAAGTAAGAGAGGGGAGAGGAGGAAAGTAAGAGAGGGGAGAGGAGGAAAGAGAGAGAGAGAGAGGAGGAGGAGGAAAGAGAGAGGGAGGAGGAAAGAAAGAGGGAGGAGGAAAGAAAGAGGAGGAAAGAGAGAGAGGAGGTGAGAGAGAGAGAGAGAGAGAGAGAGAGGAGGGAAGAGAGGCGAGGGGGAGGAGGAAAGAAAGAGGAGAAAAGAGAGAGGATGAAAGAGAGAGGGGGAAAGAGAGAGAGAGTGGGAGGAGGAAAGAGAGAGGGGGAAAGAGAGAGAGAGGGGGAGGAGGAAAGAGAGAGGGGGAAAGAGAGAGAGGAAGAAAGAGAGAGAGAAAGAGGGGGGAAAGAGAGAGGGGGAGGAGGAAAGAAAGAGGAGGAAAGAGAGAGAGGAGGAAAGAGAGTGGGGAGGAGGAAAGAGAGAGAGAAAGAGGGGGGAAAGAGAGAGGGGGGGAGAAAGGGGAGGAAAGAAAGAGGAGGAAAGAGAGAGAGGAGGAAAGAGAAAGGGGGAAAGAGAGAGAGGGGGGGGAGGAAGAAAGAAAGAGAAGGAAAGATAGAGAGGAGGAAAGGGGGGGGGGAGAAAGAGGGAGAGGAGGAGAAGGGAAGAAAGAGAGAGAGGGAGAAGGAAAAAGAGAGAGTAGGAGGTAGAGAGGAGGAAAGAAAGAGGAGAGAGAGGGAGAGGAGGAAAGAGAGATAGAGAGCGGAGGAGGGAAGAAAGAGAGAGAGAGAAGATGAGATAAAGAGGAGGAAAGAAAGAAGGAAAGAGAGGAGGGAAGAAAGAGAGAGCGAGAGAGAAGGAAAAAGAGAGAGGAGGAGATAGAGAGGAGGAAAGAAAGAGGAGAGAGGGAGAGGGGGAGTGGAGGAAAGAGAGAGAGAGGGGAGGGAAGAAAGAGGAGAGAGAGGAGGAAAGAGAGGAGGGAGTAAAGAGAGAAAGAGAGAGGAGGAAAGAAAGAGGAGAGAGAGGGGGAGAGAGAGAGGAGGGAAGAAAGGAGAGAGAGAGAGGAGGAAAGAGAGGAGGGAATAAAAAGAGAGAGAAAGAGAGGAGGAAAGAAAGAAATAAAAGGATAGGAAGAAAGAGCAGCCATCGCATGTAAGAATTGTTAATCTGCAATATAATAAATGTTTGCTTTTGGGTTTACTTCTCCTGTAAATTGTCCACATCTCCCTATCATTTTGTTTGAATAGAAAACATTCCCTGTTTTCCTTCAATATTTGGAGCTCTGATGAAATGAAAGGGTCAGTCAGCAGGAACCAGCCGACATAGAGAAATAAATGTCCCTTTTCTTGCCTGGCCCCAGGCCGGTGTTTTCCTAAGCCGGATTGGTAGGCAGACCTGTGAAGGAAGCGGTTGCAGGGCAGGGAAATGTCCCTTATTTGTCAGAAGCAAAGAGCGATGACTGTTGTTTTTTCCAGGTTCATTATACAGGTTGTGGCCTCTAAAAAACAACATGCGGGCCGCCACTCCATCTCCATTATAGCAGTAAACAAATGATAGAGACGGAGTCATAGGGGGGTCAGTGTGGAAAGTAAGCAACAAAAATAATCCTTATCTCAATTTGTAAAAATGGTGTCATTAAGTAAATGATTATAAAGCTGTAGTTGAATCTATTTATATTTTGCCTTCTCTGGTCCCCCCCCCCCCCCTTCATCAACATGCAAAGGAAATGCTGAATTGTTTTCATGTTATATCTTATATTATATATAATAATAATAATAATAATATTAAAAATTATAATATAAGACCCAGTGATGGCATAATTTCTGTGCCATGCAGGTAAATGAAGGCTGGTGGGAGGTCTCAAGAGCTCTCAAACATTATATAAGCGGTGGGCAGGTTCTTGGGGAGGAGTTATGCAAATATCAAAACGTCCTGATGGGTGGATATCAGTCTGGAGGAGAGGGCGTTCCTAAGATTTACAAAAAGGGGACCCTGCCCCCACCTATAACTGGTCATTGCAGTGAGCAGCATTGGAGGGCGACATGAGATATAAACAAAGCCAAGGATAGATCCAAGGAAAAAACCAAGCCTACTTACCAACCAGCCCACAGACAACCCAATCAACCCATCTAACAATATTCCCTAGGTAACCCCCACATGTGATGCCGAGCCCTCATGATTGACCCAATTTTGAGACTTTAACATGTGTTAGTAAAACTGTACAAATCATCACAACTACGTGTAGTAGTGTAGTACTGGCAGTGGTATATTTTGGTTTTGTGCTACCCCAGGCAAGACTAAAATCGCCCCCCCCCCCCCCCCCCATATGAATGTGTCCCACCCCAGCTGCTTTATACCATTCAGACCCTGAGACATGGTTCATCCAAGTGCCACATATGTGGTCAATGGAGCAGAGGATGGGGTCAGCGGGGCAGAGGATGAGGCACCACTGGTGGGTACTGATAAGGCAGCACTGATGAGAAGGCACTGATAAAGCTGCACTGATAGGCAGCACTGATTGACGGCATTGATGGGCACTAATAGCCAGCACTGATGGGCACTGATTGGCAGCACCTATTGGCACTGATTGGCAGCATTAATAGGCACTGATTGGCAGAACTGATGGGTACTGATTGGCAGCACTTATTGGCACTGATTGGTAGTACTGAATGACACTGATTGGCAGCACCGATGGGCACTGATTGGCAGCACTGATGGGCACTAATTGGCAGCACTGATGGGCACTAATTGGCAGCACTGATGGGCACTGATTGGAAGCCCCGATTGGCAGCACGTATTGCCAGTAATTGGCAGCACTGATGGGCACTAATTGGCAAGACTGATGGGCACTGACTGCCACTAATTTGTAGCACTGATGAGCACTAATTGGTAGCACTGATGGGCACTGATTGGTAGCACTGATGGGCACTGACTGCCACTGATTTGTAGCACTGATGGGCACTGATTGGTAGCACTGATTGCCACTGATGGGCACTGTTGGGAGTACACGCTCAATCAGGACATCGATTATCAGTGCCCTGATTATCAGTGTGGATGTCCTCTTTTACGCTGGCCAGTTACTGACTCTCTCCTGTCCTCATGGTGTGACAGCGTGAGGAAAGGAATGACAATAACCGGCCGGTGTGTCTACATCATGATCAGCTGTGAATAGACACAGCTGATCACATGATAAAGAGCCATTGTGATTGGCTCTTTTCCCCCGATCTATGTTCAGCTGTGTCTGAAGGACACGGAGAGCACAGATGGCGCCGGGTGCACGCTGCAGAGGGTGGGTGTTTTTTTGGAGGATGGATCAACTCGGGTACAACCAGCTTGCCCGTAGATGGATCAAATCTTGCCCTGTCCATCAGCCAAAATTCAATCCCTCTATGGTCGACTTTACTAAAGGCAAAACATTTTGAATAGAGCCCACCACAACACACCCTGGACAGGAAGTGAACGAAAACCTCCCCAATAGGGACACAGGCGAAAAAAAACAAAAAAAAAAAAATCTGACAGGGGTTATAACCCTCCCTTATATCCAAAATGAAAAACAAAAGATCCCTTTTGTTCTACTTTAGGCTTTAGGGCTCATGTACACAGGACGTTTTTACAGCTGCTGTTAGGGGCGTCTGCCATTTATTTATTTTTTTACTGCCTCCAAACGCCCCCCCATGTTAGCCTATGTGTCCATGCACACATAAACTTTCAGAGTTGTTTGGAGGCATAAGCATTTAAGGCTAGTATAAAAAAACAAAACGATTGTTGAACTGTAAAAACGCGAAATGCCAAATAACGCTGTTAAATGCTGTAACAAGTTATTAGGTGTTTAGCCACTTTTGGCGTTTTTAGACATTTTTATATAGAGAGTGTTTGTACTGTAAAAATGCCCATAGACGCTAATGCCAAAAAAAGTGCATAAACGCCCTTCAACGCTAATCAAAAACGCGGCTAAAAGCGTTTTTTAAATGTCCTGTGTGCACGAGCCCCCAACTTGGTTGGATTTTCAGCTTTTTACATTTCTAATAATGATCTTAGCATCACAAATCTCTGAAAATCTTTTTTAGCTGAAAATGAAAAAAAGGGACTTAAGAAACCTAAACCTCAGTGTGTCGATCGTTATTGTAAACTAACACTAAAACAAACACCACGTGGACCTTCTAGGTGTCACTTAAATAATGTTGCTTTTATAGGCTGTATTTGCTCAGCAGGATCCCAGAGCAGATAGGCTACAAACTATAACGGCAATGTTTACATTAAAATGACATTTAGATAAAAGTGTTTCCATGGGAAAGTGTGGATGTGTCAGACGACGGAGCTAAGTAATGAACAATAAAGCTCAGATAACAATTAAAACAGAAGTTTGAAAAAAAATTAAAGTTACACTTATGCACTTTAAACCCCCTAAAAAAAAAAAAAATTGGAGCCCCGTCCCCACATATAAGAATGTAGAAGCAGGCAGCACGCTCTGTGATCATCGAGTCCTTCGCACTCAGCTGACAACACTACAGGGTAAAGGGCCAATCAGAGCGACCCTTTACCACGTAATCATCTGTCAGCCAATGACAGCTGATCATGGAAGTAAGCAGTAGTCGGTCATCAGCTTTTTTTTCTCCTCTTACGTTGTCAAGGAAGGAAGCCAGCTTCTGTTACAGGGACCCACACAGTGCTGCTAATCAGTGCCAACTATCAGTGCCCACCAGTACTTCTAATCAGTGCCCACCAGTGTAACCTATCAGTGCCCATCAGTGCTACCAATCAGTGCCCATCAATGCCTCATTATCAGTGTCATCTATCAGTGACGCCTACCAGTGCCGCCTATCAGAGTCCACCAGTGCCACCTATCAGTGCCCACCAGTGCAGCTTCATCAGTGACCATCAGTGCCTATCAGCACCCACCAGTACTGACAATCAGTGCCCACCAGTGCCACCTATCAGTACCCATCAGTGCTACCACTCAGTGCCACCTCATCAGTGCCCACCAGTACTACCAGTCAGTGCCCACCAGTGCCACCTATCAGTGCTACCACTCAGTGCCCACCAGTGCCTCATCATCAGTGTCACCTATCAGTGATGCCTACCAGTGCCTATCAGTTCCCATCAGTGCTGCTTCTCAGTGCCACCTCTCAGTGCCGCCTATCAGAGTCCATCAGTGCCACCTATTAGTGCCCATCAGTTCCACCTATCAGTGCCACCCATCAGTTACCACCAGTGCCACCTATCATCAATGCCACCTCATCAGTGTCCATCAGTGCAGCCTCATCAGCGCACATCAGCGAAGGCGAAAAATCTGTTTGCAAAATTTTAAATTAAACTATGAAAAATGTTTATTATTTTTTCAAAAATGTCTGTCTTTTTTGTATCTTTAGCAAGCCTCATCAGTGCAGTCTCCTCAGTGCAGCCTCATCAGTGCCCCATCAGTGCAGCCTCATCAGTGCCCGTTGGTGCAGCCTCATCAGTGCCCGTCAGTTCAGCCTCATCAGTGCAGCCTCATCAGTGCCCATCAGTGCAGCCTCCTCAGTGCAGCCTAATCAGTGCCCGTCAGTGCAGCCTCATCAGTGCCCATCAATGATGAAAGAATCAGTGGGAAAAAAAATAGTAATTTGCTAAATTTTATAACAGAAATGAAGAAAACTTTTTCAAAATTGTTGGTCTTTTTTATTGTTTAGCAAAAAATAAAAAAACCCAGTGGTGAATAAATACCACCAAAATAAAACTCTATTTGTGTCAAAAAAAATGATAAAAATTTCATGTGGGTACAGCGTAGCATGACCGTGCAATTGTCATTCAAAGTGTGACAGCGCTGAAGGCTGAAAACTGGCCTGGGCAGGAAGCGGGTAAAAATGCCAAAGAAAGCAAGTGATTAAACCTTGACATGTTTGGTATCTATTTATCAGTGCAACCTCATCTTTTATATTTGACCAAGAAATTTGGGTAATATATTGCATTTGTGTGTCCTAAAATTATCTTTTGTGTATTATTTACAGAAGTTTTGGAAAAATGGGAACTACCAGTTGTAACTACCACTAGTTTATTCTCTAGGGCAGTGATGGGGAACCTTGGCACCCCAGATGTTTTGAACTACATTTCCCATGATGCTCGTGCACTCTGCAGTGTAGTGGAGCATCATGGGGAATGTAGTTTCAAACAATCTTGGGTTCCAAGGTTCACCATCACTGCTCTGTTTAAATGTGTGAAAAAATGCAAAAACAGGGCAGGAAAGGGGAATGGCAGCTATAGGAGTTTTCCAGGCAGGCTTGTTAAGGGGCGAGAGAGCAACAGCAGGTACAATATTAAATATTGCCTTAATGTGTAACCAGAGATTTTCCAAATAAACCAAAAAATGTGTAAAACAACACAACCATATAAGTGAAGGGAGCATAAGTTCCATTGCATAACTTGTTTTTCATACTTTTGGCACAGGGCTCTCTAGGGACCCTTTAACTGTCCACCTCTCCCTCAATATTTACGTTGCAATCGCAATGGCGGAGTCACCAAAGGACCACTGTGAGAGACCAATTTTGGTCCTCCAAAAAACGTATTTACTGTGTATCATTTGCCTGCTAGATAAAAGTAAGGAGTGATATCTACACCCAATTGATCCACATCCAGTATAAATGGGTTCCCAAAAACAGAGGGCCCCTATGCAGCTGTGCAATCTGAATATGTGGTATGTTCACCCCTGGTGGCAATGCATAGGTTTCTCAAAGGTTCCGGTGCAGGGTAATGTATTGTGGGATGCCTACTAGAGGCTTTACTATGCTCTAAATCAGCAGTCCAAACTGTGGCCCCCAGGGATGCGGCCCTTTGCTTGCATTTTTCCTGCCTTTGGAGGACTTCTCCTCCCACTGATATGAGGCACTATTCCCCCCACTGACCCCATCAATGAGGCACTATTTCTTCCATCTACACCAATGGTGGGGCACTATTCCTCCCACTGACACCAATGATGGGGCACTATTCCTCCCACTGACACCAATGATGGGGCACTATTCCTCCCACTGACACCAATGATGGGGCACTTTTCCTCCCACTGACACCAATGATGGGGCACTATTCCTCCCATTGACACCAACAATGGGACACCATTCCTCCCACTGACACCAATGATGGGGCACTATTCCTCCCACAGACACCAACAATGGGGCACCATTCCTCCCACTGACACCAATGAGGGAGCACTATTTCTCCCACTGATACCAATGATGGGGCACTATTCCTCCCACTGACACCAATGATGGGGCACTATTCCTCCCACCGACACCAATGATGGGGCACTATTCCTCCCACCGACACCAATGGTGAGGCACTATTCCTCCCACTGACACCAATGATGGGGCACTATTCCTCCCACTGACACCAATGATGGGGCACTATTCCTTCCACTGACACCAATGATGGGGCACTATTCCACCCACTGACACCAATGATGGGGCACTATTCCTCCCACTGACACCAATGATGGGGCACTATTCCACCCACTGACACCAATGATGGGGCACTATTCCTCCCACTGAGACCAATGATGGGGCCTATTCCTCCCAATGACGCCAATTGTTCTAAATCAGGGGTGTCAAACTAAAATGAATTGCAGGCCGATTCAGAAAAATATTTGCCCTCAAAGAGCCAGTTGTATCTGTAAGACTAGAGTCTAGAAAACCCCATCGGATGTCAAGAGCCCCCCCCCCCACCATCATAGGTCAAGAGTCACCTACCCTTACTTACATCACAGTGCACCCCCCTTAACTTGTGCTGCTGCTGGAAAGAAGATAGGAGTGGAGCTGTGAAGCAGAAAGTGCAGGGTCTGGAGGAGGATGAGAGGAGGAGAGCTGGAGTCAGCTATCGGAGTCTGCTGAATGCAGATACCAGGGGAGGCTGAGATGAAGGGGTGCTGCGGCTGTACAAGAAGGTAAAAGATCTGTCGGAGTTCTGTCCTCTGCTCTGCTGCCGACTGCTAGTATGGGGGATGAGGGCGCAGAGACAAGCCTCTCCACCGTTTCATGGAGAGACTCAGGATCTGGTGGAGGAGTTCTGTCCTCCTCTTTGCTGCCGACTGCTGAGATAAGGTGGGGGCAGAACAAGTGGGGTGCTACAGTTACAGGAGAGGTGTGAGGGCCACGCTATATGGCCTGGCAGGCTGGATTCAGCCCACGGGCCTTTTGTTTGACACGTGTTCTAAATCATATCATGCTAATTACAAGCAGTGAAAGTGAAGTAAAATGTATTTATTTCTTTTAAATTTGATTTGTTCCTTTAAAAAAAAAAAAAAAAAGATTGTTTTGGCCCACGGTGTAAAAAAACAAAATGTGGCCCTAATCCTGAGAGGTTGGAGGTTTGAAGATCCCTGCTCTAGAGGGCCAGCATGAAAAACAAAGATATCTTTTCACATTACATTGACCATGCATGTATGCCAATGTTGATTATACTTTTTTGTTTTGTGAAGTCAGGTTTACCTTGTTAAGATGCTCCATGATGCCTATTGGAATCTCACAGTTTGATCTCTGAAAGTCTTTGTTCAGAATTCAGATACACAAGATTAACTGTAATGCAAGCCGATGAAGCTTCCCTTCCAGCTAGAATCAATATGTGATGCTGATCTAATCCTTTTAGAGGTACGATGTTCACTTTAGTCCTCATTGATATACAGCTGGCTGAAGATCAGAGATTACAGAGGAACTGAACTAAATCTGTTAAGAAGCAGAGTGCTCGCTCGGCAGTTTCCATATCCATCATGGTACAGATGTGTTTGCATATATTATACTTGTTTGTTCATAAAATTGCAGCCATCAGCAATGCGGCAGGAAGAAACCTGGACGTGACTTTTGTGTCACCCCCGTTAAGGGATTTTATTTCACAAATGCATGAAGATGTATATACATTGTGGCAGTGGCGGAACTACCAGGGTCGCAAAGGTCACACTTGCAACTAGGCCTTGGCGTTCCACTGCCATGGTGGGGCCCACTGCGGGACCGCAAGGCTCGGTTCACACTGCTGCGATACCAAAGTCGCACGACTTGCTCGTGATTTCCTTGTGACTGATTAAGATGGCACCCATTGAAATTAATGTGTTCTGACTTGTATTGCCTTGCAGGAAGAAACCTGGATGTGACTTTTGTGTCACCCCGTTAAGGGATTTTATTTCACAAATGCATGAAGATGTATATACGTTGTGGCAGTGGCGGAACTACCAGGGTCGGAAAGGTCACACTTGCAACTAGGCCTTGGCATTCCACTGCCGTGGTGGGGCCCGCTGCGGGAATGTGTTCTGATTTGTATTGCGGCTTTATGTCTTGCAGTGTGAACTGGGGCTTAAAAAAGGGCCCCGGGCTCGGAGAGAAAGGGATCAGTGGGAAGGGCCCTGGGCTCAGAGAGAAAGGCCCCGGGACCGATGGAAGGCTCCCGGTAGTCAGGGGGGTCCCTCCATGGTTTCCTGCAGATCTATTTAAAACAATAAAGGGCACAACAGTTGTGCAGTATCAAATGAACCAAATACTCATTATGTGGATACACAAACAGTAAATCATCGTGAATAAAAGTCCATATTTATATCAAACATTGCTGTGAAACGTAAATAAATGGATCTTCTATATGTACTCCAATTGCCGTGTAAAACTAAAGTGCAAGAATGCTTCGAATATTGTGCTTCACCCGAAGTGGTATATCAAAGCACTCACCAGATTACATCGGCCCCCAAGTGACCACCAGGCGTGTAGTAAACAGAAAAACTTCTTTCATCCGATGTACCCCTTCATGGGTCTTAGAGCATAAGCCAGCTGTAATCTGGTGAACCGAGCAGCAGTGTGAACCGAGCTTTGCGGTCCCACAGCGGGCCCCACCTCGGCGGTGGAACGCCAGGGCCTAGTTGCAAGTGTGACCTTTGCGACCCTGTTAGTTCCGCCGCTGCCACAATGTATATACATCTTCATGCATTTGTGAAATAAAATGCCTTAATGGGGTGACTTGTATTCACGATAATTTACTGTTTGTGTATCCACAGAATGAGTATTTGGTTCAACTGATTCAACTGTTGCTCCCTTTAATGTTTCACATTTTGTTTATTAGTTACCACAAATTTTAGGTGCAGCATCAGGTTATGATAGTATATGATATTGTAGTTGGTGCCGAACCCCATCTTCTCATTTTCCTGCAGATCTATTCCCACTTTCTGTCTGCTAAAATCATTAGCACCAGGACAGGAAGTAAGTGGAGATCTTTCTCATGGAGCACCAGATAGAAAATAAAAACCTTCCCCACTGTTACCTCCCCGTAATGGCACATCTCTACTGGATGAACCTTGGAGAGATTTATTCACCAGGGTACCCCAGGAGACACAAATATATATATTTGTATCTCTTGGGGTACCCTGGTGAAGAAATCTCTCCAAGGTCCATCCAGTAGAGATGTGCCTATTTGTATCTCCTGGGGTACCCTGGTGAAGAAATCGCTCCAAGGTCTTTCCAGTAGAGATGTGCCATTACGAGGAAGTAACAGTGGGGAAGGTTTTTATTTTCTGCATGAAGATGTATATATGTTGTGGCAGTGGCGAAACTACCAGGGTCGCAAAGGTCACACTTGCAACTAGGCCCTGGCGTTCCACCACCGTGGTGGGGCCCGCTGAGGGACCGCAAGGCTCGGTTCACACTGCTTCTCGGTTCCCCAGATTACAGCTGGCCTATGCTGTAAGACCCATGAAGGGGTACATCGGATGAAAGAAGTTTTTCTGTTTACTACAAGCCTGGTGGTCACTTGGTGGCCGATGTAATCTGGTGAGCGCTACCACTTTGGGTAAAGCACTTTATTTGAAGCATTTTTGCACTTTAGTTTTACACGATGCTGCCATCTTTCTACATCTAAAATACCACCTTTGGTTGTAGTAAAACTTCATAAAGGACATCAGGCTATTTATGTGACAGATGAATAATCAGAAATGTAATCCTGTGGCCAGATTACAGTGGAGTCATCACACATACAATACACAAAATGGTCTTTCCCACGGCCTTAAAGCCATAGCTGGCCTTCGCAGTATGTGTTCCTAAGGATTGTCATCTTTACCCAGACAATCCTGTAACACTCCTGGGGTTAAGCAATCTCCGAGTGATGTATGTACTCCTCCTAACTCCCTTCATGCAAATTTTGTGGATTCTTATATTCCTTGAGATTTCTGTATTGTCAGAGGAGCTCGGAGTCCCGTTCCAATATTTTCTTTGGCTCTGGCTCTCAGTTATCAACCGGGTGTTGCAGAAATTTCTCACTGTTCTTATTGAGTAGAGGCTGCTTGTCCCGTATCTCTGCCAGATAACTGGTGAAATTAGAGGCGGGAGTACCTGAGGAGTATATACATGCTGTTTCTATCTCTATAGATCACTGGGGGAGAGACCGAGGCCCCTTTCACATGAGAGTTGCATCCATCTGTTTTGTACACAGATCAGATCAAAAATGGAGTGAAATGTATGCCTATGGGTGACCAGGTATAAGCAGACATGCCTCCATCTATGTCTGGTCATGTCTGCCTATGTCCAGGTCCAGTCAGGTTCATTAGCCCAGTTTTTATCCATTATACGGCCTTTACATTTCCGTTATTGAGAACACTATACAAGAATCTACGAGAGGTGGGTAGCGGGGTTGTAAGTTATAGAGTAGGCTAGTCTCACTTTGTCAGGCTGAAGACTCATAATGTCCCTGTAGAGTGAGGGTATGGGATGCTGTTTTAGCACCCTCTGTGACAGCCCTAAGTATGTAGGATATTTTATCCCTGGTTTGGGACAGTCAGGAGTTGGATCCCCTGCTGGGGGCACTGTGCATCCCAGAGCGGTAGGTTTTAGTTTCAGTGTCCGCCAGTGGGCGTCTCCCAGCAGCCAGCAGTTCCCAGTAATCCGTTTCAACCTGATACTGGAAGATACCCACTGGTGGAAACCAAAACTTTAACCTTCCGCTCTGGGATGCACAGTACCACCAGCAGGTGATCCAGGTCCTTACAGCCCCAAACCAGACATACTAGAGTGAGAGGCACTATCAGCAGAGGCCCTAACTACCCTCCCAGCAGCCAGCAGATCCCAGTAATTAGTTTCAACCTGATGCTGGTTGCTGGGAGGGTGTTTAGGTCTTCCCCTACAAGTACCTTTAGCTCCAGTGTTTTGCTGTTGCCAGATTCTGATTCTGTTTGCTATTGATCCTGACCTTGCTCTCTCCCTGTACCCTGCTGCCTTATACCTGTTCTCCCTTGTTTCTGATCCCAGTTTTGGTTCCCCCCTCCCATCAGCTCCTTGCAACTCCAGTTTTTTCCTTGCTTTTCTGAGTTCCCCATTTTTGTATATATTGTATATAGTTAGTTGTTAATTAAACTCTCTGTTTGCTAGGTTGATTAATTAGGTATGCTGTCACTGGGCTTTTTGGTTCACTTATATTTTCATGTTTGCTTTGTGCTGGTGTTTGGATGGATCTTGTTTTACTGTCAATAAATTTCACTTATAGCATACACAGTCTGGTCCCAGTTTCCTGACGGTAGCCACACAGATCTGCCCATCCCTGCTGCTGATTCCTGACAGGGACCCGGAGAGCTTCAGCTAGACTGGTCGGAAGGCAACTGAATGGTTTGAAGGTTTTAGCTCCCTCTAGTGACAAGAAGTAAGAAAAGGGTCCTGAGCTCAGAGATTTAGGGTTCGGAAAAAATATTTTGGGTAGCATTCAACTAAATCAGGGGTCTCCAAACTTAAACAGGCCAGTTTGCTGTCCTTCAGAAATTAGGAGGCTGAACGGTGGCCAGTGGGAGTAGAAAATGCCTCATCTTTAGTATTATGGGAGGAATAATGCCCTGTTGGTATAAGTGGGAAGAATAGTGCCCCATCATTGGTGTCAGTGGGCGAAATAGTGTCTTTATTGCCATTAATGGGAGAAATTGTGCCCCATTGTTGGTGTCATTGGGAAGAATAGTGCCCCATTGTTTGGTGTCAGTGGAAAAAATAGTGCCCCGTTGTTGGTGTTGGGGGCAGGAATAGTGCCCCATCATTGGTATCATTGGGAGGAATAGTGCCTCATCACTGGTGTGAGTGGGAAGAATAGTCTCCCTTCATTAATATTAGTGGGAGAAATAGTGCCCCATTTCTGTTGTCAGTGGGAGGAATAGTCCCCAATTATTGGTGTCAATGGGAGGAATAGTGCCACATCATTGGTATCAGTGGGATAAATAATGCCTCATCATTGGTGTCGGTGGGAGAAATAGTGCTTCATCATTGGTGTCAGTGGGAGGAATAGTGCCCCTTTATTGGTGTCAGTAGGAAGAAAAGTGCCTCATCATTGGTATCAGTGGGAGGAATAGTGCCCCTTCATTGGTGTCAGTGGGAGGAATAGTGCCCCATCGTTGGTATCAGTGGGAGGAATAGTGCCCCATCATTGGTATCAGTGGGAGGAATAGTGCCCCATCATTGGATACAGTGGGAGGAATAGTGCCCCATCATTGGAATCAGTGGGAGGAAAAGTACCCCTTCATTGGTGTCAGTGGGAGGAATAGTGCCTCATATTTGGTGTCAGTGGGAGGAATAGTGCCTCATCATTAGTGTCAGTGGGAGAAATAGTTTCCCTGTTATGGTATTACCAGGAAGGATAGTGCCTCATTGTTGGTGTCAGTGGGAGGAATAGTGCCCCGATGTTGGTGTCAGTGGGAGGAATAGTGCCCCGATGTTGGTGTCAGTGGGAGGAATAGTGCCCCATCATTGGTGTCAGTGGGAGGAACAGTGCCTCATCATTGATGTCAATGGAAAGAAGAATGCCCTGTTGCTGGAATCAGTGGATGGAATAGTCCCCCAAGGCCCAAATAAAGGCAAGCAAAGGGCTGCATCTGGCTCCCAGGCCACAGTTTGGAGACCACTGAACTAAATTATGCAGGTGCACCATGATGTAATATCTGTTCTGCAGAAGTTGGTTCATGTGAAGCCCACCCTACATACTAGATTGGGGGGAGTTGGAAAGTCTGTTATACATTACACAGAGATCAGGCATGAATCAAATTATGGAGTTTAACAACAGACTGAAAATATGTATCTTACTTACTTCAAATGAGTCCAGATGCAGGTACATAGAAAAGAAAAGGGAATATGACCCTTTAAGTCATTTATGAAATAGTTAATAATACAGGAGCATCCTTTCTACAATGACTTCCAAGGAAATAAAAGCGGAATGATCTAGAATGTGATTATTCCTGGCAGAAGGACAAGTGCTGTGCTCGAGGTCTCGCTGCCAAACCACTTTGCCCCAAGATTAAATCCACCTTAGGCAAATCATTTTCAGCATTCCCAGCTATGTATCTTCGAGTCCTCGCTTGGATTAAAGAGCTCAGCCACCTCTTTATACTGCACACTTCATTTCAAGGGGATAAACCTGAATATGATGATCTTTAACCGCCCCGAGCGTATGCATTATACTATCAATCAATAGGCCGATGTACGTGCTATTACTACAAAGGACTAAAATAAAAGGAAGATACCTCTCTGGTGACTCTGCTCTACGGGGTGAAGTTGCTGGGAGCACCTGCAGGCAATCTACAATTTGGTAAAAAAAAAAACTCACCATAAAAGCCAATCAGATAATGCGATACTATAGCGTGGTGGCCTAGTAACTAGCACTGTGGCTTTGGCAGTTGGCACTACCGGGGTCTTGAGTTCCAATACCTACCCAGGACACATAGAGCTGGTGCATTTTCTAAGTGGCTGATTGGTGTCTTCCCAGTAACAGATATAGGAACTGCTTTGCAATCTTGGTTGAAGTAATATCGAGTTTCAAAATCTATTAAAAGTTGATGTAAACCAAAACTGAATGATGTTTTTCATAAATGACTGCACTTTTTTTTAACCACTTCAATACCTACCCAGATCAATCCCCCCCCCCCCCCCCCCCTCCTGACCAGGCGCGATTTTCAGTTTTCAGAGCTGTTGTACTTTCAATGACAATTGCGCGGTCATGCAACACTGTGCCCAAATGACATTTTTATCATTTTTTCGCACAAATAGAGCTTTCTTTTGGTGGTATTTAATCACAACTGGGTTTTTTATTTTTTGCTAAACAATGAAAAAGACCAAAAATGTTAAAAAAAAAATTCTTCATTTCTGTTATAAAATTTTGCAAATAAGTAGTTTTTTTTCACTGATTCTTTCTTTATTGATGGGCACTAATGAGGCTGCACTGACGGGCACTGATGAGGCTGCACTGATGAGACTGTGCTGATGGACACTGATGAGGCTGCACTGATGAGACTGTGCTGATGGGCACTGATGAGGCTGCACTGACGGGCACTGATGAGACTGGGCTGACGGACACTGATGAGGCTGCACTGATGGGTACTGATGAGGCGAGGCTGCACTGATGAGGCTGCATTGATGAGGTTGCGCTGTCGAGCACTGATGAGGCTGCACTGATGGGCACTGATAAGACTGCACTGACAGGCATCGATGAGGCTGCACTGATGAGGTGGCACAGATGGGAACTGATAAGCTGCACTGATGGGCATCCCAAAACAAGAGAGGTCCCGCCCCACCATTATTGTACAATAGAGAGAAACGGTTAAATAAAATCTTTGTTTTCACCCTTAGATTCCTTTGTTACATCTCAGTGCTTCTGATCTCCTGCAGCCGCTTTGCACCCTTTCCTGTCTACATGCACTCCAGCTATGGTTGCATGGTTGGTTTCAGGTTGAGTTTCCTGATGGTGACAATGGTGAACTATGCCTGGTAATGGATGTTGATTGGACACTTGTCTTCATCTAAAGCCCCACGCAGGGTTCTCCAAGCTACGGACAAATTTTCTTTTAATTTTGTTTTATAATTATTTATTTTTGCTTTACTTTTCTTTCTGTTGTTCTAATTCATATCATGCTGATTAACCACTTGCCGACCGGCTCACTCCAATATAAGTCGGCAGAATGGCACTCCTGTGCAAACTGACTTACCTGTACGTCAGTCCGCAAAAGCAGGATAGTAGGCACGTGCTGCCGTATGCCGCAGGAGCATGCACGCCCGCCCGCAATCACGGCGAGGAGAGGCAGAACGGGGGAACTGCTTATGAAAACAAGGCATTTCCCTGTTTTGCCTAGTCACATGACAGGGATCTACTGCTCCCAGTGATCGGGAACAGTGATCTGTGTCATGTTTCAGCAAGCCCATCCCCCCCCCCTCCCTACAGTTAGAACACCATAAGGGAACACACTTAAACCCTAGTGTTAACCCCTTCCCTGCCAGTGTAATTTTTACATTGATCCGTGCATTTTTATAGCACTGATCAATGTAATAATGTCACCGGTCCCCAATAAGGGTCATTTGGGGTCAGATTTGTCCACCGCAATGTCGCAGTCCCACTAAGGCCGCGTACACATGGGCGGATTGTCTGCCCAACTAAGTTCGTCAGACAATCCGACAGACAGTCCGTTCAACTTTTGAATGAACGGACTTGACCACACACGATGAACAGACAGTCCGCTGAAAACTTGCGCGATGACGTGTACAGCACATAGGACGGGACTAGAAAAACGACGTCCAATACACTGCAATGCAACCTTCGGCCGTGTAAATCCTTTCTGAGCATGCGCCATACTTAGTCCGTCCAACTTGCCTACACACGAGCGGACTGTCCACTGAAACCAAGTTTGGACGGACAAAACCAAGTTTGGACGGACAAAATTAAGGAAATTCCGAAAGACAAAGTCCGTCAGACTGTCCGCTGAAAAAGTCCGCTGAAGCCCACACACGAGCGGATTGTCCGCTGAAACACGGTTCAGCGGACTAAGTTGGGCAGACAATCCGCCCGTGTGTACGCGGCCTAAGAATCACAGATCGCCGCCATTACCAGTAATAACAATTTTAAAAAAAAGTCCCTGAATCGATCCCGTTGTTTGTAGAGGCGATAACGTTTGTGAAAACCAATCAATATACACCTATTGCGGTTTTTCTTTTACCAAAAATATGTATAAGAATATATATAGGCCTAAACTGGTGAATAAATTAGTTTTTTTATATATATATTTTTTTGAATATGTATTATAGCAGAAAGTAAAACAAATAATTTTTTTCAAAATTGTCGCTATTTTTTTGTTTATAGCGCAAAAAAAAACCCAACAAAGTTTGATTATTTAACAATTGATCTTTAGTAAGTTGGTCAGATGAGTCTATTTGTTCCCCAGATACAGGAAAAATTGCAATGGGTCTACAAACACTTCAAGCGAACTGTAGGTTTTCTTTGTGTGCTTATGCGTTTCCTTTTTTTTTTTGTCTCCATCATTTCTTCATCAGTAGAGATTACCAAGAGATTAATTTATAGGGGTCAACCACAAACCCGCGGAAAGATATGACACAGACAAGCCGAGAGTGAGAGCCCTCTTGGTCGTGAAGTTCCCACAGAACTGGAGAATTCTCTGAAGATTCTAACGAACTTCCTGCTGGTCTTCCCACTGAGGAATCTTTATTTTAGTATGTAATAAATTCTGCTGCTTATTGTAAAGATGCAAGAAGAATCATGGTACAAATATACAGTGCATCCGGGGAAAGTATTCACAGCGCTTCACTTTTACCACATTTTGTTATGTTGCAGCCTTATTCCAAAATGGATCAAATTCATTATTTTCCTTAAAAATTCTACAAACAATCCCCCATAATGACAACGTGAAAGAAGTTTGTTTTGAAATCTTTGCAAATTTTATGAAAAATAGAAAACAAAAAAAAAAATCCCATGTACATAAATATCACAGGCTTTGCCATGACACTCAATATGGAGCTCAGGTGCATTACTCTGAGCCCTTGTACACACGGTCGGAGATTCCGTTGGAATGTGTCCGATCGGAGCGTTTTGTCGGATATTCCGACTGTGTGTGGTCTGCATCGGACTGTTTCCGTCGGAATATCCGTCGGACCAACTTTTCCAACTTGCCGGAAATATTTTTTCCGACAAAATGCTCCGATCGGACATACTCCGATCATGTGTAGAGAATTCCGATCAGACAAAGTGCCACGCATGCTCAGATCAAATGCCTACACCAAAACTATTGGCTACTAGCGTGAACATAGTCCCGTCGTAACGAAATAACGTTATCACTTCGGATTTTCCGACAACTTTGTCCGACCGTGTGTATACAACAGTTTCGGACAAAATCCGTCGGACAAAATCCGACGGATTTGGTTGTCGGAATCTCCGACCGTGTGTACAAGGGCTTACAGAGGTCCTGCGTTTCCCTATGGAGAGAGGAGAACCTTCCAGAGGAACAACCAAGCTGAAGAGGACAATTTTCTCTTGATTCTTAGGAATTGAGGTGCTGGGTTCCAGATGCACTCAGCCAAAAATGAGAGGCGTATCATATAGAGAGGATGTCGCTCTCCTGTGCCAACCTGTATGAGATAGAAATAAGGAGTGGCCTCAACCTGTGCTTCACCTAAACCAGGTCCATTGACACATTTTGCCCAGCCCATTGGGGCTTAGTCATGTATAAAACCCATTCCTTAAAGGGATTGTAAAGTACATTTTTTTTTTAAAATAACAAACATGTTATACTTACCTCCACTGTGCAGCTCGTTTTGCCCAGAGTGGCCCCGAGCCTGCTCTTCTGGGGTCCCTTGGCAGCTTCCCTCCGGTGTCTCGGCTTCCCTCCGCAAGTACTTCTCATGTTCATGCGAGTCTCCGCGCATGGTAGGAAGTACTTGCGGGCAGGGCTGGACTTACCATCGGGCTTGACTGGGCTCAATCCCATGGGCCCCACCCAACAGGGGGCCCCGTGGGCCCTGCCGAGATACATAGCCGAGTGTACTCGGCTCAGCTCCACTCACAGTCACGCCCAGTCCCGCCCTATGATGGACATAACACAGGGACTGGGCGTGACTGTTAGCCAAGCCAAGTACACTCGGTTACTCTCGGCTCCGCTCGGGGCTGCAAGAGGACCCGAGAGCCGCCGAGAGGACCCGAGAGCCGCTGAGATACACAGGACTCTGTATCTCGGCTGCACCATTTTTAAACTTCAAGTCTGCAATGACAAGGCTGCAAATGACACTGGACAAGGCTGCAGATGGATGGGCAAGGCTGCAGATGAACACTGATAAGGCTGCATTGATGGGCATTTAAATGCAAGTTTTTTCCTTAAACTTCCCTCCTAAAAGTTTCTTTCCTTAAAATTCCCTCCCAAACTTGGGGTGCGTGTTATACGCAGATAAATGCTGTAATGTACACAAGGTAGGGCCCGAAAGTGGATCAAGCCCAGGGGCCCCCACCACCCTAAGTCCTGCCCTGCTTGCGGGTGCGCTCCCGTGATACAACCGGAGGCTATAGCCGCTCGCTGTATCACTCGGCCCTGCCCCCGGCGCGCCGCGTCATTGGATGTGATTGACAGCAGCGCGAGCCAATGGCTGCGCTGCTTTCAACCCATCCACTCTAGCCAATCAGCGGCCAGGCTGAGCGCGGGACTTCCGAGGGGTCAGGTAAGTAAAACGGGGGGGCTGAGGGCGCCGGCACTGTCAGATGTTTTTTCACCTTAATGCATAGAATGCATTAAGCTGAAAAAATATTTACCTTTACAACCCCTTTAAGTATGGCCATTATTATAAAGTTAGGAAGGCTGTTCAAAAAGCTGTTCAAAAAGGATGTGATTGAAAGCAGCGCAGCCATTGGCTCGCGCTGCTGTCAATCACATCCAATGTCGCGGCGTGTCGGGGGCGGGGCCGAGTGATACAGCGAGTGGCTATAGCCTCCGGTTTTGGAGCATGTCTATGGGAATCTGTGAGGTCAGGTTCTGATGTTGGATGAGAAGACCTGGCTCAAAATCACGTTTCAACTCATCCCAAAGGTGTTCAGTAGGGTTGATGAGGTGCACGACAGAAAAAAAATTGATCAGTTTAGTTTCGGATTAATTTAAGTTAATCATTTAGTTTCGTCCTATTTTTTATGTTAAGCCTCATACACACGATAGGACTTTGTACAAACTTTCCTGTGGATTTCTGTATAAAGGGCGTTGCCCGTGAACTTGTTAAGCATACACACGATCGGACATTTTTTCAGCTCTTTACCATCACCTTTGGTCAACTTCTGTATTGTTGTCTGATCTTTTGCATTGGTTCTGAGCATGCGTGTTTGTAAGACCCCTTTCACACCAAGGTCGTTTTGCAGGTGCTATAGCGTTAGAAATAGCGCCTGCAATCCGCCCTTAAACTGCTGCTCCGTTGTCTCTAGTGTGATAGCCCAAGGGCTTTCACACTGGAGCGGTGCGCTGGCAGGACGTCAGGAAAAGTCCTGCCAGCAGCTTCTTTGGAGCGGTGAAGGAGCGGTGTGTTTAAAGCTCTTCCACCGCTGCTCCCCATTGAAATCAATGGGACAGCGCTGCAATACCGCCAGCGTTTTTGCTATTGCGGAGTATTGCGGGCAGTTTTAACCCTTTCTCGAGTAGCGGGAGGTAAAAGCGTCCCGCTAGCGGCCGAAATGCACCGCAAATCCGACGGTAAAACGCTGCTAAAAATAGAGGCGTTTTACCGCCGACGCTATGGGCGGCGCAGTGTGAAAGCCCTCTAAAGTCCGATGGTTTTCTGTACACACATTTAGACTTTGCTCCATCGGACTTATGTCTTCGAAAAGTTTGTCTGTTCGCACAGCCAACAAAAGTCAGATGAAAACCGAAACAGTTTGTCCGATGGAGCGTACACACGGTCGGGTGTTGCCTTAAAACAGTTAATTTACATGTTTGTTGTCAAAAAGTCAGATCCTGCGTACGGGCCTTTAAAATGATCCATTTTCGGAATTCGATTTGGATTCGTTTTGTATATTCATTGTTTCTAATCAATTTGTATTTGGGAAGATTGGCTAGATTCGTTTTAACATGTTAATTCGTTATTTTGGGAGATTACTTATGCACTCTGTTTGGTTTGGAAGGAGGAGGATCCGTCAGAATCTCAGAATCATAACATAACTAATAAAACTGAAATTTATTTTGGATTCATCGTTATGTTATGATTCTGAGATTCTGATGGATCCTCCTCCATCCAACCCAAACACAATCATCCTATTTCACTTTTATACCTTACTGTATTTATTGCAATATGTTTCCATTTCATATGTAGCGCATTTTTATGTCTAATAAAGCAAAATGTTAATGCAACTTAAAAAAAAAAAAAAACGAATTAATCCAAATCAATTTGGAGCATTTGTTTTGTCGTTATGTCAGATGCTTGAAACATTAACAAAAAAAAGGAAACAAATGAATACATTTCGTTGTTTCATTATAATCTATTTTTGATTCTTGCAAATTTGTGGCGATTGTGGTTTGGAGATTTAGATACATCCAAATCTCAGAATAACGAAAATGTCATCTGAATTTTGATTTGTAACAAAACAAATTGCATGTGTCTAGCAGAGGCGGACTGACAACTCATGGGGCCCCCGGGCAATAGGAGATTATGGGGCCCCCTAGGCAATCAGAGATTATGGGGCCGCACAGTATACACAAACACAGTATAAAATCACACAGGTTACACATACATGTACACACAGTATACACAGATATGTTTCTATTGGCTGAGAATGTACTGGAGAGCCCCTGATTGGGCCCCCTAGTGGCCCGGGGGGCCCTCGGGCAGTGCCCGAGTTGCTGAATGGTCAGTCCGCCCCTGGTGTCTAGTTGAGGTCAGGGTTCTGTGCAGGACACTTGTGTTCCTCCACACCAGACTGGCTCACCCCCCATGTCTTTATGGATCTGGCTTTGTACACAGGGGCACAGTCACGCTGGAACAGAAAAGGGTTTTCTGTTTTCTATTAATGCCTTAATTTAAAAAAATTGCTGCGTTAAAAAAAAAAAAAAAAACATCACATTATCTACAAGCCCTCTGTCCTTATAAATCCAGCCGGACACAAAACTTCTAACCATGCAACTCGTAAACGGCTCTCAGATTTAACCCACCGCCTTTACGCAGTTTTTTTTTTTTTTATTTCCACGGAAATACAAGTGAAAAGGAAAATAAGTTATTTATTTATCTTTAATGTTTAATCTCATCATTCTTATTGCACTCCACCAGGGATCGGCTTTCTCACCGCATGCTCCTCTCCACAACTGCGAACAAATCAAGCCAGATAAAACATTTCATCGGCCAATTTGTCTAGACGCAAAACACGCTAATAAAGTCTAAATGCACTTGGCGAGCCATTAGGAGACTTTATTATAAAAACTGAGAGAATTGTAATACAGTTAAAGAATATCTCCCATATGGCAACACTTTGTAAAAAAAAAATATATATATATATATATATATATATTAAATAGTACTTAATATCGAACTATGAACCTTCAGACCCTTCAAACCCTTTTCCACCACGCATGCTCATTCATGGATTGGTTGGTTGCATGTTAGGAGATGTCTTTATCGTGTGGAAGCTGACTGCGTCCAGGTTTGGGCATCCATCTCTAAACCGCACGCTCCCAGCACATAAACTAGATCAGGGATCCTCAAACTACGGCCCTCCAGCTGTTGCGGAACTACACGTCCCATGAGGCAATGTAAAACTCTGGCATTCACAAACATGACTAGGCATGATGGGAATTGTAGTTCCTGAACAACTGGAGGGCCGTAGTTTGAAGACCCCTGGACTAGACTCTCACTTGGAACCCCGGGTCCCATACTAATGATCTGCAACCAGTTCCCGATCATCCGATTGTTGTGATAGCCTCTGATTGGCTATCACATTGATCATTCACTGTACAACCGACCCCTGTGATTCCCCCCCCCCCCCCCTCTTAAAGCGGTAGTAAAGTCTACTTCTTTACTCTCAGCTCCATTCAAAACATTCATATAAACTATATTACCAAAAGTATTGGGACGACTGCCTTTACACGCAAATTAACTTTAATGGTATCCCAGTCTAATGCCCTGTACACACGGAAAAGGTCCGATCGGATTATGTTGTCGGAAAATCCGATCGTGTGTGGGCTCTATCGTACTTTTTCTGTCGGAAATCCAGATGGAAAAAGTTTGAGAGCTGGATCTAAAATTTTCCGACAACAAAATCCGATCAGAATTTTTCCGATCGTTTGTAGAGAATTCTAACGGACAAAGTGCCATGTATGCTCACATTAAATTACGAGACCAAAGCTATTGGCTACTAGCCTCTACGTAGTACCTTAGTACGCAACGAATGTCACCTCGTTCCAAATGATTTAATTTTCCAACAACTTTGTCCGACTGTGTGTATGCAATACAAGTTTTGGACAAAAATCAGACTGATTTTTTGGTCAGAATGTCTGACCGCGTGTACAAGGCATTAGTCCGTAGGGTTCAATATTGAGTTGGCCCTTTGCGGCTATAACAGCTTCAACTCTTCTGGGAAGGCCGTCCACAAGGTTTAGGAGGGTGTCTATGGGAAGGTTTGATCATTCTTCCAGAAGCGCATTTGTGAGGTCGGGCACTGATGCTGAACGAGAAGGCCTGGCTCGCAGTCTCCGCTGTAATTCATCCCAAAGGTGTTCTATCAGGTTGAGGTCAGTCAAGTTCCTCCACCCCAGAGAAAGTCTTCTCTTTTGGCTCCCCCAGATTTTTATTTATCACTCTGTACATAGAGTACATTTAGCTGCGTCCTCCATCAAATGTCGACGGTCAGAAACGCTCCTTGTGTGTTTTCACATGGATAACTGGCAGGGTTTCCTGCGCCTGCAGCAGCTGAAAAAGTTGTTTGTTTGGAAAAGGTGGACCTGTGTTTTCCTACACACAGGGCAGAGAGACCACAGGATCTGTGAAGGTTTGATTGTGTCGTCTACCAAAGGCGTGCGTATTTACATACAAAGTGCTTCTTGAAATGGGACAATCATCAACCTGGGACCTTTTGTTTGTGCGACTCAGCGCAGGGCTTAGCTGTGCAATTCTCCCAAGACTTCAGCGTATCAGCAATAGAGAGTTTCTCACTGCAGGGAGTAAACAGGGATCAAGACATAAACCCGGCTACATGGGAAGAACATACCTAATTACGTGAGAGGCTGAAGGCCAGCAAGATACATATAGACATAGTGGAGGGTTTTTAATTTTTATTTTTTTCTATAAACGTTGAGGCAGTATACACACAGGGATGAATGCCTCGAGCAACATTCGTCCCCGGGGTATAGCGCAAAAAAAAAAAAAAAAAAAAAAGCAGAGGTGATCAAATGCCACCAAAAAGAAAGTTCTATTTGTGGGGAAAAAAGGATGTCAATTTTGTTTGGGTACAATGTCGCATGACCGCGCAATTGTCAGTTAAAGCGACACAGTGCAAAAAATGGCCTGGTCATTAAGGGGGCAATTCAAACTAAGTACTGTAGTTTGTTGCCATTCCACAAGCATGCGCAATTTTAAAGCGTGACATGTTAGATATCTATTTACGTGGCGTAACATCTTTCACATTATACAAAAAAATTGGGGTAACTATTTAAGTCTTTTTTTTTTTTTTTTATTTATTCGATACATTTTATTTTTTCCCCCCCAAAAAATTGTGTTTAAAAGACCACTGCGCAAATACAGTGTAATACAGCAAATAAAGTATTGCAACAATTGCCATTTTATTCTCTAGGGTCTCAGCTAAAAAAAATATATATATATAATATTTGTGGGTTCTAAGTGATTTTCGATCAAAAAATACTGATTGTTCCTTGTAAACAACAAATGTCAGAAAAAGGCCTGGTCCTTAAAGCGGTTTTAAAGCGCTGTACGTTTTTCTTTTTTTTTTACCCTGCAAAGTAAAGTAATAATGTGCTAGTATGCATCGCACATTATGGTAAACTTACCTTATAACGAAGCCCTCCCACGCCAAGATTAGGGTTGCCACCTTTTCTTCAAGTCAAACCCAAACAGTTTTGTGGCGCACAGCAATTTCTTTTTTATAGTATAAGCTATACATGTATTTTGCTACTAAATAACATTTCTAATCATATGTATATAAGTTAATAACAAGAGTCTCCTTTTACATCAGAGTCCACAGAGTTCCCCGTTTACCTCTGAACTCTGGGGACTCTGACATAAGGAATGCTCTGTGAACCCTGATTTATGGGGGAATACTGAGTACTCTGATGTACGGAGAGGACTCTGCTGTAAGGGGAAACACTGGTGTAAAGGGTAACTCTGATGTAAGGGGTGCTCTGAGAACCCTGATTTGGCTTAGTGTACTCTCTCTGAGGAAGGAGAGGGTAGGGGGGAGACTTCATTCAGAGACAGGGATGGATGGTGAGCTCACTCACCCCTTGGCAGTCTGCATCTCTTATTCAGATGGATCTGAGGCTGCTAGATTTCAAATTTCCAGCCTCAACTTTCCTTTTCTGAGGCACAGCGCCGGGGATTGGAGTGTGGGCAGACAAAGAGGGGTAGGGATGGGGGGGAAGAGGTGCAGATCAAGCCCTCTCTCTTCTCCCGTCTGTATGTGTTGGTGGGGGGGTGGAGGGTATGGTTTGTTAGTGGTGGCTTTGGGCAGTGTGAAAGACAGTGTAACAGACACTCTCAGCAGTGAAAACTGCAACCAGAAACCCTGCTGGGAAACCATAGTCTAGTCTAAATAATGTGTCCGGGTTTCAGACAGTCTGAAACCTGGACGCATGATTCCAAACCCGAACTGTCCGGGTGAATCCTGGACAGGTGGCAACCCCAGCCAAGATGTCAGAGCTGGAGGCCGCTTTCCATCCAGTCACAGCACAGGACTCTAAAGGAACGGCACTGGTGATGCCACTAGCTGCATGTACAGTAAATATATCCTATACGGCGCACGCAGTGTTGCCAACCTACCAGATTTAAATTTACTGGCACAACACCCAACATTTACTGGCACAGCAAAGTTTTTACTGGCATTTCCAAAAGTTACAAAATTAAATTTTTAAGTGCAAATTAGAATATTTAGGCTACAAACACATACGACATGCAATTAGCAATAAGATTTAACCGTTTCACTGCGGCAGAATGGCACGGCTGGGCAAAACAACGTTATGTTAGGTCGCTTCGCCTTTTGGCCACTAGGAGCGCGCGCACCGGCAGCGTGTGCCCGACCCAATGACCGCCGAGCTCCCGCGATTGTATGTGACAGAGCGAGAACTGGGATCAGCGTGTGTACACACACAGATCCTGGTTCTTTCAGGGGAGAGGAGACTGAACACCGATCTCTGTCTCCTCCTAGACAGTCCCCCCCCCCCCACAGTTAGAACACACACTAGGGAACACAATTAACCCCTTGATTGCCCCCTAGTGTTAAACCCTTCCCTGCCAGTGGCATTTACACAGTAATCAGTGCATTTTTATAGCACTGATCGCTTTAGGATTGTCAACGGTTTCAAAAATGTGTCCGACGTGTCCGCCATAATGTCGTAGTCCTGATAAAAACCACAGATCGTCGCCATTACTAGTAAAAACAAAAAATAATAATAAAAATGCCATAAATCTATCCTCTATTTTGTAGACGCTATAACTTTTGCGCAAACCATTCAATATACGCTTTTTTTTTTTTTTTTTTTTAATCAAAAATATGTAGAAGAATACAGTTTGGCCTAAACTGAAGAAAAAATTAGTTTTTTGGATAAAAAATTTGGGATATTTATTATAGCAAAAAGTAAAAGATATTGTGTTTTTTTCAAAATTGTCGCTCTTCTTTTGTTTACAGTGCAAAAAATAAAAACTGCAGAGTCGATCAAATCGCCTCCTTCATGATGACATCACGGAGCTGGTGGATGATGGAGACCTTGCGCTCCTCTACCTTCCGTTTGAGGAAGTCCCACAGATGCTCAATAGGGTTTAGGTCTAGAGACATGCTTAGCCAGTATGTGGCAGCTTCAGCCAGGCCATAATTCCAACGCGTTTCGCTCCTCAGAGCTTATTTTATTTACTAATGGCAGTACCATAAGGATTAAAAATAGTTCATGTAAATTGCCAGAGTTTAATTTTGCTTGAAGATTGTATTAATGTTAGAAACATAGGAGAGTGGTGGCATAAAAAACGATGAAATGGTCCATCGAGTCTGCCCTATTTTTTGGGGGTTTATATATTTGTTACTTTTTTTGAGTATAGATCTATGTTTGTCCCAAGCATGTTTGAATCCATTTACCATATTGATGGTAATAAGAGGTAATATTAGGGGTAGATGATGGTGATGGGAGGGTAATAAGGATAAAGAAGGGAATAATGGGGGTGAGAGAGTAATAATGATGAGTAAGTATATGGTGGTGGTGAAGGAGGACAATATTAGAGGGTAGATGATGGTGATTGGGAGGGGGAGGGTGACATTAGAGGGTAGATACTGATGATGGGGGGGGGTAATATTAGGGGGTAGATGATGGTAATGGAGGAGGGTAATACTGGGGCGAGGAGAAGCTGATGGTGACGGGGAGTTAATATGGGGGTACTTGATGATGGGGGAGGGTAATATTAGGGATTAGATAATGATAATGGAGGAGGGTAATATTGGGGGGGAAGCTGATGGTGATGGGGGACAGTAGTATTGGGGGGTAACTGATGTGATGGGGGTGGGTGATACTGAGCAGGGGTGGATGATGGTGATCCATTGCCACTGCAGGTGGCACTCATCTGCAGCGGCAATGTAGGTGGAGGAGGAAGTTGAGAGGAGCCTAGTTCCTCTATGGTTTTCTCGATCACAGAAAGGCAGCATACGATTGGATGCTGGCACCCCCTGTGACTTTGGTGTGCCATCTTGGGTCAGGCAGAGTCTATTTAAGACCCTGGCTCCCGGGTTTGGTGCGCATTTTAGTAGGGACAGGTCACCCGTCTGCTAAATCAGGGAGAGGTTCCAGATGAGTAGGGAAAGTGTAGGGACAGGCTATCCTACCTGGAAGCTTCCCAACTTGGGTTACGGAAAGGCCAGGCCACAATTTGCCCCTTGAGACAGGCACCTGAGACCTTCTGCTATTGCTCATTGCTGTTACAGGCTGTGAGTGCTCCTGGTCGGGTTGCTTTCCTGCTCAACTTCAATTTCAATACAGTTCTGTGTTCTGCACCTGGACTCTGAATGTTTTCTGCCGGCACACTATGCTGCACTTACCCACGTGGGGGGAGTGGTAGATGATGGGAATGAAAAATTGGAGAGGGGCGATATTGGAGGGGGGGGTAGATGATAGTGATGGGAGGAGAGAGGGTATAAGATGGTGATGGAGAAAGGGATGGTAGAGGATGGTGATGGGGGAAGGGAGGGTAGGGCATGGTGATGGAGATGGGGGAGGGTAGAGGATGGTGATGGGGGAAGGGAGGGTAGAGGATGCTGATGGAGGAAGGGAGGGAAGAGGATGGTGATGGGGAAAGGGAGGGTAGAGGATGATGATGGGAGGAGGGTAGAGGATGGTGAATGGGGAGGGTAGAGGATGGTGATGGGGGAGGGTAGAGGATGGTGATGGGGGAGGGTAGAGGATGGTGATGGGGAAGGGTAGAGGATGGTGATGAGGAAAGTAAGGGTAGAGGATGGTGATGGGGGAGGGTAGAGGATGGTGATGGGGGAAGGGAGGGTAGAGGATGGTGATGGGGGAAGGGAGGGTAGAGGATGGTGATGGGGGAGGGTAGAGGATGATGATGGTGATGGGGGAGGGTAGAAGATGTTGATGGGGGAGGGTAGAGGATGATGATGGGGGAAGGGAGGGTAGAGGATGGTGATGGAAGGATAGTGATATGCCGCGTACACACGACCGGACTTTCTGGCAGACTAGGTATGACGGAATCAGTCCGGACTGATGTGTGGGCTAATCCGATCGTTTTTCATTAAAAAAAATAAAAATCAGACCGACCTAGAAATAGAACATGTTTCAAATCTGTCCGAGGAACTCAATTCCTATTGGGAAAACCATTCGTCTGTGTGCTGGTCCGACGGACCAAATACGACGGGAAGGGCAGCTATTGGCTACTGGCTATTGAACTTCCTTTTTTAGTCCCCTCTTATGTCATCACGTTCCAAACGAATGGACTTTTGAACAGACTTCGTCCATTTGTGTGTGGGCAAGTCTGTTCGTTCGGAAGGTCCGTTGGGAAGACCGTCGGACCTAGTCTGCTGAAAAGTCCGGTCGTGTGTAGCAATATTGGGTGGTAGAAAATAGTAATGGGGGGGTTAATATAGGGGGGGAGTTAGTAAATTAGGACCGGGCTGTTCAAATCAGTGAGTAATGGAAATGGAGCGATGGGATAAAATGTATCTTTCTATTTTTGTGAATTCTGCCAAAAAAAAGTCTGAGAAATGTGATAATGCTGACTTGTATTCCTCCTTGCATATTTGCTGATTTGAAGCAGGATTAATCCAGTAGTAACAGAACACCTCGGCCATCAATCTTCCATCGGGCGCTCGGCTCCTCTCTTCTCTCCCAGGAGCTGTACAGCAGCAGGTTGACAAGACCTTCCTAATCTCCTGTCCTATCGCCAACCTGATGAAAGTTAGAATGACACGGGCGATGACGGAGATGACCCGATAAACTTCCTTATTTGTACCCGCCTGTCAGATGATTCATCATCTTCTTAGGAACAAAAGGAAAGAAAACATAACCTGACCAAAGCTGCCAGCTTTTAAAGAAGAACTCCGTCAGGCCTCATTTACACCTAAACATAAACTTAGTGCAACACAAAGGGGGGGGGGGAGAGATTTACTAAAACTGGAGCGTGCAAAATCTGGTGAAGCTCTGCATAGAAACCAATCAGCTTCCAGGTTTTATTGGTAACCACTTCAGCTAGGGAAGATTTACTCCCCTTCATGAGAAGGCCATTTTTTGCAATACGACACAGCGTTATTTTAACTGACAATTGCGCGGTCGTGCGGAGCTGTACCCAAATATAATGTATGCCCTTTTTTTTCCCCACAAGTAGAGCTTTTTTGGTTGTATTTGATCACTTCTGCTGTTTTTATTTTTTTGTGATATAAACAATTTTGAAAAACAAAGAATGTAGCCCTGCCCCCGTAGGGGTCGGTGAGTATAGTCTTCCCTCTGATTATCCCGCAGCCAGACAATTGGATGTTTTCACCCGGCCACCCGCACACTCTTCCGCTCGTTATCCAATGACCAGTTAAGGGTATTTGTATTTTTTGTATTTATAGGATAGGAGAGGGGATTAGTGGGATACTCCAACTTGATCTATGCACAGATGAGGACAACTCTCACTTGGCCTCATTAAATTGAATTGAATAGCGAACTCTCTGCTGAACCACAATACAATTGTATAGAAAAAGAAGTCCTTTGCTTGCTCCGGCACAAGACTCAATGAACTATAATTCTTTGGGACACTCACCAGTATCCCCTTTTGGCTGACACCCGTCCACTTGACTTTACAAGCTTGAAGGGATGTCCCTCACAGAACAGGCCCTTAGACGTGTCTCCCTCCTCGTCAGCTCTGCAGGACATCTGGGTTGCAGCTTCTGCGGCTCCAGCCCTCAGGTCGGCCACCAGAGGCCGCGTGGCAGCCAGTACAGAGGAGAGGCAGCAGCCCCCCACCCTCCGGGGACCCCGCTCTCCAGCTAGGGTTGCCACCCAGACAGTTCGGGTTTGGAATCATCCGTCTGGGTTTCAGACTGCCTGAAACCCGGACACATAAACTGAGAATACATACTGTACTGGTATTCGTCCTGGGTCCACGATGTAAGCGATCATTCTAAGACGCACCGCAGGAGGATGATGAGAAGCGGTGATGGTGGTAACTCTTCTCTGCGCTCTGTATGTCTCCAGGGCAGTGTAAGCGCTGCACGCCGTGCAATATCCATGGCATCCATGAACCGGAAGACAGAGGCCGGATGTGCGTTCCAAGGTGGAGCGCAAACACCGGAAGTGAAGTCGTGGCCACTGAGATGACGCGTTTCACAGCATCTGCTGTTTCATCCGATCTAGCTGACCATTCACAAGGTTATATATATATATACACACGTGCTTAAGGGAAGTGGCCAGATGTGAGGAAACAACCATATACACAGTAAACAATGTAATAATTAAAAACAAACCAGGAGATTAATAAAAGCAATAAAAATTGCTAAAATGATAATTAAATTGTAACGAATATGAAGATATTTAAAACGTAAACGGGAGGGGCTATTGGGTAGGGCCCATGGGCTTGAGCCCAGTCAAGCCCAATGGTAAGTCCGGCCCTGACGCCTATGCTCTCATTTGTCAGGTTTCCTCCCCACTGTCCAATAGGCCCCGTCCTATTGGACCAGTGTGAAACAGGCAGACAACATGAGCAGCATCTGAGCGCACTGAGCAGACCCTATCAATGGATCACTGCTCCCCGGTAGGCAGAGAGCACCTAAATTTACCTAACAGCCTCCCTGTCAGGCAGGGAAACCCAAAAACTATACTTTCCCTAGCACCTACCTAAGAGGGTGCTACAAAAACATTTTTTTATTTTTTTTACATTCTGCTATAAAGCATATCCAATAAAAACAATTTAAAAAATCTAATTTCTTCATCAATTTAGGCCAATATGTATTCTGCTACATGTTTTTGGTAAATAAAAATCCCAATAAGTGTATATTGATCGGTTTGCGCAAAAGTTATAGCGTCTATAAACTATGGGATATTTTTTTTACTTGTAATGGCGGTGATCAGTGACTTATATAGGGACTGTAATATAGCGGCGGACAAATCAGACACAAAGTGACACTTTTTGGGGACCAGTGACACCACTACAGTGATCAATGCTAAAATAAATGCACTGTCACTGTACTAATGACATTAGCTGGCCTGGGAAGGGGTTAACATCAGGAGGGCGATCAAAGGGTTAAAGGTGTGCCTAACCAGTGCTTTACAACTGTGGGGAAGGTGCTTTTACTAGGGGAAGGCATGGACCAGTGCCCCTGCTTACGCCCCCCATTCACACCATAGTAGGAGAATGTGACTGGTTCCCTCTGGAGCCGGTTCACATATCTCCGGGGTGGCTGCGGAGCGCGCTGCAGAAAAAGACCTGTGTGCATCTTTGGCTCAGTTTCAGGGCTGAATTCAGGCATACAATCGACCCTGATTTGTCCCTGAAATGGGGAACAGAGACGCACAGCGCTCCTGTGCGTTCCGCAGCGTGTTATAGTGTGAGCCTGGGCTAAAAGAAACACAGGATCCATGCCTTCTGTACTGACAGAGCGCCGTTCTGCCGCTGTACCGAAGCATCGGGGCGGGTGCTGGCGGACATCAAGTTGCGCTGTACCCGCTGATCAGCTCCCTCCGTGTCTAATCAGTGGGAGCAGGACGCAGGTGGGCATGTGTGCATGCCCCAGACTCTGAAGTGCAGGATCACATACTAGTTACGTGATCCTGCGCAGCAACGCCGCCTTGCTGCTGTATATGTAAGTTATACGGTCAGCAAGCGGTTAATAGTATGCGATTTTAGGTTAGTTTCCATTGTTAGTAAAAGTTTTATTAGATTCACAATAAAATTACCACAAACATCAGGTGCCAGAGACAGCACCCTTCTGCCAGGCTGGTACTTACTTTGCGGTTTTAGGTAATAATGAAACCTGATCAGTTGTGGGTTAACCGTACCCTTACATCTATCAAGCTAAGTGCCATCCTACCATGAAATGTGTAGTTGCCCTGAAGATGAAAATGTTTTTTTTGTAACCAGCATCATCCTACATTTATTAGGTCCAACGCGCCTGCTCTTCCATTTATGCGGCGGTGCCACGTATCGATGTGGTCTACCGTGGCACTACGCCAGCTGGAAGCCCTGTAAATCATGTAAAAGAAATGCGCGGGCAGATTCTGCTACATATGCAAATTCCAGAGCAGAAAATATCTTTGTTTCCACCCCCCCCCCTTTTTTCTTTTAACATGAACCTCCTCGGGGATTTCATCTTCTAATGCAATTCCTGAGTAGAGGGGGCAGCGGGCACATATGACAAGCTACGGGGAATGTTAAGGTCAGGCTGGGACAGGCTTTAACACTCAGAGCAACATGTTGATAGCTATTGGTTTAATTATACTCATCAAATACCAGTCATGTGCTCCTTAAAGACTTACAGTAAGAGAGGAAGGTTTAGAAAAATGGAAAATCTGAATTGGAGCGACGAGATACGCAACAATTTCAGCAAAGATTTGATGAAATCATTGTGTTTTTTTTATATGTTTTTGTAACCATTCGAACTCTGATGCCCCTTCATGACCAGGGCATTTTTTGATATTCAGCACTGCGCTACTTTAACTGGCAATTGCGTGTTCATTAGAGCTGGATAAAATGAGAATCACGTTTTCTTTTTGCTTAGAATAAAGGTCACGATTCTCGCTGTGTAACATCTTTCACATTATACAAAAAAATTGGGCTAACTTTGCTATTTCGTTTTTTTTTTAAAATTCATTAAAGTGTATTTAAAAAAAAAAAAAATTGCGTTTGAAAAACCGCTGCGCAAAGACAGTGGGACATAAAATATTGCAACAACCTAGCAGAAAATAATTATTTTTACTTGTAATCAACAAATGTCAGAAAAGGTCTGGTCTTTAAATGGTTAAACTTCCTTCATTTACACGCTGGAGTTCTTTACTTTGATAAAATAACGAAAAGATACTTTGCTTCTACTTATTCTTCTGTGTTGTGATTAAATTTGGCAGGCTGCTCAGGTTTTGAAATTTTTTTTCTTTCCCAGCTGTGAGAACTCTCTGCACTTCTTAGGGTCCTAACACAGGGGCCGATCAGTGATGATCCACCCAGAGGATATTCGCTTGCTCAGCACTGCGCAGGGACGGGCCTGTCAGAGCGCCGCTCTCCCCTATGGGAGATCGGATGACGATGGACCGCAGTGTCCCGTGTCACCCGATCCAACGACGGATGGAAAAGTAGGTTTTTCCTCCGTCACACTTTATCGGATCGCAGCGGGTCGGATGTCAGCGGACATGTCACCGCTGGCATCCGACCAGGGCCGTCTTTAATATTGATTGGACCCTGGGCAAAACTTTTCTTGGGGGCCCCCTCCCCATGCAGTCTTGCTCTCAACCTGCTCTGAGACATACAATAAATAGCAGCTAGACTCAAAATCAGTTTACTGAATCAGATCAGGCAGCTATTGCGATTGGTTGCCAGAGGTTTCAGTGTATCATTACCGCTCACTGACTGGTTGCTAGAGGTTACAGAACACATTACAGCTCACTGGTTAGTTGCTAGAAGTTACAGCACATGATTTCTGCTTGTTGATTGGTTGCTAGAGATTACTGTGGATATGACCTTACGGGGGGAATGATATACATATCAATGCCGCCGGCCCCCTCTATTTACATCTGAATTCCGGTAATTTACATGTAAACACAAGGTCTCCAGGCGAGTCATCTGGGACACAGCACAGGACTAAAACCTCAAGGGATGAGGGAATTTAAACCAGGATAGTTGGCAAGTATGAAGCAGCTGCTTTGGGCCCCACAACAATGACAGGGCCCAGGGCAGCTGCCCCTTTATCCCTGCCTTAAAAACGGCCCTGCATCTGACGCTCCATAGACCTCTATGGAGCGTCCGTTCAGGTCCGCCTGAAAAACTGACAGGCGGACCTGAATGGATCGGCCATGTGAGGCCTTAGAAAGAATCCTGACATGCTGTTTTGAGGATCCGGAAGAGAAAAATATTGCAATTTTCGATTCTTAACGATTAATTGTGCAGCTCTAGTGTTCATGCAACAATGTACCCAAACAAAATTTATATAATTTATTTTTTTGTAGAGATTTCTTTTGATGGTATTTGATCACCATTGTGTTTTTGTGAGATCATGGTTTACATAACCCTTCTTCTTTTCTCCTGCCCTATATTTTTGGATTTTTTCGTTTCCTTTCGGGCTTCTTTATATTACAATACAATGACTACAATAATACTTTACCTCTGTAGAGACGCCTCTCTTTTTCTTCTTTTTTGGTTACCAAAAGGGAATAAGAAATATAAGCTCCTGATGAAGCGTTATGTTGAACGCAAAATATGTAGAGCATCTAAATATCTCTGAGCTGATTCCTATGTGATATCTTGTATATGCTAATTATTTCCTGTACTGACGATTATTGGTTCCTTTATATCCCCATGCTGGATACCTATAGGAATATATATAGATTATGATGTATTTTTAATACGTTAGACAGGAAAGGAGGCATTGAGATTTTGTTTGTTGTCTTTTTTTAAAATTAAAATCTTTTAAACTAAATTCTCTTTCCCCCCCTTTTTTTGTTATACTCACATTTATGTCAAAAAAGTCAATTTTTGTCAACAATTTTTGTTGAACTTTAAATACACATGTGAGGTATCGCTGCAATCGGTAGAGCGAGAGCAATAATTCTAGCCCTAGACCTCCTCTGTAACTCAAAACATGCAACCTGTAGAATTTTTTAAACATCGCCTATAAATATTTTTAAGGGTAAAAGTTTGTCACCATTCCATGAGCGGTCACAATTTTGCAGCGTAACATGTTGGGTATCAATCTACTCAGCATAAATTTATCTTTCACAATATAGACAAAAATTGCATTAACTTGACTTTTGTCTTATTTTTAATAAAAAAAAAGTGTTTTTTCCCAAAAATAAAAAGTGCACTTGTAAGCCATTGTACACACAGTCCGACAACAAAATCCATCGGAATAATTCCGACGGATTAATTCCGGAAGAGGTCCGGAAGTGATGTTGCATACACACGGTCGGACTAAGTTGTCGGAAAATCCGATTGTACATAACGTGATGACGTTATTTCGTTACAATGGGGCTACGTTCAGGCTAGTAGCCAATAGCTTTGGTCTAGGAATTTGATCTGAGCATGCGTGGCACTTTGTCCGTCGGAGTAGGCTACACATGATCGGAGTATGTCCGATCGGAGCATTTTGTCGGAAAATTTTACCGGCAAGTTGGTCTATCGGATATTCCAATGGAAACAGTCCGATGGAGACCACACACAGTCGGAATATCCGACAAAATGGTCCGATAGGACACATTCCGTCGGAATCTCTGACCGAAGGGCTTAGACCGCTGCACAAATACAGTGTGACAGAAAGTATTGCAGCGACCGCCATTTTATTCTCTAGGGCAGTGATTCTCAACCAGGGTTCCTCCAGAGGTTGCTAGGGGTTCCTTCAGCATTGGGCAATTTCTGCCTCTCAGATAAGTCCCCACTCACACCATTGATCTTTTTAGCTATCTGTAAGGAGGTAATTCTTCCCAATGACCACAAGTGTAAGGACCATTCTTCCCACTGACCATCACACTAATGTATCACGAGTTGTAGATTTCTAATTTTTAGCAGAGGGTTCCCCAAGACTGGAGAACTATTTCAAGGGTTTCTCTGTGTTGAGAATGTTGAGAAAGGCTGCTCTAGGGTGTTAGAAAATATTTTTATAATGTTTGGGGGTTCTAAATAATTTTCTAGCAAAAACAAACTGTTTTTAACTTGTAAACAACAAATCTCAGAAACAGGCTTGGTTAACCTCTCTTTTGAATGGAGTTGGTGTCGAAAGGGTTTTATTGTCCTATAAAGATAACAATAAAATATTTTGTTATTTTTATTTGTTTTTCCAATAAACTTTTGTGTTGGATGCTTATATGAGTATTAACAATATTTCATTTATATAACTATCAGTCCCTTAACGAGAGCAGATATTTTGTGTTTTCTTTTTATTGTCCTATAAAGACCTTGTGTAATGGACCAATGTAAATAATTTTGCAAGACAGGTCAAGCTATTCATCTTGTTTTTTTTGACGCATTGCTAAACAGCAGCCCATCCGATCTGCCCTTTGGTGACATGGCTGATAAGTTTGGTGTCTACTTCTCTGAAAAGACAGCCGTGTATACTTTAGAGAGGTTTAGGTCAGCTCTGGTTTATATAAGTGAACAGCAAGTACAAAGTAGAAACCACTCAATGTTTATTGTTGGGAGACATTTTCTTCTCTTTGAGGTAAAGTAGTGTTTACATTCATGAATATATGGCTGTAGCAAACTAGATGGCCACTGATGTACACCAGTGATGGGCATAATTTAAAGCTGCCTGTACAGATAAGAGCATTTAAATGTGGAGGCAGGATCCAAGCATATTTGGCTAAGCAGGCAATTAAACTCCATGGAGGGGGGAAGGAAGTAGGAGCCATCGGATGTTCCATTTCCGGTTTATCTATTGAGGAACAATAGTTAGCAGACAATGTTTTCTAACATTTCCAACAAACTGCATCGTAGGCAAAAGGTCACCTGGATCTGTTTGAAGCTACCATAGACATTAGATGCTCTTTACCGGCAGAAAATCTTGTTTGGAGATATGTGGTGCTATCATCATCATCACGGCAAAGTCAACATTTTGGGACTCTGTAGGGTCCTTGATGTATGAAGGAATCCTACAGATTGAAAAAACATATGCAACTGTGAAACTCATCAGAGCTGTATGCTGTAAAACTAACAAAGACGTTCTCCACAGTCCAGTTGTGCGGTGAATACTTTACATTCATGGTCCTTATCTGCTGGAAAGATAATTCAGAACAGCAATTGGTCATAGTAGATGGTGGTGAGAGCCAAGATCTACCTGGAACATTTTGTTTGAGGTTTATCTGAATGCAGCGTCCAGAAACAATGGCTTCTTTATGGTGACAATTATGTTAATTTAATAAATTATCTTGATAGCATTTATTGATATGGCCAATGGAGCCATCCACATTATCACTACATCTTCCTCCTTGTTCAGGCTTCAATTCAGGCAACTGAGACAAATATTGCAAAAGACATGAGACGGTCACTCAGTTTCAGTACCTTTGGGCTGCTTGTAGACATTTGTGGGTGCTCAGATGTAAAGGTCCTTAGTCCAAAAGGTAGTGGTAGAGGGGCGCTGTCAGGACCAGGGTCTGAACCCACAACTCCTTCTGCGTCTGGCCCTAGCTCTTCTTGTTGAACCACCTGGGATGCTGGTCAGATCCCCATCTGACCTCTTGCCTTGTCTCTTGTTTCTAGTGAACCTTGAACTCTTTGCTCCACCCATGAGCTTCCTGATTTAAGCCATGTCTCTGCACTTCCCACTGCTTGGTCCCAACCTGAAACCACTTGTTACCAACTTTTTGCTTGTTCCTTGACTACCCTTATAGTTACATAGTTACATAGTTAGTCAGGTTGAAAAAAGACACAAGTCCATCCACTTCAACCAAAAAAAACTATATATATATATATATATATATATATATATATATATATATATATAAAATAAATATCATACCAGCCCATATACCCAATTCTATACCCACAGTTGATCCAGAGGAAGGCAAAAAACCCCAGCAGAGCATGATCTAATTTACTAAAGCAGGGGAAAAAATTCCTTCCTGATCCCCCGAGAGGCAATCGGATTTTCCCCGGATCAACTTTACCTATAAATGTCAGTACCCAGTTATATTATGTACCAATTATTATATTATGCTTGATTCCAACCTGCAACCACTTGTTACCAACCTTCGGCCTGTTCCTCGACTACACTTCTGCTTGATTCCAAACTGCAACCATTTGTTAAGAACCTTTGGCTTGTTCCTCGACTACGCTTCTGCTTGATTCCAACCTGCAACCACTTTTCACCAACATTTGGCTTGTTCCTCGACTACGCTTCTGCTTGATTCCAACCTGCAACCACTTGTACCAACCCTTGGCTTGTTCCTCAACTACACTTCTGCTTAATTCCAACCTGCAACCACTTGTCACCAATATCTTTCTTGTTCCTCGACTACACTTCCGCTTGAGTCCAACCTAAAACCACTTGTTGCCGACCTTTTTCTTGTTTACTGGTGACGTTTCTGCTTTATCCTTATCTGTTATATCTGCTACTGAACCCTGGCCTCTCACCTCATAGGACCACAACCTGGTACTAACATGCAGCAAAACCCATTTCCACCATCAGGAGCTCCGGTGCTTAGGCCCTGCACCTCAGGTGAGCCTGTGGCATCCACCAGGATAACCTGTTCATGTACTTATCCAGCAGGTCGGTGGGAGCCTCTCTACTGCTATAGCTACTGGTCTCCGAACCTGACCCCTGACCGTGACAGGCACTGATCACGGATTTTTACAGGTTATCATATGTGGACAAAGTCTTTACTTGAGCCAAGTTGGTCTGTATTGGGCAGATCACCACAAAAATGGGAATCACTCAAGAGAAGACATTTACATGAGTGAAATCCAAGGGTACGCTGATTGATTTGCAGGAAGAAGATGTTAAAGACAACAGTCAGCGCTGGTGTTTACAGTAAAAATAGCAAGTAGCAAGAAAAGGGTACTCTTTTACTCAAAATAAAAGCGTGATTTGAAGCAAAAATTTCAATGATAGTCCTATAAAAAAACTCCTTCAGAATTTTTATAAGACGTTCTAGGCCTTAGCAGCAATCTGAAGTGAACTTGCAAACTCTTCGTCCTACACACGAACTTCTTTTGAAGTTATTTAAAAACTTACAAAGCTTTCGAAGAAAAAAAAAGAAAAAAAAAAGTAAAATCTCACACAACCTTTCCCAGATCACCTAATAAATCAATGTACTTCTTTGTCTCTGGCCAGATAAAAATGAAGGGGAATGAGGTGAAGAAATAATTAGTGGGGGGACCATTCAGGAGAATCTGATAGCGCAGACAGAGAACAGAAAACAGCAGCTGAAGTATAACATTTTTCTGCCAGGCCCTCTGACAGAACCGTCAGCCGCCACGTTCCAGGTCCTGGCAAGGAGGTTACAGGGTTACACAGAGATACCACTAATAATCTACAAGGTAAATATGGCTGAACCTTTCACTAGATCCATCAGGACACAGATAAAGGTGTCATGGGCTTTGTCAAATACCAGGCCTTCCTCATCACAATGGCCTGTCATCACTCGTCCATCACTTAGGATGGCTTACATGTTCATCTTCAAACTGGGCCAAGGAATGCAGGAAAGTCAATGACTGAAATTGGGTTCTAATTGGTTTACAAAATCAACTTCAATTAGCTAAAAGGGTTTATAGATAGAAATGTAAGCATCAGATGATTTCCAGTTTACTTTGCAATACTAAATAGGGGAAAGAATTGATATTATGTAAAAATAGCACTTTTTTTCATTTTGTCATATTTTTTAGGATACTTGTAGAACTTTTTATAAATTTTTCATTTTTAGGTTAAAAGTAGGGAGTGGGGATCAAACTTTGGAGCATGCACAGTCTGTGCTAAATATATCTCATTGTCCAGAATACTTTACTTGTGGTGCTCCTTCCATGTCCAATGTCCAGGTAAGTCTTATGGTAGCCGCAGAGGTGTACACCCAGCACACCCCCTGCGCACACCTATGGGTAACTGTAAATTAAACAGAACTTGTGCCCCCTTATATCAAGTGTCCCTATCAGTGTCACCTCTTATATCAGGGGTCTTCATCTAGGTCACCCCTTACAACAGGGGTCTTCATCAGAATGCCCCCTTACATCAGGGTCTCCATCACAGTCCCCCTTTATATGTATTGTCCCCATTAGAGTGTTCCTTACATCAACTGCCCCCATCAGAATGCCCCTTACATGGATTTCCCCCATGAGAGTGCCCCTTACATCAACTGTGTGCATCAGAGCACTCCCTTACATCAACTGCCCCTATCAGAGTGCCCCTTACATGGATTGTCCCAATCACAGGGCCTCTTACATGAATTGTCCCCATCAGAGGGCCCCTTACATGGATTGCCCCCATCAGAGGGTCCATTACATGGATTGTCCCCATCAGAGGACCCATTACATGGATTGTCCCCATCAGAGGACCCATTACATGGATTGTCCCCATCAGAGGACCCATTACATGGATTGTCCCCATCAGAGGGCCCGTTACATGGATTGTCCCAATCACAGGGCCCCTTACATGGATTGTCCCCATCAGAAGGCCCCTTACATGTATTGTCCCAATCACAGGGCCTCTTACACGGATTGTCCCCATCAGAGGGCCCCTTACATGAATTGTCCCCATCAGAGAGCCCCTTACATGGATTTTCCCCATCAGAGGGCCCATTACATGGATTGTCCCCATCAGAGGGCCCCGTACATGGATTGTCCCAATCACAGGGCCCCGTACATGGATTGTCCCAATCAGAGTGCCCCTTACATGGATTTTCCCCAACAGAGTGCCCCTTACATGGATTTTCCCCAACAGAGTGCCCCTTACATGGATTTTCCCCAGTAGAGTTCCCCTTACGTGGATTTTTCCCAGCAGAGGGCCCCTTACATCAATTGCCCCCATCAGAGTGCCCCTTACATCAATTGCCCCCATCAGAGTGCCCCGTTACATAAATTGTCCATATCAGAGTGCCTCTTCAGGGATTGCCCCCATCAGAGTGCCCCCTTACATTAACTGGCCACATCAGAGTGTTCCTTTAGATCATTTTCCAGTTAAACTGGCACAAAGATCAGCGGATGTTTTCCCAGAGACCCAGAAGGAAGGGATCGAAACTAAAGTCTGAGGGGGCACAGCCCACCCCAGCACCCCCTAGATCCAAGTCTGAAAGCCCTTAACCACTTCAAAACAGGGCACTTATGCACCTTCCTGCCCAGACCAATTTTCAGCTTTTAGCGCTGTCACTCTTTGAATGACAATTGCGCGGTCATGTATCACTCTACCCAAAAAAAAATATTTTTATCATTTTTTCCCACAAATAGAGCTTTCTTTTGGGGTTTTTTTTTTTTGAGCTATAAATAAAAAATATCAAAAAGTAAAAAAAAAAAAGTTTTTCCTAGTTTCTGTTACAAAACTTTGTAAATAAGTTTGTTTTCGCCTTCACTGACGGGCACTTATGAGGCAGTACTGATTGGCACTGATGATGAGGCACTTATATGCAGCACTGATAGGCACTGATAAGCAGCACCGATGGGCACTGATAGGTAGCACTGATGGGCATTCATAGGCGGCACTGATGGGCACTCATAGGCGGCACTGATAGGTGGCACTGGAGGGCACTTATAGGTGGCACTAAATGGCATCACTGATTGGCACAGAATGCCATTCCTATTGGGCACTGATTGGCATCCCTGGTTGTCTCTAGTGGGCTTATCTGGTCATTGGTGGGCATCAATCAGTGCAGAACCCCCCCCCCCCGCCCGTCAGGAGAGTAGCCGAACGGCTCTCCTTTACTTGCATCTGTCAGTGCGAGTATTATTATTATTATTATTATTATTATTATTATACAGGTTTTATATAGCGCCAACAGTTTGCTCAGCGCTTTACAACATAAGGGCAGACATTACATTTACATTACAATTTGGCACAAGAGGAATAAGAGGGCCCTGCTCGTTAGAGCTTACAATCTAAAAAGGAAGGGGCAATTGATACAGGAGGTAATTGCTGTGGGGGATGAGCTGATGGGGGAAGTAAAACAGTGTTAGTTAGAAGCAGGATAGGCTTCTTTGAAGAGAAGGGTTTTCAGGGATCGTCTAAAGATGGATAGATTAGGGGACAGTCGGACAGATTGGGGTAGGGAGTTCCAGAGGATGGGAGAAGCTCTGGAGAAATCCTGGAGGCGAGCATGGGAGGAGGGGACAAGGGAGCTAGAGAGCGGGAGGTCTTGAGATGACCGAAGAGGGCGGTTTGGTTGGTATTTTGGGACCAGGTCAGTGATGTAGCTGGGGGCAGAGTTATGGATGGCTTTGTAAATTATTGTTAGTACTTTGAATTTTATTCGTTGGGTGAGTGGAAGCCAGTGCAGGGATTGGCAGAGAGGGGTGGAGGACACTGAATGGCTGGTAAGGTGGATGAGTCTGGCAGCGGCATTCATTATGGACTGGAGGGGGGATAGCCTATGAGGAAGAGCCTATACAAGGCTTTTCCTGTTTGCACTGATTGGACACAGCTGATCACGTGGTCATAGGCTCTTTACCCAGATTGGAGATGCGGTGTGTCAGACTGACACACCACACCACCGATCGCCACGCTGCATGCGTGATCACGACTTATCCTGCTGGACGTCATATGACAGTCCCATCCCCCCACAGTTAGAAAGACTCCCTAGGACACACATTTAACCCCTTAATTGCCCCTTAGTTTTAACCCCTTCCCTGCCAATAATATTTATACAGTAATCATGGCTAATTTTTAGCTCTTATAATTGTCACTGGTCCCAAAAAAGTGTCAAAAGTGTCCGATCTGTCCGCCGCAATGTCGCAGTCCAGCAAACAACCACTGATCACCACCATTACTAGTAAAAAATGAATAATAAAAATGCCATAAAATTTATTCCCTATTTTGTAGACGCTATAATTTTTCCGCAAACCAAACCATCAATATACGCTTGTTGCGATTTTTTTTTTTTTTTTTTTTTACCAAACATATGTAAAATACATATTGGCCTAAACTTCTGGAGAAATTTGTTTTTTAATATTTTTTGGGGGATATTTACTATAGCAGAAAGTAAAAAATATATATATATATATTTTTTTTTTTCAAAATTGTCGCTCTTTTTTTGTTTATAGCACAAATAATAAAAACCGCAGAGGTGATCAAATACAACCAAAAGAAAGCTCTATTTATTTATAATTTTGTTTGGGTACAACGTCGCACGACCGCACAATTGTCAGTTAAATGCGACGCAGTGCCGTATCGCAAAAAATGGCCCGGTCATGAAGGGGGCAAATTCTTCTTAAGTGGTTAAACATTTTGTTTGATTGTAAGTCTCCATGCACACTGAAGCTGATAAACTGCAGTTTATTGGCGTTTGGGCGTTTTTTGTAAAAGCCCATAAATTCCACTCTATGTTAGCCTATGTGTCCATGCACACATGGACGTTTTTCAGCTTTAATGAGCAGTGGAGTTTATGGGCTTTTTTCTGAACGCCAGAAATTCGCGTTCAAAGTGCCGTTTTTCAGTGGCAAAAAACGACAAACGCTGATTAACGCTCATTAACGCTCATTAACGCTCGTTCATTAGTGTTCGGCATTCTATTTTTCAATGCATTGTGGGATTTTTGGAGTGTCCTCTGTGTATTTTTATAAAAAACGCCCATTAACGCTAACGCTGTAAAACGCTCATTAACGCTAGTATAAAACGCTGTTAAAAGCAGGTTTTTCAACCAGCGTTTTCTGCCAGCAATCTGGCGTCCAGAAATAGCTTTTTTGAGCTTCAGTGTGCATGGAGCCTAATGCTATTTGTTTTACATTTGAACAATTGATTTTAGGATTACAGGAAGTGATGTAATGTTTTTGTTTGCATGAAATCCTATCAGCAACTTACTCAGGCTACAGTATTTGGCTCCATGCACACTGAAGCTCAAAAAAGCTATTTCTGGACGCCAGATTGCTGGCAGAAAACGCTGGTTGAAAAACCTGCTTTTAACAGCGTTTTATACTAGCGTTAATGAGCGTTAATGAGCGTTTTACAGCGTTAGCGTTAATGGGCGTTTTTTATAAAAATACACAGAGGACACTCCAAAAATCCCACAATGCATTGCAAAATAGAATGCCGAACACTAATGAACGAGCGTTAATGAGCGTTAATGAGCGTTTGTCGTTTTTTGCCGCTGAAAAACGGCACTTTGAACGCGAATTTCTGGCGTTCAGAAAAAAGCCCATAAACTCAACTGCTCATTAAAGCTGAAAAACGTCCATGTGTGCATGGACACATAGGCTAACATAGAGTGGAGTTTATGGGTTTTTACAAAAAACGCCCCAAACTCCAATAAACTGCAGTTTATCAGCTTCAGTGTGCATGGAGCCTTTAGGTTAACGGTCAGTTGTGAAACACAAGTGGATTTAGACTAGAACAGTCCAGAGGTTCACGGTTGGGACCATGAAGCAGCTTTAGGATAAGTAGAGGTACTACTCACAGATCCTGGGGCAGAATGAGTCTTTTGTAGTCCAGCATCCAGTCCATTAGTGTAGTAAGTGTAGCAATATGGTTACAATTAATGAAGGTGCAACAATTATAGCAACTCACATGGTTGATGATTAACCACTTCCCTACCCACCCATAGTCATATGACGCCCCCAGATGGGATCTCCCATCCAGGGTGGGCATCATATGACGTCCTCCAATTCCCGGCCGCCTAGGGGGCGGGCACCTGGTGCACGTGCCCTGGCGGCGTCGATGTCCGCCGGGCAGCCGCGATTGCCCGGGAACACAGCAGGACCGTGGATCGGTGTATGTAAACACACAGATCCATGTCCTGTCAGTGGAGAGGAGACCAATGGTGTGTTCCCAGTACAGAGGAACACCGATCGGTCTCCTCCCCTTGTGAGTCCCCTCCCCCCACAGTTAGAATCACTCCCATAGGGAACATATTAACCCCTGCAGCGCCCCCTGGTGTTAACCCCTTACCTGCCAGTCATATTTACACAGTAATCAGTGCATTTTATAGCACCGATCGCTGTGTAAATGTGAATGGTCCCAAAAATTGTGTCAAAAGTGTCCGATATGTCTGTCACAATCACGAAAAAAAAAAAATCGCAGATCGCTGCCATTACTAGTAAAAAAAAAAAAATAATAAAAAAAAATGCCATAAATATATCCCCTATTTTGTAGACGCTATAACTTTTGCGCAAACCAATCAATATACGCTTATTGCGATTTTTTTACCAAAAATATGTAGAAGAATACGTATCGGCCTAAACAGAGGGAAAATTTTTATTTTATTTTTTAAATGGGATATTTATTATAGCAAAAAGTAAAAAATATTGTGTTTTTTTCCAAATATGTCGCTATTCTTTTGTTTATAGTGCAAAAAATAAAAACCGCAGAGGTGATCAAATACCACCAAAAGAAAGCTCTATTTGTGGGGAAAAAATGACGTCAATTTTGTTTGGGTACAACGTCGCACGACCGCGCAATTGTCATTTAAATCGGCGCTGTGCCGAATCGCAAAAAGTGCTCTGGTAAGGAAGGGAGTAAAATCGTCCGGGGCTGAAGTGGTTAAAAGAGGCACATCTAAGTATGCAGGCATCCGGGGTAAAGCGCTCCAGATAGACCATCCCCCACACCGCCGGCTCTCCTCGCTGTCTGTCTGCAATCGTGACCGGGAAGACTACCTTGCAGTAGAGCGATCTGAAAGCGAGGCTTGAACTGCTCGTGGAGCGCAGTGTGGAAGGGATGACGTCGATGGCGGTGCGGGGGATGGTCTATGTGGACAGCTTTAACCAGGATGCCTGCATGCTTAGATGAGTCCGTTATAATCATCAATCATGTGAGTTTCTAAATGTTATTACAGTAAAACCTTGGATTGCGAGCATAAGTCGTTCCAGAAACATGCTTGTAATCCAAAGCACTTGCATATCAAAGCAAATTTCCCCATAACAAATAATGGAAACTCAAATGATTTGTTTCACAACCATTTATTTATCGGTCCTTCAGTTTATAGTCCATATAAAAAGATTATAGCGATGTGATTGGTTGCGTAACCATAAAATGTCCATCCACACATGGAAACCTCCACAAGGGGATTAGAAGAAAAATCCAGCAGGAGCCACAGAGTATAAAAAAGAAGAGAGGCGCCTCTAAGTGTAGCAATATGTTTCTAAATGTTGTACCTTCATAAAATGTAATAATATTGCTATACTTAGCCCTTGTACACACGATCGGAGATTTCGACGGAATGTGTCCGATCGGAGCGTTTTGTCGGATATTCTGACTGTGTGTGGTCTGCATCGGACTGTTTCCGTCTGAATATCCGTCAGACCAAATTTTCCAACTTGCTGGAAATATTTTCCGACAAACTGCTCCGATCGGACATACTCCGATCATGTGTAGAGAATTCCGATCGGACAAAGTGCCACGCATGCTCAGATCAAATTCTTACATCAAAGCTATTGGCTACTAGCCTGAACGTAGTCCCGTCGTAACGAAATTACGTCATCACGTTCTGAAAGATCGGATTTTCTGACAACTTTGTCCGACCGTGTGCATGCAACAGTTTCGGACAAAATCTGACGGATTTGGTTGTCGGAATCTCCGACCGTGTGTACAAGGGCTAAGTGTAGCAATATGTTGCTAAATGTTGTACCTTCATTAAATGTAACCATATTGCTACACTTAGAGGCGCCTCTCTTCTCTTTTATACTCAGTTGTTACATAGTTACATAGTTAGTCAGGTTGAAAAAAGACACAAGTCTATCCAGTTGAACCTTAAAAACAAATAAATAAAATAAAAAATAATCGTACAATTCAATATACCCAATTTTATGCCCACAATTGATCCAGAGGAAGGTGTGACGTGACGCTACTTGTATATCAAGACATCGCTTGTATATCAAGTCAAAATGTATTAAAAAATGTTGCTTGTCTTGCAAAACTCTCTCAAACCAAGTTACTCTCAATCCAAGGTTTTTGCTGCACGTACAATTCCAGACAATACAACAGATGCCTCTCCTTCAGCTCCACTTTGTGTCTGCCAGGGCGCTAATCCTGGTAGTAAAACCGGATTTTCTCTTCCAGCTATTTTGGAATTTATAAAGGTTTCAGGTGATCATAGTAAAACTCTTGCCGAAACTTCTGCAATGATTCACAAACAGGTAGATCTGGTTCTGGAAGAGCGCATATCGGTCTCTCATTAATCTTTTGGATTGGATCCAATGTCAATGAGGAAAAACCTTTTCTTACAACTCAGATTTCCAAGGTGGAAAAAAAAAAAAAAAAAAAGTAATAATAATTTTAGACAGCAGGAACTCCCTTCCCCTTGTAATCATTGTAATGTGCCAGGATCTCCCCCGGAGCTGAACAGCGACAATAAAACAAACCTGTCCGGGCCATTGATATTTAAATATTCGTGTGTTACGACTTGTAGCCAACATTAAAAGATGGCTGCAGGATTATCCAGCCACATGGCATTCTTCGTGATCAACAGGGGGGGGGGGGGGGGCGAGCCGCCATACTTTTGCTATATAAACTACCGTACGACGCATACTAGACATGTGCGATTCGTTACTAATCGAAATTCGGACTAAAATGTTAATTATGCGGAGTCTTGGATGTATTTGAGTCTCCTAATCACAATAGTAACTTCAACGAATCTGAAATAAATTATAACAAAAATAACAAATTCATTTGTTTGCGACTTCAGAGGGTTTTATAAGTTCAATAACTACTCGCTGACCGCCCCATAGCCGGCATCCTGCTACAGGGTGGCCGTTCTGTTCAGAATCACACACACACACACACACACACACATATTGTATATATACAGTATCTCACAAAAGTGAGTACACCCCTCACATTTTTGTAAATATTTTATTACAGTGAAACCTTGAATTGCGCGCATAATTCGTTCCAGAAACACACTTGTAATCCAAAGCACTTGTATATCAAAGTGAATTTCCCCATAAGGAATAATGGAAACTCAAATGATTTGTTTCACAACCATTTATTCATAAATCCTTCAGTTTATAGTCCATATAAAAAAGATTATAGCGATGTGATCGGTTGTGTAACCATAAAATGTCCATCCACAAAGGGAATAAGAAGAAAAATCCAGCAGGAGCTACAAAGCGTAATGCCCCGTACACTTGGTCGGACATTCCGACCACAAAACCCCAAAAAATCTGATGGATTTTGGCCGAAACTTGTCTTGCGTACACACAGTCGCACAAAGTTGTCGGAAAATCCGATCGTTCTGAATGCGGTGACGTAGAACACGTAAGTCGGGACTATAAACGGGCCAGTAGCTAATAGCTTTCATCTCTTAGTTTATTCTGAGCATACGTGGCACTTTGTCCGTCGGAATTGTCTACACGTGATCGGAATTTATGCGATTGGATTTTGTTGTCGGAAAACTTTGTGCGTTGGAAAATCTGACGGAAAAAGTCCGATGGAGCCCACACACGGTCGGATTTTCCGACAACATGATCCGGTCGCACATTTTCCGTCGGAAAATCCGAACGTGTGTACGGGGCATAAAAAAGAAGGGAGGCACCTCTAAAGCCGCGTACACACGTAGCCGTCTGTCCGACGTACTTAGTCTGACGGACTTCCCGCCAGACTGTCCGTCGGACTTTCCGAACGGGCTACTTGCCCACACACGGCACTTTTTCAGCGGACTAATACGGCGCACTAAGTCCGCCATACTATCCGCCCTACTTTTGAAATGAACGGACTCGCCCACGCACGCGGAGGAAAGTCCGCTCATTTCGAGCGCATCTCCAGGTAGGCGGGGCCCGCGAAGGATACGTTGCTCGCCCCGCCGCCTGGTATGGACTTAAAGGGGAACCCCAACGCCGAAAAAAATCGGCGTGGGGATCCCCCCAAAGTCCACAACAGACCCTTGTACGAGCACGCTACCCGGCTGGCCAGGAAAGGAGGGGCGAGCGAGCACCCCCCCTCCTGAGCCGCACCAGGCCGCGTGCCCTCAACATGGGGGGGTGCCATGGGGAAGGGGGGGCTGCGCGGCCCTCCCACCCCAAAGCACCTTGTCCCCATGTTGATGAGGACAAGGGCCTCTTCCCGACAACCCTGGCCGTTGGTTGTCGGGGTCTGCGGGCGGGGGGCTTATCGGAATCCGGGAGCCGCCTTTAATAAGGGGGGCCCCGGATACCGGCCCCCCACCCTATGTGAATGAGTATGGGGTACAATGTACCCCTACCCATTCACCTGTAAAATAAAGTACAAAAAAAAAAAAAAAACACAACACACAAGATAAAATAATTTATTGCACAGCTCCGGGGGTCTTCCGTCTTCGGGGGTCTTCTCGCCGGACTCCTCCGCTATCGTCTTGTAGCTCTTTTACTAGCGGAGGAGCCCGGCTTTCTTCTTCGTCGCCGCGGCCTCTTCTTCCGACTTCGGGGGTCTTGTCCCCCTCTTCGGTTCTTCTGTCGGGCCACCGCGCCTTCTTATAGCTCTTTTACAGGCGGTGGCCCGGTCTTCTGTCGCCGCCGCCGTCGTCTTCCGTTCTTCTTCTTCTTCTCCTTCTTCTCCTGGAGATGTTGACTCGACGCTCTCTCCGGCCGCAATGCCAGGGACGCGCTGCGCTGCGACTTATATAGGGACAAGGGGCGGGGTCACATGGGTTGATGTCACATGGGTTGGTTGCACATGGTGACCCCGCCCCCTTACGATGTCACAGTCCCGGAGGATGCTGGGACTGTCGCCATGTGACATCAACCCATGTGACCAACCCATGTGACATCAACCCATGTGACACCGCCCCTTGTCCCTATAGAAGAAGAAGAAGAACGGAAGGCGGCGGCGACAGAAGACCGGGCCACCGCCTGTAAAAGAGCTATAAGAAGGCGCGGTGGCCCGGCAGAAGAACCGAAGAAGGGGACAAGACCCCCGAAGTCGGAAGAAGAGGCCGCGGCGACGAAGAAGAATGCCGGGCTCCTCCGCTAGTAAAAGAGCTACAAGAAGATAGCGGAGGAGTCCGGCGAGAAGACCCCCGAAGACGGAAGACCCCCGGAGCTGTGCAATAAATTATTTTATCTTGTGTATTGTGTTTTTTTTGTACTTTATTTTACAGGTGAATGGGTAGGGGTACATTGTACCCCATACTCATTCACATAGGGTGGGGGGCCGGTATCCGGGGGCCCCCTTATTAAAGGGGGCTCCCGGATTCCGATAAGCACCCCGCCCGCAGACCCCGACAACCAACGGCCAGGGTTGTCGGGAAGAGGCCCTTGTCCTCATCAACATGGGGACAAGGTGCTTTGGGGTGGGGGGGGCCGCACGGCCCCCTCTTCCCCAATGCACCCCCCATGTTGAGGGCACGCAGCCTGGTACGGCTCGGAGGGGGGTGCGCTCGCTCGCCCCTCCTTTCCTGGCCGCCCGGGTAGCGTGCTCGGACAAGGGTCTGTTGTGGACTTTGGGGGACCCTCACGCCGATTTTTTTCGGCGTTGGGGTTCCCCTTTAAGTCCATACCAGGCGGCGGGGCCAGCAACGTATCCTTCACGGGCCCCACCTACCTGGAGACCCGCTCGGGAAAAGTCCGTTCATTTCAAAAGTACGGCGGACTGGCATACACACGGCTGGATTGTCCGCCGAAATGCGAGTCCGGCGGGAAGATTGGAGTGTAAAACTACATTCTAAGTCCGCCGTACTTTCGGGTCAAAAAAGTATGCCGGAGGCTACACACGGGGGGATTGTTTGGCGGACTTTTGAATTTGCCGGACTTTTCCACCCGATTGTTTGATCGTGTGTACGCGGCATAAGTGTAGCAATATGTTGTAAATGTTGTATCTTCATTAAATGTAACCATGTTGCTAAAGTTAGAGGCGCCTCTCTTCTCTTTTATACTCAGTTGTGACATATCACCTAAACTCGCTTATCCATGCCTTCATGGACCTTGCTTTGTGCACTGGTGCGCAGTCATGTTGGAACAGGAAGGGATCATCCCCAAACTGTTCCCACAAAGTTGGGAGCATGAAATTGTCCAAAATGTCTTGGTATGCTGACATCTTAAGAGTTCCCTTCACTGGAACTAAGGAGCCAAGTCCAACCCCCTGAAAAACAACCCCCACATCATAATCCCCCCCCCCCCCTCCACCAAATGATTTGATGGGGTGGTCAAATTATTTCGGCAATATAGTGTGGATGAGCGAGTTTGGGGTGGAGGAACTTGACTGGCCTGCACAGAGCTCAACTCGATAGAACACCTTTGGGATGAATTAGAGCGGAGACTGCGAGCCAGGCCTTCCCGTCCAACATCAGTGCCTGACCTTACAAATGATCTTCTGGAAGAATGGTCAAACATTCCCATAGACACACTCCTAAACATTGTGGACAGCCTTCCCAGAAGAGTTGAAGCTGTTATAGCTGCAAAGGGCGGAGCCAACTCAATATTGAACCCTACAGACTAAGACTGGGATGCCATTAAAGTTCATGTGCGTGTAAAGGCAGGCGTCCCAATACTTTTTGACAATATAGTATATATCCATCATCATACAACTCATAGAGCTCTGAAGAAGAGGATTTACCCTTGAACGGCTTGTGTCTGCACCATGTGATGTTGGGTAGTTTACCTTCAGCTTTTTGTAGAACATCTGGCCGGTATAGGTTTTGCATTTTTATATCTATGAGCCACTAAGTGTGATTTGCGAGTATAATTACTTGTGTCTAATAATTCAATAAATATTGGTGCGCCCTTCTTGTTGTGTAGTTACCAAGATTTACATGGCTATCTCATCCCTGAGCCAACATCTCAGTCCAGGAAAGAGATGGTGACCCTTGATGATGTCTGAAGAAACATGGTGCCAGCAGATGACAATACACATAAAGCCCCATACACACTATCAGATTATCTGCTGAGTTTTTCCTTCAGATTTACCAAAACCATGTAGTGGAAGGGCCTGCCTGATTGCAGACACATTGAAACTCCTAAGGTTTGTCCTCATATTATATGGTTTTGGTAAATCTGAAGGAAAAACTCAGCTGATAATCTGATAGTGTGTATGGGGCTTTACTCTTACCATGGAAAAAAAAAATCTTGCTGCTAGGTCCACTTACCTACCTGCAGATCCAAGAGATGACTGCATAGATATTAGTGAAATAACAATTGATATAAAAATGTGCTGCGCTATACCAAATCACACAAAAAATGTATAACATAAGTAAATAAAGAGTCCAATTAAATTCCAAAATCGTGACAATAGGTGACATCGAATCTTCCAAACAGTAAAAGAACAGGAAGGTGCTGTGAATCCCCCACCAGACTGCATTATTGTTGTCACCAGACACATATAGGCTTAGCAGAAACACTAAAGAAACATAAAAAAGCACTCTATATGATTATATCCACTCCTCGTTGGGTTCCGTCCTTTCATACCCCCCAGTAGAAATTATTAGGAGAGATATCCCTTTAAGACTCCTTTATCAGTATTTCCTCACATGAACCAGCACGTGGAAATAAAAAAAGGGGACAATATGCTCCACATAGTGTAAAACTGCATCACCTTATTGTTAAAAGCGCAAAAAAAAATGCACTCACATAAGAAGGGAATAGAATCGCAAACATCCAAATAAGCGCTCGGAATCGATCAGGAAGCCTCATCCACAAATACCACAAAAGACTTCAAGCTGATGTTAAAGGGGGGCAATACACGGTATTAAGGAACTGGGGTATGTAAACTTTTGATCAGGGTCCTTTGGGTAATTTCTGTTGCCATTATGATTTTGAAAAGAGTAAACACAGCGGATTTATAATAAACGGCATTCAGCCAAACACTAACCGTGAAAAGTTTTTGTATTGTCATTCATATTCTCAAAAAAAATGGCCAAGAAATCCTAAATTCTGCCGGGGTATGTAAACTTATGAGCACAACTGTATATAATGTTTGGGGGTAATTTTCTAGCAAAAAAATACTGATTCTAAGTTGTAAGCGACAAGTGTCAGATATAGGCCTGGTCTTAAAGTGGTTAAAAATGCACCACAAATGAACAGGAACTATTTTTACGGGGATATCAGTTGTAGTGCAGTGCGGGGGTAAAAGGGCTGTAAAAGTTATAGAACGAGACCCGGCACTTCTGAAACTTGGCCAAACTCACCCACCTTTCATCAGAGACAAAAGAAAGCCACTTAAAGGTGTCATACACCCGGCTATCAGACGTTTTCCCCCCTATACACACTGTTATTCTGTCCATTGTGCACACAAGTATTTTCTGACCCCCGTCACAAGTGCCCGCTGTGTCTGCAGATTAAGGATTTTTTTTATTTTTTTTTATTCAATCTGCTTTCAGACAAGGCTCTCCTTTCATGAATTCACTAACAGGACAGAAAAATCAATATCCCCCTGAATAGGGGAGAGGGATTAAAAGGATTCCACTCTCTACTTTCTCACCACAATAATTCTTGCTGATTTTTTTTTTTTTTTTAATGTTGCCTTGCAAAATAATTAAACTCCTTTTGTGTGGTTATGTCCAGGTGGGAGCTCGTTTGATGATCCGCCTGTTGTGACCGGCTGGATGAAAGAACTTCATAAAGGGAAAGACAGAAGGTGACGGTGACAAGGGATTGTTTATTCATGGAAACGTGGAAAGGCCCCCGGATTGTACAGAAGGAGTAGAGATAAGTGTGGCCGTCCTCCTGAACGTAACTCTCAACTTCCACTCTTTTACTCCAATGAGCAAAATAAAGGACATGGCGAGTGAAACTGAAATTCCAGCGCTGCCAGCGGAAAACTCTATCAATAGTCCTATCAAATAAAATGACAAAGACATAATATGTGAACAAGTAGAGCAGTGGATGGTGTCAGTAGAGCAGGGGATGGTGTCAGTAGAGCAGTGGATGGTGTCAGTAGAGCAGTGGATGGTGTCAGTAGAGCAGTGGATGGTGTCAGTAGAGGACGGTGTCAGTAGAGCAGTGGACGGTGTCAGTAGAGAAGAGGACGGTGTCAGTAGAGGACGGTATCAGTAGAGGATGGTGTCAGTAGGGCAGAGGATGGTGTCAGTAGAGGACGGTGTCAGTAGAGCAGTGGACGGTGTCAGTAGAGCAGAGGACGGTGTCAGTAAAGCAGTGGACGGTGTCAGTAGAGGACGGTGTCAGTAGAGCAGTGGACGGTGTCAGTAGAGGACGGTGTCAGTAAAGCAGTGGACGGTGTCAGTAGAGCAGTGGACGGTGTCAGTAGAGCAGTGGACGGTGTCAGTAGAGCAGTGGACGGTGTCAGTAGAGGACGGTGTCAGTAAAGCAGTGGACGGTGTCAGTAGAGCAGTGGACGGTGTCAGTAGAGCAGTGGACGGTGTCAGTAGAGCAGTGGACGGTGTCAGTAGAGGACGGTGTCAGTAAAGCAGTGGACGGTGTCAGTAGAGCAGTGGACGGTGTCAGTAGAGCAGTGGACGGTGTCAGTAGAGGACGGTGTCAGTAAAGCAGTGGACGGTGTCAGTAGAGCAGTGGACGGTGTCAGTAGAGCAGTGGACGGTGTCAGTAGAGCAGAGGACGGTGTCAGTAGAGCAGAGGACGGTGTCAGTAGAGCAGTGGACGGTGTCAGTAGAGCAGTGGACGGTGTCAGTAGAGGACGGTGTCAGTAAAGCAGTGGACGGTGTCAGTAGAGCAGTGGACGGTGTCAGTAGAGCAGTGGACGGTGTCAGTAGAGCAGAGGACGGTGTCAGTAGAGGACGGTGTCAGTAGAGCAGTGGACGGTGTCAGTAAAGCAGTGGACGGTGTCAGTAGAGCAGTGGACGGTGTCAGTAGAGCAGTGGACGGTGTCAGTAGAGCAGTGGAGGGTGTCAGTAGAGCAGTGGACGGTGTCAGTAAAGCAGTGGACGGTGTCAGTAAAGCAGTGGACGGTGTCAGTAGAGCAGTGGACGGTGTCAGTAGAGCAGTGGACGGTGTCAGTAGAGCAGTGGACGGTGTCAGTAGAGCAGTGGAGGGTGTCAGTAGAGCAGTGGACGGTGTCAGTAAAGCAGTGGACGGTGTCAGTAGAGCAGTGGACGGTGTCAGTAGAGCAGTGGACGGTGTCAGTAGAGCAGTGGACGGTGTCAGTAGAGCAGAGGACGGTGTCAGTAGAGCAGAGGACGGTGTCAGTAGAGCAGAGGACGGTGTCAGTAGAGCAGTGGACGGTGTCAGTAGAGCAGTGGACGGTGTCAGTAAAGCAGTGGACGGTGTCAGTAAAGCAGTGGACGGTGTCAGTAAAGCAGTGGACGGTGTCAATAGAGCAGAGGACGGTGTCAGTCGTTTTTTACAGTATTTTTTCTATTTTTTTTTTTTTCTTTTTAGCCCCATTGGGGGTGTCAGTCGGAGGAAAAATACCCTGTCATTGGTGTCAGTGGGAGGAATAGCGCCTCCTGCCCCCAATGCAGGTAATGCTCTAGGACTTAAGTACAATGTAAGACAACTCTTAGCCCTTGTACACACGATCGGAGATGTGTCCGATTGGAGCGTTTTGTTGGACTGTTTCCGTCGGACCAAATTTTCCAACTTGCCGGAAATATTTTCCGCCAAAATTCTCCGATCGGACATACGCTCATGTGTAGAGAATTCCGATCGGACAAAGTGCCACGCATGCTCAGATCAAATTCCTAGACCAAAGCTATTGGCTACTAGCCTGAACGTAGTCCCGTCGTAACGAAATAACATCATCACGTTCTGAATGATCGGATTTTCCGACAACTTTGTCCGACCGTGTGTATGCAACAATTTCGTACAAGATCCGTCGGATTTGGTTGTCGGAATCTCCGACCGTGTGTACAAGGGGTTAGTGTGATTGGTTTTCTTTTTGATATATGAAAGTCCAAATCTGCCTGAAAAGTGATATTATTTCACACCGCGAGTACTAATCATCACGAGCGCCATTTTCTCCTCATGTGACCCCCGTACAGAGAGCGCCGCATAGAACATTCCGGCCTTACAGAATTATGGGATTCTGGGGTCTCGGTTACATAACACAGAAAAGCTCGGCCCGGATTCCCTCCAACAAGGCGGCCTGTGTTGTCCTTCCCTCCGAGCAACACCGAGCTCTTCACTGATAGAGGAGAGAGTGGAGCACGTCTGCCCCCTGCTGTCCAGTTCTACACACTGCGAGCCTCATCACAAAGAGGACTTTCTATATTCAGTAAAATTTACAAATCTGCCAGAATACATTCCTGACTATTCAGTGATCAGACTGTACATTGTAACTTTGTAGAAGGGGGAGGAGTCATCTCCTCAGTTTCCCCTCCCCCAGTGATCAGACTGTACATTGTAACTTTGTAGAAGGGGGAGGGGTCATCTCCTCAGTTTCCCCTCCCCCAGTGATCAGACTGTACATTGTAACTTTGCAGAAGGAGGAGGAGGAGGCATCTCCTAAGTCTCCCCTCCCCCAGTGATCAAACTGTACATTGTAACTTGAGGAAATCACTCCTCCCCCTTCTACAAAGTTACAATGTACAGTCTGATCACTGGGGGAGGGGAGATTGAGGAAATTACTCCTCCCCCTTCTACAATCTCCCCTCCCCCAGTGATCAGACTGTACATTGTAACTTTGTAGAAGGAGGAGGAGTCGTCTCCTTAGTCTTCCCTCCCCCAGTGATCAGACTGTACATTGTAACTTTGTGGAAGGAGGAGGAGTCGTCTCCTTAGTCTTCCCTCCCCCAGTGATCAGACTGTACATTGTAACTTTGTAGAAGGAGGAGGAGTCGTCTCCTTAGTCTCCCCTCCCCCAGTGATCAGACTGTACATTGTAACTTTGTAGAAGGAGGAGGAGTCGTCTCCTTAGTCTTCCCTCCCCCAGTGATCAGACTGTCGGGAGCTCAGTCCAAGGAGTAGATGGTGATCCTGGATGATGCCTGAACAATGATGGCTCCATCCTTGTGGAGAGGTAATCCCTGGAAGTCTGACACTCGGGATTCTGCATTAAGGCTAGGTTCAACCCGCTGCGATGCGGGAACGCCGCGAATCCGCAGCGTTTTCCCGCATCGCATTACTCCCGCCGGCAGTTCACACTGCCCTATGCGGACGGCTGGGAGTGTCAATGTTATGTTAATGACACCCCCAGATCCGTCCGCATATCGCAGTGCGATCTGCACACTCGCACAGGAATCGGATCGCATGGTGTGAACCCCCATGCGATCCGATTCTGTTGCGGACCAAAAAAAGGGTCCCGTGCGAGTTTGCTGCGGGACCGATGCGAATTCAGCCATACTATCTGTATGGCTGAACTCACATCGCTACGGAGATCGGATGTGATTTGCGGTGCGAATCACATCCGGATCTCCCCCCGCAGCAGTGTGAACCCAGCCTTAATATGAAATGTAATTCTTTCATGAAATATCTTTGTGACTTTTTTGTTTATGGATATAAAATATAAAAGGGAATCTGTGGCTCTTACCTTCCGCCCATCCCCCATAGAGTGTGATTGGGGTCCTCATCCTTTCCTAGGAGGATTTCTTCCTCTCCTCCAATCTTCTCCTAGAGATCAGAAAAAAAAGTAATAGTAACAAGCGGGCAGGAAATGGGCGCCACCACATGCCCGGCTCCCAGTCTGTGTGCCTCTGCTCAGGACACGGGATTGGAAGGCTCTTCAGTGGCGCACTTTGCTGTGATTGGTCCCACACAGAGAAGGTTTCTGTCAGTGGGATAGAATCACCGCCCGGGATTTACTGCTAAAGAAAGAAACCAAAAAAAAAGAAATGAAATTTTATAGTTTGCTATACAGATCATTTTTCTCCTTCACTGATGTGTGATTATGGGCATTAATGAGGCGGTGCTGATGGGCACTGATAAGGCGGCACTGATGGGCACTGATGAGGAGGCACTGATGGGCACTAATGAGGAGGCACTGATGGGCATTAATGAGGCGGTGCTGATGGGCATTAATGAGGCGGCACTGGTGAGGCAGCACTGATGGGCATTAATGAGGCGGTGCTGATGGGCATTAATGAGGCGGCACTGATGGGCACTGGTGAGGTAGCACTGATGGGCATTAATGAGGCGGCACTGATGGGCACTGATGAGGCGGCACTGATGAGGCGGCACTGATGGGCACTGATGGGCACTGATGAGGCGGCACTGATGGGCACTGATGAGGCGGCACTGATGAGGTAGCACTGATGGGCACTGATGAGGCAGCACTGATACAGTGATTCTACTAGTTTTCGGAACCCGTGCTAAGAGAGCACCGGCTGCACTGAGAACACAGGAGGAGCCGCTGGCCGGGTGCCCCATTCAGAGGACACGGTGCATTTTCAGAATGCTTGCAAATAATTTTCTGATTGGACAAGGTGGAGTGTGACATCTCCTCTCCACCGCATCCAATCAGAGACCTTTGTTTTCACAATACAGCAGGGCAGCTGCTGGGCATGGGACCTGGAAGCTAGTGCAGATCACTGAAGTAGCAGTGTAGTAGAGTTGTAGTAGCAGCAGTAAAATAGTGGTATAGTAGCAGTGTGGTAGTGGTATAGTATAGCAGCGGTTTAGTAGCAGTGTAATAGTGGTGGTGTAGCAGTGTAGTAGTTTTATAGTAGCAGTGTAGTAGTAGCAGTATAAAAGTGGTATAGTGTGTAATAGTGAAGTAGCGTAGAGTAGTGTTATAGTGGCAGCGTAGTAGTGTTGTAGTAGTAGCAGTGTGGTAGTGGTATAGTATAGTAGCCATGTAATATTGGTGTAGTAGCAGTATAGTAGTGATATAGTACCAACGAAGTAGTGGTACAATTGCAGGGTAGTAGTGGTGTATTAGCAGTGTAGTAGTGCTATAGTAGCAGTGTAGTAGTGGTGTAGTAGTGCTTTAGTAGCAGTGTAGTAGTGGTGTATTAGTAGTGTTATAGTTGTGGTGTATTAGGAGTGTAGTAGCAATGTAGTAGTGGTGTAGTAGCAGTGTAGTAGTGATACAGTTGCAGTGTAATAGTGGTGTAGTAACATTGTGCCTTTCTGCTGCGTTTTCACTGCATCCCCGGAAATGCTACGCTCTGCTTTCGGGAAACCCTTAAGTGTGATGGCAGCCTTAAAGCATTTTGTAGAGTAGAGAGGGGGGGGGGGGGTTGGAACCCCTGTCAGTTTTTTTTTATGGCTGCATGCGACCTCCCACTCTATTCATCCTGTAATCATTCATAAAAGTGAAAGAAAAATTGCAAATTCCATCCCCAGAACAGGAACAGAGGGGGAATCTTCCAATGGGGACACCAGTTCTGATGACACCCGAGATTAAGAGGGATTTGCTGTCACTTCCTGTTTTGGCTACGGGACAGGAAGTTGAGGGAAATCCCCCCCCAATGGAAACACAGGATGGCAAAAGAAAAACCTGACAGTGGTTATAATCCTCCCTTATTCTACCCAAAATGGAAAAAAAAAGTTCTACTTTATTACATGTAAGTGGTCTCACCTCGCTCTCCAGACGCTCTGAAAATGAAAGATGTCTCCAGGCAACAGAGGTGATCCTTCATAAAGACAAAATGGCTGCTGCCCTCACAGGGAAAATCACCTCATGACTGAAGACACAGTAGGCCACACCCCCTATACTGCAGTGTTGAGGGGACAAGGCCACACCCCCTATACTGCAGTGCTGAGGTGACTAGGCCACGCCCCCTATACTGCAGCAGTGCTGAGGGGACTAGGCCACACCCCCTATACTGCAGTACTGAGGTGACTAGTCCGCACCTCCTCATCCACAGAGAAGTGTGAAGACTTGGCCACTCCCTCTTCCGTCTCACCTCATGACTGAAGACATCATTGGCCACACCTCCTCTACCAGAGAGACTGAGGTGGCTAGGCCACACCTCCTATACTGCAGCACTGAAGTGGCTAGGCCACACCCTCTATACTGCAGAAGTGAGGTGGTGAATACTGCGTGACATAAAAGATTGCAACGATTGCCATATTATTCTCTATGCCACATGTGTCAAAGACAAGACCCGTGGGCTGAATGCAGGCCGTTTCATTTGGCCCTCGCACCTCTCCTGCAGCTGGGGCACCTCCCTCATCTCTGTCCCCACCTTGTCTCAGCAGTCGGCAGCAGAGAGGAGGACAGAAATCCTCATACAGATTCTGTTACTCTCTGTGCAGCCGCAGCACCCCCCTCATCTCTGTCCCCATCTCTGTGCAGCCGCAGCACCGTCCTCATCTCTGTGCAGCCGCAGCACCCCCCTCATCTCTGTCCTCATCTCTGTGCAGCCGCAGCACCCCCCTCATCTCTGTCCTCATCTCTGTGCAGCCGCAGCACCCCCCTCATCTCTGTCCTCATCTCTGTGGAGCCGCAGCACCCCCCTCATCTCTGTCCTCATCTCTGTGCAGCCGCAGCACCCCCCTCATCTCTGTCCTCATCTCTGTGGAGCCGCAGCACCCCCCTCATCTCTGTCCTCATCTCTGTGCAGCCGCAGCACCCCCCTAATCTCTGTTCCCATCTCTGTGCAGCTGCAGCACCCCCCTCATCTCTGTCCTCATCTCTGTGCAGCTGCAGCACCCCCCTCATCTCTATTCCCATCTCTGTGCAGCCGCAGCACCCCCCTCATCTCTGTCCTCATCTCTGTGCAGCCGCAGCACCCCCCTCATCTCTGTCCTCATCTCTGTGGAGCCGCAGCACCCCCCTCATCTCTGTCCTCATCTCTGTGCAGCCGCAGCACCCCCCTCATCTCTGTCCTCATCTCTGTGGAGCCGCAGCACCCCCCTCATCTCTGTCCTCATCTCTGTGCAGCCGCAGCACCCCCCTAATCTCTGTTCCCATCTCTGTGCAGCTGCAGCACCCCCCTCATCTCTGTCCTCATCTCTGTGCAGCTGCAGCACCCCCCTCATCTCTATTCCCATCTCTGTGCAGCCGCAGCACCCCCCTCATCTCTGTCCTCATCTCTGTGCAGCCGCAGCACCCCCCTCATCTCTGTCCTCATCTCTGTGCAGCCGCAGCACCCCCTCATCTCTGTTCCCATCTCTGTGCAGCCGCAGCACCCCCCTCATCTCTGTCCTCATCTCTGTGCAGCCGCAGCACCCCCTCATCTCTGTTCCCATCTCTGTGCAGCCGCAGCACCCCCCTCATCTCTGTCCCCATCTCTGTGCAGCCGCAGCACCCCCCCATCTCTGTCCCCATCTCTGTGCAGCCGCAGCACCCCCCTCATCTCTGTCCCCATCTCTGTGCAGCCGCAGCACCCCCGTCATCTCGGTCCCCATCTCTGTGCAGCCGCAGCACCCCCTTCATCTCTGTCAAGCCGCAGCACCCCCTCATCTCTGTCCCCATCTCTGTCAAGCCGCAGCACCCCCTCATCTCTGTGCAGCCGCAGCACCCCCCTCATCTCTGTGCAGCCGCAGCACCCCCTCATCTCTGTCCTCATCTCTGTGCAGCTGCAGCACCCCCTCATCTCTGTCCTTATCTCTGTGCAGCCGCAGCACCCCCTTCATCTCTGTGTAGCCACAGCACCCCCCTCATCTCTGTGCAGTCGCAGCACCCCCCTCATCTCTGTGCAGCCGCAGCACCCCATCATCTCTGTCCCCATCTCTGTGCAGCCGCAGCACCCCCCTCATCTCTGTCCCCATCTCTGTGCAGCCCCAGCACCCCCTCATCTCTGTGCAGCCCCAGCACCCCCTCATCTCTGTGCAGCCCCAGCACCCCCTCATCTCTGTGCAGCCCCAGCACCCCCTCATCTCTGTGCAGCCACAGCACCCCCTCATCTCTGTGCAGCCGCAGCACCCCCCCTCATCTCTGTGCAGCCGCAGCACCCCCCTCATCTCTATGCAGCCCCAGCACCCCCCCATCTCTGTGCAGCCCCAGCACCCCCTCATCTCTGTGCAGCCGCAGCACCCCCTCATCTCTGTGCAGCCGCAGCACCCCCCTCATCTCTGTGCAGCCGCAGCACCCCCCTCATCTCTGTGCAGCCGCAGCACCCCCCTCATCTCTGTGCAGCCGCAGCACCCCCTCATGTCTGTCCCCATCTCTGTGCAGCCGCAGCACCCCCCTCAGTTCTGTGCAGCCGCAGCACCCCCCTCAGTTCTGTGCAGCCGCAGCACCCCCCTCATCTCTGTCCTCATCTCTGTCCGTGCCACTGGTAGGGTTACAGTGAGACAAGCCTAGTTCTTGGGTGAGGAGTACCTGGAAATGTGCGGTGTGAATCCAGCTCAGGATAAAGGAGGATTATCTCTGCTTTACACAGCTGACTGCTCGGGTTTAGGTCTCACCCTTCACTCTCATCCCTCTTTTATGTTCTGCTTTGATCATCTTATTAGGGAGAGAATATGTCCTGATGGGGATGACACGTGCCAAAAATTCCGGCTCTTCATCTTCCTAATGAGTGCGCCGCGTATCTGCCACCTCGTTATGGAAAAATACTCAAATCCTCCTTCAAGGAGAAAAGTCGCCAGCGAACGTTCGATCCCCGGGCACCTTTTTTTTTTTTTGTTTCGGTGTCAGAACACACTTTTGTGTTTGGGTGCGTTGGGGGAGGAGGGGGGCCACGCACGCGCGCGATGTCTGTTAGAAGGTTGCGGTTCCATTTTAAATTTGAATGTCAATCCAACACACTGACACCCCCCTGCCTTAAACTCGATTTCATTGTGGGCTGCATCGGCATTATTGACGCCCTCAAAGGGTCGTTTGTATCTGTAAAAATATATGTCAAGGGCACCCCCCCACCCCTTACATCAGAAGTCCAGTAACCCCCCCACTCTCCCTTACATCACAGGGCACCCCCTTACCTTGTTCTGCTGCCAAGAAGAAGCTGGGGGCAGAGCTGGGAAACAGAAAGGGCAGGGTCTGGAGGAGGACCAGAGGAGGGCTGAAGTCAGCCGCTGGAAGCTGATAAATACTTTGAATGGGGTATTGGAGATGAGGGGGGGGGGGGGGTGCTGCGACCACACGGAGAGGTACAAGATCTGCAGGAGGAGTTCTATCCTCTTCTCTGCTGCCGACTGCTGAGATGGGAGGGAGGGGAGGGGCAGAGATGTACTGTATCTCTTCGTGGCTGCACAAAGAACTACAGGATCTGGAGGAGGAGTACTGTCCTCCCCTTTGCTTGATGAAGGAGCGCGGCTGTCAAACAACCTCAGCCTGTACGCTCACGAAACCGGTCGCACCCACCTCATGATGTCATCTCTCTCTGCGTCTGTGCCACTTCCTGGCCACTAGCGGCTACAGTGCCTCAGCTTAACGGACTACTAGATGACCACATCCATGCTCAGCTTTTAAAGTGACTGAATGCTCATAGACCACATCCAAAATGTGAGTTGCCTGTATTAAATACGTTTTTTTAATTAAAGTGTATGTTATCTCTACACCCAGAGGCGCCTCTTCCTTTGCTTTTTTTCTCCCCTTTGCTGCCGACTGCTGAGGGGGGGGGGGACAGATACAAGCCTTTCCGTGGCTGCACACAGAAGTGCAGGATCTGGAGGAGTACTGTCCTCCTGTCTGTTGCTGACTGCTGAGAGTGGGGGGGATGCAGAGACGAGCCTCTCGGTGGCTGCACACAGAAGTGCAGGATCTGGAGGAGTTCTGTCCTCCTGTCTGCTGCTGACTGCTGAGACTTGGGGCAGAGGTGAGCCTCTCTGTGGCTGCATGAAGAAGCACAGGATCTGGAGGAGTTCTTTCCTCCTCCCTGCTGTCAACTGATAAAAGAGGCTGGAGGCAGAGATGAGGGGGTGCTGTGGGTGAGGTGCGAGGGTCATATGAAATGGCCTGGCCTGGCAGGCCACATTCGGCCCCTGGACCTTGTGTTTGACAGGTGCGCGCTAAGAGACATGGGGGGATGGGAACAGACTCCTAACACACACACACACACCGCTGGAATGTCCCAGAATTCCACAAAAAAATCTGTGCAGAAAGGAATTAAGGAAAATGAAAATGTTGGAAACCTTGCTGAATCTGAAAAATATATAATTCATGATACCAAATACCAGAGCGCAAAATCTGGTGCAGCTCTGCATAGAAACCAATCAGCTTCCAGTTTTTATTGTCAAAAGCTCAATTGATGAAGCTGAAATTAGAAGCTGATTTACTATCATCATGCAGAGTTGCTTCAGATCCTCAGTGCTCCAGTTTTAGTAAATCTCCCCCCCCCATTAGAATTTTTACTTTGTCTTGCTATTGTGTCTTATGGGGGGATTTCATGATATGTGGTTATGGTGACATCTAGTGGTTAAAGTAGGTCCATGCACACGACCAGCAATTTGGTTAGTTCAATTTTTATTAGAAGATTTGGTCATAGCAATTCAGAGAAACGTATTAAAGATTTCCAAACAGAGTTAGAATATGATGTCCATACACCTGAAGAATTTCACTATCGGTATTTATTCACAGTGTATGGTGTGCTTTTCACGGTTTTGGATCTCCCATCTTTTTCAGTCTCGGTAACAACGGTAAGCAGGACCAATAGAGGAGGCGGCACACAAAGCAACAAAAAATCTGTATAGTTAACCCTTCCGTACGCTAAGAAAAAAAAAAGTTTTAGCTTTTGCTACACCTTAAAGTGTACACGCCTCCTGTAATGGAACTCCCCCCCCCCCACCCACTCTGGATGAAGGAGCACAGGGGGACACCTTTTGGCTGATTATCCGCTAAGTCGCATTTAGAATCAGCAGATTGTCACCCAGCCACCCCCGCATCCCCCCTTCCCACCACTCGCCCGGTGTTTCTCTGGCTTTCACCGGGAAGCCCGGGATCTGATCCGGCGGTCCGGGTGGCGGGCCATATAGGTGAAGAGAGACCAGATTGTCTCTGTTCACCTCTATGATCTTGGTCAGAGATATGCAATTAGCAGACTGTGCTAATTGTTTGCAACAACTCCAGCTGCTGCAAAACTACAAGTCCCATCATGCCTCTGCCTCTGCGTGTCATGCTCGTGGCTGTCGGAGTCTTGCTATGCCTCATGGGACTTGTAGTTCTGCAACAGCTGGAGGTCATCTTGATTGCATATCCCTGGTGTAGGTGGCTGCAAGCGATGTCATGACATCACTTCCAGGTTAGGGCAGATGGAAACAATTTATTTTTTTATTTTTTGAAAAGCATCAGATGAATTTTTTATTTTTGAATTTTTTTTTAATCGAAAGCTTTTTCAAGAAAAAAGAGGAGAGAGCTGGGGTCTTGTAGACCCCAGATGTCTCCATAATGATGACCTGTCATTCTTTATTGTTATCACAATGATTGCTTACATTTCTTGTGATATTGATAAAAGTGATTAAAAAAAAATAAAAGGACAGTGTAAAAATAAATTTTTTGAAATAAATATTTTTTTTTTAAAGCATTTTGAACTACATAATGAAATTTTTTTTTTTAAAAGCATCCCTGTACCCACCCCCCTCCCCCCCACCCCCACAGGGCGAACGCATACGTAGGTCGCGCACACATATGTAAATGTTGTTCGTGCCACACATGTGAAGTATCGCCGCAAACACTGTAGCAATAGCAATAATTCTAGCTCTAGACCTCTCTAAACTGGTAACCTGTAAAAAAAAAAAAAAAAAAAAAAATTTACAGCATCGCCTATGGAGTTTTTTAAATATCACAGTTTGCCACCATTCTACAAACATGCGCAATTTTAAAGCGTGACAGGTTAGGTATCTATTTACCTGGCGTAACATCATCTTTCACATTTTTCCTAAAAAAATATGGGTTATATATTGTGTTTAAAATGTAACAAAATTACATTTAAAAAACCTCTGAGCGAATACAGTGTGACATAAATAGTGATGGCCGAACGGTTCGCCCGGCGGTCGTTTCGCGGCGAATTTCCGACTTTCGCCGTCCGCGGGTTCGAACGCCTTTTTCCGTCGTTCGCCCCGGCGGACTTACGTGTTTAATGTATACAAGAACTTTAACCTTTCGTGACACGTTTATCATGTGTTACAGGACAACCAATTGAGACATGACAGCTCATGGACACTTGGACATTCCCCCTAACCTATAAATACACCCGATCCGGTGGCCATTTTACATTCTTTCTTCTGTCACTGTAGGGAAAGGATCCTGTGTGGAGTAGGGACAGAGAAAACGCTAGCTATTTGGTACACAAAAGTTCTTTTCAGGACTGGTATAGGTGTTAGGTCAGCAGCCTGAGTTTCTTTTGTCAGTTTAGATAAAGGGACAGAGCGCTGTATGCTGCTATTTTAGGGACAGCTCAGCCAGATTAGTCTTTCTTCATCATCATCATCATCATCATCATTAGCTGTTACTATCAGGTCCACAAAAGAGCTGTTCCAGCTAATCGTTCCAGCCTACTCTTTTTTGCCAATTTGTATAGGGACAGGCAGGAAGCAGTGTGTCAGGCAGTGAGGATAATTTTAAAGACTTGCTGTTACTATTAGTTCCACAAAGGTTCTTTTCAGGACTGGTATCAGTGGTACGGTAATAGGCTTGTACACGTATAATATTCTTTCTTCCAAATATAGAAAGAATATTATACTTGACTGCTGCCCTTCTGCTGCAGTCTGCTAATCATTCACAACTCACTTGTTCCACAAAGCTCTTTATCAGGACTGGTAACTTGGTCTGTCTAGGGTGCTACGGTACATAGGCTTGGGTGCGGTACAGTCTGCTGTTCTGTAAGGACCGCTATCGGTCCACAATACATAGGGTTGCCGTGCACTACTGCTGACCGCTGCCCTATACTGCAGCAGTCCTTCATTGGTATAGGGACTGACGTACAGTCTGCTAATCACTAACACACAACCTGCTTGGTCCACAAAAGTTCTTATAAGGACTGGTAACTTGGTATAGGGTGCTACGGTACATAGGCCTGAGTGCGTTACAGTCTGCTGTTCTGTAAGGACCGCTATCGGTCCACAATACATAGGGTTGCCGTGCACTACTGCTGACCGCTGCCCTATACTGCAGCAGTCCTTCAGCGGTATAGGGACTGACGCACAGTCTGCTAAACACTAACACACAACCTGCTTGGTCCACAAAAGTTTTTATAAGGACTGGTAACTTGGTATAGGGTGCTACGGTACATAGGCCTGAGTGCAGTACAGTCTGCTGTTCTGTAAGGACCGCTATCGGTCCACAATACATAGGGTTGCCGTGCACTACTGCTGACCGCTGCCCTATACTGCAGCAGTCCTTCATTGGTATAGGGACTGACGTACAGTCTGCTAATCACTAACACACAACCTGCTTGGTCCACAAAAGTTCTTATAAGGACTGGTAACTTGGTATAGGGTGCTACGGTACATAGGCCTGAGTGCGTTACAGTCTGCTGTTCTGTAAGGACCGCTATCGGTCCACAATACATAGGGTTGACGTGCACCACTGCTGACCGCTGCCCTATACTGCAGCAGTCCTTCAGCGGTATAGGGACTGACGTACAGTCTGCTAAACACTAATACACAACCTGCTTGGTCCACAAAAGTTCTTATAAGGACTGGTAACTTGGTATAGGGTGCTACGGTACATAGGCTTGAGTGCGGTACAGTCTGCTGTTCTGTAAGGACCGCTATCGGTCCACAATAGATAGGGTTGACGTGCACCACTGCTGACCGCTGCCCTATACTGCAGCAGTCCTTCAGCGGTATAGGGACTGACGCACAGTCTGCTAAACACTAACACACAACCTGCTTGGTCCACAAAAGTTTTTATAAGGACTGGTAACTTGGTATAGGGTGCTACGGTACATAGGCCTGAGTGCGTTACAGTCTGCTGTTCTGTAAGGACCGCTATCGGTCCACAATACATAGGGTTGCCGTGCACTACTGCTGACCGCTGCCCTATACTGCAGCAGTCCTTCATTGGTATAGGGACTGACGTACAGTCTGCTAATCACTAACACACAACCTGCTTGGTCCACAAAAGTTCTTATAAGGACTGGTAACTTGGTATAGGGTGCTACGGTACATAGGCCTGAGTGCGTTACAGTCTGCTGTTCTGTAAGGACCGCTATCGGTCCACAATACATAGGGTTGACGTGCACCACTGCTGACCGCTGCCCTATACTGCAGCAGTCCTTCAGCGGTATAGGGACTGACGTACAGTCTGCTAAACACTAATACACAACCTGCTTGGTCCACAAAAGTTCTTATAAGGACTGGTAACTTGGTATAGGGTGCTACGGTACATAGGCTTGAGTGCGGTACAGTCTGCTGTTCTGTAAGGACCGCTATCGGTCCACAATACATAGGGTTGCCGTGCACTACTGCTGACCGCTGCCCTATACTGCAGCAGTCCTTCATTGGTATAGGGACTGACGTACAGTCTGCTAATCACTAACACACAACCTGCTTGTTCCACAAAAGTTCTTATAAGGACTGGTAACTTGGTATAGGGTGCTACGGTACATAGGCTTGAGTGCGGTACAGTCTGCTGTTCTGTAAGGACCGCTATCGGTCCACAATAGATAGGGTTGACGTGCACCACTGCTGACCGCTGCCCTATACTGCAGCAGTCCTTCAGCGGTATAGGGACTGACGTACAGTCTGCTAAACACTAATACACAACCTGCTTGGTCCACAAAAGTTCTTATAAGGACTGGTAACTTGGTATAGGGTGCTACGGTACATAGGCTTGAGTGCGGTACAGTCTGCTGTTCTGTAAGGACCGCTATCGGTCCACAATAGATAGGGTTGACGTGCACCACTGCTGACCGCTGCCCTATACTGCAGCAGTCCTTCAGCGGTATAGGGACTGACGTACAGTCTGCTAAACACTAATACACAACCTGCTTGGTCCACAAAAGTTCTTATAAGGACTGGTAACTTGGTATAGGGTGCTACGGTACATAGGCTTGAGTGCGGTACAGTCTGCTGTTCTGTAAGGACCGCTATCGGTCCACAATACATAGGGTTGCCGTGCACTACTGCTGACCGCTGCCCTATACTGCAGCAGTCCTTCATTGGTATAGGGACTGACGTACAGTCTGCTAATCACTAACACACAACCTGCTTGTTCCACAAAAGTTCTTATAAGGACTGGTAACTTGGTATAGGGTGCTACGGTACATAGGCTTGAGTGCGGTACAGTCTGCTGTTCTGTAAGGACCGCTATCGGTCCACAATAGATAGGGTTGACGTGCACCACTGCTGACCGCTGCCCTATACTGCAGCAGTCCTTCAGCGGTATAGGGACTGACGTACAGTCTGCTAAACACTAATACACAACCTGCTTGGTCCACAAAAGTTCTTATAAGGACTGGTAACTTGGTATAGGGTGCTACGGTACATAGGCTTGAGTGCGGTACAGTCTGCTGTTCTGTAAGGACCGCTATCGGTCCACAATAGATAGGGTTGACGTGCACCACTGCTGACCGCTGCCCTATACTGCAGCAGTCCTTCAGCGGTATAGGGACTGACGTACAGTCTGCTAAACACTAATACACAACCTGCTTGGTCCACAAAAGTTCTTATAAGGACTGGTAACTTGGTATAGGGTGCTACGGTACATAGGCTTGAGTGCGGTACAGTCTGCTGTTCTGTAAGGACCGCTATAGGTCCACAATAGATAGGGTTGACGTGCACCACTGCTGACCGCTCACCTATACTGCAGCAGTCCTTCAGCGGTATAGGGACTAAGAGTTTTGTCACAGGGTCATTTAAAAAATGACATGCAGAGGAAGAGGCAGGCCCTTCCGCAGGGGTGGTAGGGGTAGGGCAGGAGCAACAGGCTTGAGCCAAAGTGGGAAGTTGCAGAAGGTGCGTTCAATTACTTTAAAGGATGCACCAGACTTGGTTGAGTGGCTCGCTCAGCCTTACTCTTCTGCACCCTCCTCATCCTCTCGATCTGCACCCTCTTCTTCACTCTCTGCTATGTGCACCCCCAAAGACACTACCACCAACAACACGACCACCACCACCACCACCACATACCTTCCGCTTGAGTCACTGGAATTATTTTCCGATCCATATCAAGAGGACATTTCTGATGCGCAGCCACTCTTGGTATTGGATCAGGAAGAGGAGGTAGCAACAAGCGCTACTCAGCAGTCTGACGCCAGTACCCAGATCAGCCCAAGGAGGAGGTTGGTCCCCGGTGTTGCTGCCTACTCTACTTATAGCGGTGGGGAAGGTGACGTTGATGATGACGTGTCTAGTGATGTCACGTGGGTGCCCACAAGAGAGGAAGAGGAGGGGAGTTCAGAGGGAGATATGGACCAGCAGATAGGGAGGAGAAGCAGCAATGACTTACATTGCACAGCAGGGACAAAGCAGACTGCAAATGTATCAGGAGCGAGTCATCGACCATGTACGGTCACATCTGGCGCTCCCAGGACACCGGCACATGGCTCCGCAGTGTGGGCTTTTTTTAACGTGTCCGCTGCTGACAATAGCGTTGCCATCTGCAATCTTTGCAGTCAACGCGTTAGTCGCGGTAAGCCCAATACTCACCTAGGGACGACCGCCTTAAGAAGGCACATGAGCAGCCATCACCGAGCCCAGTGGGAGCAACGGAACACACAAAGCCACACTGCAGGCTCTCACCGTCCAGCCTCGTCTTCTACTTCTCCTTCTCCTCTCTCCTCACAATTGTCCTCCACTCCACCTTCCATCACGCCAAGCTCACATTTTTCTGCAAAAAGGCAGGCTTCCGTGGGCCTAATGTTTGAGCGTAAAAAAATGATGACGCCGGATAACCCTCTTGCCCAACGGTTGGCGGCTGGCTTGTCAGAACTCATAGCCCGCCAACTACTGCCATATAAACTGGTGGACTCGGAGGCCTTTCGCAAATTTGTGGCCATTGGAACACCACAATGGAAGGTCCCAGGAAGGAAGTATTTCTCAGAGAAGGGCATCCCAGAGCTATATGGCCATGTTCAGCGGCAAGTGAATGTATCTCTGGCACACAGTGTCGGTGCCAAGATACATCTGACCACAGACACGTGGTCTAGCAAACACGGGCAGGGAAGGTATATCAGTTTTACTGCCCACTGGGTGAACCTTCTGACGGCCGTCAAGCATGTAACCCGTGGCACCCGTGTAGATTTGGTTTTACCGCCACGGATTGCATGCAGGCCTGACTCTTCTTCTCCTCCTCCTACTCCATCCTCCTCCCTCTCCTCCTCAGCTGCCTCCTCCTTTTCCGCTGCTAGCGTCTCTTCCACTGCACCGCCCAAGCTCCCCAGAACCTATTCCACATGCCAGGTGAGACGTTGCCATGCCGTGCTGCGTCTGTTGTGCCTGGAAGCAAAGAGCCACACTGGCCCGGCACTCCTTTCAGCTTTGCGTTCACAGGCAGATGAGTGGCTAACACCGCTCAATTTGACAGTTGGTAAAGTGGTGTGTGACAACGGTGCCAATCTGCTTAGCGCATTGAAACAGGGCAAAATCACGCACGTGCCGTGCATGGCACACGTCTTAAACTTGGTCGTGCAGCGATTCCTTGTCAAATACCCTGGGGTCCAGGACATCTTGCGGCAGGCAAGGAAAATCTCGGCCCATTTCAGAAGATCTTACACGGCCATGGCTCGCCTTGCTGACATTCAGCGGCGACACCATCTGCCGGTCAGACGTCTTATTTGCGATTGCCCGACGCGATGGAACTCAACCTTCTATATGCTTGATAGGCTGCTCCAGCAGAAACGTGCAGTTAACGTCTACCTGTATGAACTCTGCGAAAGAAACGGTTCTGGGGAGCTGGGTTTTTTTTCACCGCGCCAGTGGCTGCTCATGCGCGACACATGCAGACTTCTGCGGCCATTTGAGGAGATCACCAAACTGGTCAGTCGCAGCCATGGCGCCATCAGTGACATGGTACCTTATGCCTTCTTTCTGGAGCGTGCATTGCGTCGTGTCATTGATCAGGCTGTGGAGGAGCAGGAGCGGGAAGATGAGGAAGTCGCAATGCTGGATGAATTCCCAGGGGGGGCTACTCTATCTGAGACAAGTCAACAACAGGAGTCTGATGAGGAGTCAGAGGAGGATGGTGCCGGGGCGGATGAGCAGGAGCAAGAAGAGCATGCTTTAAACCTTTCTGGGATCCCTGTTGTGCGAGGATGGGGAGAGGAGAATGAAGAGGACGACATTATCCTGGATGATGAGCAGGAGCCAGGCCACCACACCGCTTCCACTTTAGTGCAAATGGGGGCCTTCATGCTCCAGTGTTTTAATAGGGACCCCCGTATAAAAAGCATGAGGGTCAAGGACCAGTACTGGGTGGCAACGTACTTAGACCCCCGGTACAAACACAAAATGGCGGAAATGTTACCGCCGTCGCAGAGGGCTGTCAGAATGCAGCACTTCCAGGCCTTGCTTCGAGAAATGCTGCATTCTGCTTTTGCGTGCGCTGGCAGAGGAGCAATTCCCACTCCCAGAGAAGGATTTGCGGGTACCAATCCAACAGCGCCTGCAAGAAGAGGCCGGTTTGAAGATGTGTTGGTGACTTCGGATATGAGGTCATTCTTTCAGCCGACCCATCGACAGGTGTCATCCGGATCCAGCATCAGGGAACGCCTAGACCGTCAGGTGTCCGACTACATTGGGTTAACGGCCGATGTGGACGCTCTGAGGAGTGATGAACCCCTAGACTACTGGGTGGGCAGGCTTGACCTCTGGCCAGAGCTTGCCCAATTTGCAATCGAACTGTTGGCTTGCCCCTCATCCAGTGTCCTGTCCGAAAGGACGTTCAGCGCAGCAGGGGGGATTGTGACCGATAAGCGTACTCGCCTAGCTCACCACAGTGTTAACTACCTCACATTTCTAAAAATGAATGAGGCATGGATCTCGGAGGAATTCAACACATGTGATCAGTAGACCATGTATATGTCTATAAACAATTTTTGGAATCAAGCACACAGACCTTCTTAATTCATTTGGCTCACTTCCCTGACCCAAAAAAGCACACCGTACTATATGCCCCTACCCTCCTCTTTGAAGAGGTTGAGCGGTGTCATATTTCTACTGGGGCTGCTTATTATGAGGGGTTCCCACCATCCCTGTGCTGTGCTGACTTCCTCCTGGGTGTTCTTATTATGAGGGGCTCCCACCATCCCTGTGCTGTGCTGACTTCCTCCTGGGGGTTCTTATTATGAGGGGATCACACCATCCCTGTGCTGTGCTGACTTCCTCCTGGGGCTGCTTACGGTGCTGCTGTCAGCGCTGTATGTCACGGAGCTGCTGTCAGCGCTGTATGTCACGGAGCTGCTGTCAGCGCTGTATGTCACGGAGCTGCTGTCAGCGCTGTATGTCACGGAGCTGCTGTCAGCGCTGTATGTCACGGAGCTGCTGTCAGCGCTGTATGTCACGGAGCTGCTGTCAGCGCTGTATGTCACGGAGCTGCTGTCAGCGCTGTATGTCACGGAGCTGCTGTCAGCGCTGTATGTCACGGAGCTGCTGTCAGCGCTGTATGTCACGGAGCTGCTGTCAGCGCTGTATGTCACGGAGCTGCTGTCAGCGCTGTATGTCACGGTGCTGCTGTCAGCGCTGTATGTCACGGAGCTGCTGTCAGCGCTGTATGTCACGGAGCTGCTGTCAGTGCTGTATGTCACGGAGCTGCTGTCAGCGCTGTATGTCACGGAGCTGCTGTCAGCGCTGTATGTCACGGAGCTGCTGTCAGCGCTGTATGTCACGGTGCTGCTGTCAGCGCTGTATGTCACGGAGCTGCTGTCAGCGCTGTATGTCACGGAGCTGCTGTCAGCGCTGTATGTCACGGAGCTGCTGTCAGCGCTGTATGTCACGGAGCTGCTGTCAGCGCTGTATGTCACGGAGCTGCTGTCAGCGCTGTATGTCACGGTGCTGCTGTCAGCGCTGTATGTCACGGAGCTGCTGTCAGCGCTGTATGTCACGGAGCTGCTGTCAGTGCTGTATGTCACGGAGCTGCTGTCAGCGCTGTATGTCACGGAGCTGCTGTCAGCGCTGTATGTCACGGAGCTGCTGTCAGCGCTGTATGTCACGGTGCTGCTGTCAGCGCTGTATGTCACGGAGCTGCTGTCAGCGCTGTATGTCACGGAGCTGCTGTCAGCGCTGTATGTCACGGAGCTGCTGTCAGCGCTGTATGTCACGGAGCTGCTGTCAGCGCTGTATGTCACGGAGCTGCTGTCAGCGCTGTATGTCACGGTGCTGATGTCAGTGCTCTGTATTACGGTGCTGCTGTCAGTGCTCTGTATCTCCTGCACCCTCTTGTTTGCCTACCCTGGTCCCTGACCTTCCCTCTCCTCCATTGCCTTCATTAGCTCCATAGTCCTGAATTGTCAGAACAATTTCCCAAATAAAAAAAAAATGCTTGTAGTTATCGATCCCAAATTCACCTCATACATGTATTATGCTATTGTCCAGGTGGTGGGACTACGTGCTACCCCCTAATAATTACCCCGTGGCCGCAAATTCGACCTAAAGGTTTGCGAAATTCGCCTCCCATTGAAGTCAATGGAGCCCGCGGCGAACGGTCGTTTTCGCGAACGTTTGTGTCCGTTCGCGTTTCGCGTTCGCGAAACGTCCCGTCGGAAGTTCGTCCATCACTAGACATAAACAAAATTGCAACAACCACCATTTTATTCTCTAGGGTCTCTGCAAAAAGAAATATATATGTACATATATATATATATATATATATACACACACACACATACTCTGAGGAGCTGTATGTCATGAATTGGTCCCGTTAGGCCAGTGATGACGAACCTTGGCACCCCAGATCATTTGGAACTACATTTCCCATGATGCTCAACTACACTACAGAGTGCCTGAGCATCATGGGAAATGTAGTTCCAAAACATCTGAGGTGCCAAGGTTCTCCATAACTGCCTTAGTTTCTTGAGGCACTATGAACCCGATATAACCAGCGCCACCCAGTAGTTGGTTCCATAGCTTCTTCAGGACTTATGGCAATGGACCCTAATATCAGTTTTCGCCCAGGACTTGTCCATTTCCAGAAGATGTTGCCTTTTGAGGTTAGGAGAAAGAAGAGTTCACATAACCCTTTACTGGAGGGCAGTTGGTTTATGAATATACATCTTTCCATTCATTCCAATGGTGATGGCACATGCCTGGGTTACAACCAGGGGTTCCCCTACCAAATGGAGATGAGTAGTCCCATTAGTCCTGGTACTCTACTTTCTTGCTCCCCCCCCCCCCCCCCCAAAGGGGAAGCTCTCTGAAGCTAGAACCTCAAAGATTACTTCTTTGCATGCCTTAATCATTGCACTGCTTCTCATGGCCAACTCCCTAGGTCAGTGATGGCGAACCTTGGCACCCCAGATGTTTTGGAACTACATTTCCCATGATGCTCCACTACACTGCAGAGTGCATGAGCATCATGGGAAATGTAGTTCCAAAACATCTGGGGTGCCAAGGTTCGCCATCACTGCCCTAGGTGGTCTCCTTCTAGATTATTTAAGCAGAGCCCTCTCACCCAAGATGCCCCAGATTGGCACGGGCAGGGCTGGCACTACCTAACTACGTATTCTACACCCCATTCACTATTCTGGGGATCTCCAGCGACCACCTTCACTGCCTGCTTTTCACTACAGGGTACCCAACCCTAACTATGGTGACTTCTAGTGGCCAATTTGGGGAACTACATTCGGAACTTTACCCTATTCCTAGCTGGAGCTAGTGGGAGGGGATGTCAGGGCACCCTTCTTTTACCTGTAGAGTGGGGCTGTGGGTGCCTGCATGGTCAATGATATGGGAGCAAGAAACTCTCACAGGCAGGGCTGGGGCAAGAGAGGGGCAGAAGGGGAAGCTGCCCTGGGCACAGTGCTTTCATATGTTAGACTTCCCTGCACTTTGTATGTTGGTAAGACAATTCGCAGAGGAGAGAGGAGCAATTTAGCATCTTGGTACTGGGTGCTGGGTGACCTTCTCCAGTCGCTGCTCAGAAAGACTCACAGATTGCACAAGTACAGGAACGGTGCAACACTTGCAGTTTATGGTTTTCTTCCTCTAGCTTCATAACAGAAGGTCCATGGGGCTGGATCTAAACAATGCAGGTACCTGTGCACTGCACCCACAATTGCTGTTGCAATGCTCTGCAGGCCTCAAAGCAAACATTTAATAAATACACTTTTTTTTCTAATTTTATTAATTTTTATTTTTTTATTTTTTTATTAATTTATTTTGTAAAAGGTGGACAATGCCTTTAAGATCTGCTCCTTACATCCCTATAGTGCAAAAGAACATTGCTTTAAAGGCTTTAGTAAATCTGCCAGAAACTTGGGGAAAGCTTTGCCTTAGTCACAAATCATGCAAAAAAAAAAAAAAAAAAATCCTTTGCTTAATATCAGCTGTAAATCTTTCTGTATCCTTCTCCATTTACAAAGAGCCATGGTAAGAGCTATTACACTAAATTGCATGTGAGCCTTAGCTTAAATCTTTGGTGCATGCTGGGAGATTTTACAATCCCTGTTGTAATCCTTTGATGTAAATTGAACAGGATCTGCAGCTTTAAAGAATCATTAGGGGCGTTGATCATTAGGGGGGTTGAATTTTTTTCCCATAAAAGTGGAGTTACCCTTTAAGCATTCTTTATAAAAAATACTCACAAATCTATATATTCTTGAGGTCCTTTAGTCTTGCCCACTTTTGCAAATATTTCCATCTGCCGTGGTTGATCCATACACACGTGGCTGTGCTATTTATCCAGAATAGAATGGTTGCTCCATGTGCTTATACCTGACAGCCATGCACAGTCCAATGCACAGCAGCCTCAGGAGAGAAGAAGCGGAAGCTTCAAAGTATCTATTATGTATAAAGTTCCACCTGTAGAATGAATCAAGTCACTAAGTATCTATATACCTGGTGCCCAATCCCAACCTGGTGCCCAAGCTGCAGCCCAAGGGCCACCTGTGGCCCTTTGGTGTAGAATCAAGTTACTAAGTATCTATAACCCTGATGCCCAGCCTGCGGCCCTCTGGTGTTTGCAGTGTGGCCCTCAGACCCAAGGACCACATGTGGCCCTCTGGTGTTTGCAGTGTGGCCCTCAGGCCCAAGGACCACATGTGGCCCTCTGGTGTTTGCAGTGTGGCCCCCTGCCCAAGCAATCATTTGGTTTGTAAAGAGGCCTTTAATATCAGTAATCTCTAGCAGTCTCATGTAACGTGGCCCTAGTCTCTGACTGTCCCATACAGCAACTCGAGTCTCCAACCATCTCCGGGAACACAGTCTTATTACTTGTACACACAGTCGGAAATTCTGACGGAAAAGGTCCGATCAGATTATATTGTTGGAAAATCCGATCGTGTATGCGGGCTCTATCGGACTTTTTCCATCGGAGATGCTGACAGAAAAAAATGTGAGAGCTGGATCTCAAATTTTCCGACAAAAAAATCTGATCGCACTTTTTCCGGTCGCTTGTAGAGAATTCCAATCGGACAAAGTGGCACACATACTCAGATCAAATTACGAGACCAAAGCTATTGGCTACTAGCCTCAACCTAGTCCTGTCGTAATGAACGAACATCACCACGTTCCGAGCGATCGGATTTTCCGACAACTTTGTCCGACCGTGTGTATGCAACACCAGTTTAGGACAAAATCCATCAGAAAATATCAGACTGATTTCTTGGTCGGAATGTCTGATGTGTGCATTAGACCATTTTCTCCTCTAAGTCTCCAGACTATATGTTCTGTAACATTACGTATAATTAATATTATTTACAGCCCTTTGGTGAAATCAGGGGCCACATATAAGGCCTCCTATAACTTGTACAGGCATACCCCACTTTTAAGTACACAATGGGACCAGAGCATGAATGTAAAACAAAAATGTACTTAAAGTGAAGCAATACCCCTTTTCTCTTCTGGGGTGTCAGGGGCTGTAGAGGGGGGGGGGCAGGGACTGTAGTGAGGGGGTTCAGGAACTATAGTGAGGGGGGTCAGGGACTGTAGTGAGGGGGTAAAGTACTGTAGTGAGCGGTCAGGGACTGTAGTGGGGGGGGTCAGGGACTGTAGTGGGGGGGTCAGGGACTGTAGTGAAGGGGTAAAGGACTGTAGTGAGTGGTCAGGGACTGTAGTGGGGGGGTCAGGGACTGTATTGGGGGGTCAGGGACTGTAGTGAGGGGGTAAAGGACTGTAGTGAGTGGTCAGGGACTGTAGTGGGGGGGGGTCAGGGACTGTAGTCAGGGGTCAGGGACTGTAGTGGAGGGGGTCAGGGACTGTAGTCGGGGGTCAGGGACTGTAGTGGGGGGATCAGGGACTGTAGTTGGGGAATCAGGGACTGTAGTTGGGGGGTCAGGGACTGTAGTGGGCGGTCAGGGACTGTAATGGGGGGTCAGGGGCTGTAATGGGGGGTCAGGGACTGTAGGGGGGGTCAGGGACTGTAGTGGGGGGTCAGAGACTGTAGTAGGGGGGTCAGTGACTGTAATGGGGGTCAGGGACTGTAATGGGGGTCAGGGACTGTAATGGGGGTCAGGGACTGTAGTTGGGGGATCAGGGACTGTAGTTGGGGGGTCAGGGACTATAGTGGGGGGGGGGGGGGGGTCAGGGACTGTAGTGGGGGGGTCAGGGACTGTAGTAGGGGGGTCTGGGAGTGTGTTTATAAGTAGCGGGGAATCTGAACTATCTCAGCTGCAGCTTTAGCTTGAGAGCCATACACTCACGGGTATGTCCTTACTCGCGAGTGTATGTAAAGTGAGTGTAAAGCGGGGTCTGCCTGTAAGTTGATCACCACTAATCTATAAGAACATGATATATAAAAAAAAATAAAAAAAATAAAGAAGCATCTTTTTTTTATTTATTTGTATTTTATTAAAGATAAATGTATATATATTGCTCATATATGATTTTTTTATAACAACACAATACAGAATGATAATGCACATAGCAAATGAGGGCTTGTTAACCACTACAATACAGGGCACTTTCGCCCCCTTGCTTCCCAGCCCAATTTTCAGCTTTCATCGTTCTCACAATTTCAGTGACAATTGCGCGGTCATGCTACACTGTACCCAAATTAAATTGTTATAATTTTGTTTGCACAAATAGAGCTTTATTTTGGTGTTATTTATTAACGACTCCGATTTTTATTTTTTGTGATATAAGTGAAAAAAGAGCGGAAATTTGGAAAAAAAACAATATTTTCTTCTTTCTATTTTAAAAGAAATCCAATAAAATCAAATTTTGGCATAAATTTAAGCCAAAATGTATTCTGCTACATGTTTTTGGTGAAGAAAATTTGGTTAAGTGTATAATAATTGGTTTGTGTGATCACGGACATATGTACGCAAATGATCATGTACATACGTGTGCAGGTGATCACGTACATATGTGTACAGATAATCATTGGGACATGTGATTTTAGTGGGACATATGTGGGGGTCATGTTTTTATTATTAGGGACGTGTGTTTTTATTATTTGGGGACATGTATGTTTTGGGGACATGTGTGTTTTGGGGACATATGTGGGGACATTGTGTTTATACTGTGTGGTATGTTGTGTGTTTACACTAGACTAGTGATCAGTGAGTAAAAAGCTGTAAAAACAGCTCATACTCACTGATCATCAGCCGGCTGCAGCGATCTGCTCTCCTCTCCTCAGCGATGACTTCCGTGTGAGGAGAGGAGGAGCCGATTACCTAGCAACCGGCTTGTTTGTTTACATCACATGATGGCTGTGATTGGACACGGCCATCATGTGATCAGGAGGGCCAATCACAGAGCCCTCCTGCTGATCCGAGATGCGCCGTGTCCGGCTGACACGAGCACATCGGGATCGCGCATCGGGATCGCGCTCTCTGCTTCTGAACGTCCACTCAGAAGCAGAGAGCTCCCACCCGGCCGTATATGTACATTGGCTGGGTGGGAAGTAGTTAAAGTGGACCTGTCATTAGATCTTGTGTAGTGAAGTACATGCATAGTAAGTACAGTTAGTAATGCACTGATCACAATGTGAGCCTCAGGCTCTAATCACGTGCTTCAAAAAAAAAAAAAAACCCCCATTGGAATCCATGCATCCGGCTCCCTGCATGTAGATTAGGGGCTGGACGCATGGATCAGGGGAGCGGCACCCCCGCGACCCCAATGGAGTGGCCGCCACTGGTTATAACCCTCACTTACTCTATTTAAAATTCAAAGACGTTCTGCCTTCAGGTCTAATTTAAGCCCTCGTTCACATTGAACACAGCTTTGAAATCACATCATTTCAAAGCCACATTTTAGAGCGACTTTTGGATGCAGCCTGAAAGACATCTATGTGGCTTCAGGCTTCATGCACAGATGTCTATTGAAGTCGCACCCGACATCGCAAAGAAGTAGCGCAGGAACTACTTTTGCAAATCGATGTGGCGGCGCCGCAAACTCGGCGTCGGACCGTTTGGAGCGGGGCCATTGTCGGCAATAGGCTGGAACATTTGTTATGTGAATTGACCTGTCAAATCGCATGACAAATCGCTCCAATGTGGACGAGGGCTAAAGAAGAATTCCAGGTATGGATATTGTTACATAGTTACACTGGTTCAACTTGGACCAATGTAATTACGTATACACTATACCTGTTGAATCCCCCTGGAAGCTGGAAACCATTATATTAGGCACCACTACTACAATGGTCTCCACCAGCTTCCAGGTCCTGTGCCGAGTCCTGTGCCGAGTCCTGTGCCGAGCGGCTGCCCTGCTGCATTGTGAATACAGAAAGGTCGCTATGCTCAGCACAGGCACCATTGAGAGAATATGTAGCTTTTTCTCAATGAATGCAAAGAATTCTCTGATTGGCCAAGGTGGAGAGCGCGACTTCACCACCCTGCCTCTCCACCCTGTCCAATCAGTGGGTACTTTGCATTCACTGAGAAAATGCAAAGCAGTCTCTGCATGGTGCCCAGGCCAAGCGGGGGCGACCTCCCGTGCTCACAGTGCAGCAGGGCAGCATATTTTGTCTGGCAGAAAACGACCATGAAGACAAGACTACAATATAAGAGATTGTATCAGCCTATGCAAAACCTATCCACTATAAAACATCCGGGGTTGCCCAATGGCCAATCCAATGGACCAATATGTTCAAATTCATGTGTCATGCAATTCATACAAACAATAAATATTACAATGTCGAGTAAATATCTGATCAGAAAAAAAAAATGGGGGGCAAGGAGGGACAAACAGAAAAGGAATATCTAGGCAGGGGGTCAGTGGAAGATAAATCTACAGCAGTGGTTTCCAAATTGTGGCCTGCAGGCTGGATGTGGTCCTTTATCTGGGCCTTGGGGCACTAGTCCTCCCACTTATAGGGACACTATTTCTCCCACTGACACCAATAATGAGGATGAGGAACAATTCCTTCCACTGAGACCAACAGTGGTGCAGAATTCCTTCCACTGACACCAATGATGGGGCACTATTCCTCCCACTGCCACCAATTATGGGGCCCTATTCCTCCCACTGATACCAATGATGGGTCACTCTTCCTTCCTTTGACACCAATGATGGTGCACTATTCCTCCCACTGACACCAATGATGGGGCACTATTTCTCCCACTAACACCAATGATGGGGCACTATTCCTCCCACTGATACCAATGATGGGGCATTATTCCTCCCACTGTTACCAATGATGGGGCATTATTCCTTCCATTGACATCAACAATGGGACACTATTCCTTCCATTGACATCAACAATGGGACACTATTCCTTCCATTTGCACCAATGAAGGGATAATATTCATCCTACTGACACCAGTGATGGGACACTCTTCCTTCCTTTGACGCCAATGATGGGCCACTCTTCCTTCCTTTGGCACCAATGATGGGGCATAATTCCTCCCACTGACACCAATGATGAACTGTTCCTTCCATTGACATCAACAATAGGATGCTATTCCTTCCATTGCATCAATGATGGGACACTATTCCTCCCACTGACACCAATGGTGGGGCACTAATCATCTCACTGACACCAATGGTGGGGCACTATTCCTCTTATAGACATCAGGTGCTATGCAATTTTTTTACCCTTACTTGCAACCAAACCTGAGACATTATCTATTCCCACTGATGCCAGGATATTTTTTCGACTACCACTGGCCAAAATCCAGCCCCCCCCCCCCCCCCCAGGTCTGAAGGACAGTTATCTGACCCGTTATTTAGAAAATTTGGAGACCCTTGGTCTACAGAGGAACAAACGAGAGGAAAAATAGAGAGAAAGGAAATTAAAGAGAAGAATATAAAAGATGGGGTGTCCCGCATACATTTATGCCTCACACGCAAGTAAATAAAATATTTTACAGAATTAGAACCATGCCATTTATTAAGGCTCCAGTCTGCTCTCTTCATGGAAGATCATCTGTTCAACTGGTTTTGTTTAAAGAGGTTGTAAAGCTTTGTTTTTTTTATTTTCTAAATAGGTTCCTTTAAGCTAGTTCTTTGTTTTTTTTCCTTTGTCTGAATTTCTCACTTCCTGTTTCTCCTCAGTAAACTTCACACCATCAGCTGAGCGGTGTTTAGTCAGCCAGAACAGCTTACTGAACAGCTTACTGAGGAGGAACAGGAAGTGAGAAATTCAGACAAAGAAAACAAAGAAAAAAAAACATTTAGAAGGGAAATCGAAGGAAAGGGTAAGCGAAAAAAACAATGCACTAGCTTAAAGGAACCTATTTAGAAAATAAAAAACAAACCTTTACAACCCCTTTAAAGCATTTCGCACACCAGCTCCATAATGGTTTGGGAAATCTCCAAATGCCAACGTCAAGCAATAAACAAATGAGTGCCAACCAGAACACGCCAGAGAAGATCTTTTTTGATACATTTAAAAGAACTTAGTAAGATGAACAGCAGGTTGATGCAAGTTTTATTTTTGAGATCTTTACCCATTGCACATGCTATATTTTCTATCAAGCAAATATTTGTAAAGAAGAGCCTAAATACTGACATTTCCTGGTGTCCACTGTGCTAAAGGCAACTCTGATCACTAAAATAGTCCCCTGAAGAGTATGGTGGAAAACACCCTTCTCCACTTGACCAACCATCACCCTACCTCAACCCTATGCGGGAAACCAAGTGTCACTCTCTTGGGTCTCCTGCAGCTTTCATTGGTTCCTTCCATCGACCTCCACATCACTACAGGAGTGTGGAGGTCAGGAGTGGCAGGAGGAACTCTTGAAAGCTTCAAGGGAACTAGGAGATGTTCATGGAAGTAGACTTCATTTGAAGATTTGTGAGGATCGGCTGGGCACTCAGCAGGAAAGGTGAGGAGGTAAGCTTTTCTTTCTGACTTGGATTGAAAAAAAAAATTGCATAGCATTTGACAGCTCAGACCAGATGGCCAGGCAGGGCCGTCTTAATAGCATTGTGAGCCCCAGGGCAAAGTAATGCACTGGGGCCCCCTACCAATTTGCCCCAACTTAAACGCCAACACGAAGTATAAGTAGTTAATAGCATTAAGCATATACTTATTAGTACTTTCAATGAAATCAATTTTAAACAATAAAAAGAAATGCCATAAATCAAAGACTAATCAACACAAAGAACACGGTATGGGGAGGCAGAAGGGCACAGTACAGGTTCTGGGACACTGTCCGGGACACAGCCATCCCGGGACAGCATAGTAAAAAGCATGACTGTCTTGGTAAATCCAGGACAGTTGGCAATTATGATATAATGCAAGATTATCATGGGGCCCCCATGCACCTGGGGCCCCTGAGCAGTGCCCACAATGCCCATGCATTAAGACAGCCTTGTGACAGGGCAATGTAGAGACTGGAGAGGCTTCCACTGCAGCATGGGGTCCAAAGCGTGTACCTGTGCTACCACTGCCTTGCCCCAGCCCTATGTATGCAATCAAATGTTCCTAAAAATTGAAATTTTTTTTTTTTTAATTAAAAGTATACGTGATCAATCCCCAAAACTATTCCTGACTCAGAATTGTCACATATGCGCTATCCCAGACACTTACGGCAGCATGGAGGGGCTGTGTAAAGGTGGTGACAAAGGTATGTACTGGTATAGTCAAGTTGTTTAAATCATAAAAGGCCAGGCGCCCGGCCTCGTAATCCAGACAGATCCTGAATTTCCTACAGCCAAACTTGACATTAAGTTGGATCTGTTTTCTGTTGTGCAATGTAAAATATAGATTACTCCATTTGCAAAGACTCCATGACTTATCGTTTTTCCCAATAATGGCCTGACTCCCCTCCCTCTCAATGTTGGGATAGGCCACTCCCACCATCCAGTTGCCCGTTTCACCCGTTTCTACCTCCCAATAATGTCTTCCACTTGAAAAAGCCTGAGAACTTAACACCTGGTGATACTGAAACCTTTCGGGCACCTTCGGGCGCCCTTGGTTCACTTGCCACAAGGCAGTTTTGCAGTCATCTGAAATAAAAACATTATTAGCCGCCGTTTGGATATCTAGCGTTATTTTTGCCTCGCTCTCTGACAGCAACTTATTCTTATAGCTACTGAAAATATCAGATAAACCCTTATGTAACATCTTTAAAAAACAAGACTCGTCCACGTCTTCTTTCGTTGTCTTGCTACAATCCTTTAAATCGTCTTGATCCTTACTTTCAAAATGTAAAATCTGGTTGCTGCCCACGTCTAGCTCTTGCAAGGCGGTGATGGGATTGGTCATGCTGCACAGCTCCTTGATGTGATCCATCTTCTCGCTCAGTTCCCGCTTCTTCGCGTCCAGCTCGGAGATTTGCTCCACGAAATGGTTCAACGTTTCTTTTTTCTGAGCTTTCAGATCTTGCAGGATCCTTTCCTTGAGCTTCTCCAGCTGTTGTCGGATGTCCTTAAAGATGGAGGACACTTTTTCTTGGGTTGTCTCAAACTTGCTCTCCAGTTTTTTCATGGGCAACTCCAAACCTTGTATCTTTTTCTCAAGGTCCGTTTTCACGAGGTTGAGTTCAGTGTAGACTTCCATTAACTTTTCCTTTTGCTTTTTGCAGAAGTCACTTAGTAGCTCCAGCTGGTGCCCAGTGTGCTGTCCTGACAAGGCACATGAAGCGCACAAGTGGGCAGCGTCTTCGACGCAGTAGTACATGAACACTTGATGGTGAGTGGAACATTTCACTTTGTTGAAGGAGGAGATGGGCTCACACAGGACGTGCTCTGGTGACTTGCTGTGGACTTTGAGATGTGTTTCGCACAGAGAAGCTTCGCACATTAGACACGATTGAATAGAAGGTACAGAAGATCCGATACAGTACGTGCAGTAAATCTCTTCCTTCTGCCTCTTTCCTGAATAACGTTCTGCAATATTTCGAAGGTTTATGTTCTTCTGTAGAGCAGGACATTTCCCAAATTCTGTCCTGCACTCAGGGCAATTATAAACCCCAGATGCCCCCTGGGTCTCCAGAACCTTATTAATACAGACCCGGCAGAAGTTGTGTCCACATTCGAGGGTCACGGGATCCGTAAAAATGCTCAGGCACACGGAACAATTCAGCTCGTTTGTGACATCTAAAGACGCCATGGTGGAGGACAAACTGAAAGTAAAAGCTGCTACATGTTTGTCAGGAAGTATGTATGGCGCTGAGCTATTAACCCCTCACGATCTCAGCTGTAGTTTGCTTTGTAGCTATGTGAAAATAATTGTAAAAAAATGACACGTCCGTGACAAGTTTCTTATATAAAGAGAAGAAATAGCCCATCCTCATAAAATACACAAAGGGCTTTGGTGTTACATTGTAACTTATTTTTTTTAAACTTGTGAATGTGCCTTTTAAGAAGGAAAAACATCAGAGCGTCGTGGGAGTGTCCTAAAAGGGTGGTTTTTTTTTACCATTACGACAAACGTAGAGGAATTGTACTCAATCTACAGGTCAAAAATGTTTAAGTGAGTTGAATAGTTATAAATAAACCTTATAATGTTCTACGGCTTCATTATGTCTCCCAAGATACAGTATGCTGCAGGAAAATATCTGCTATATTTCTTGACAAATTTGTTTATTGATTTTGAAAACATAAACATTGGTACAATTAACAAAATATTGATTACATTAAATGGTAGCATTAGTTGAATTTATATGTCAGATCTTAGTATTTCTGGTAGTTACAAGTATTTAAAGGTTTAAAGCGGGAGTTCCGCCGTTTTTTTTTTTTTAAAAGCCAGCAGCTACAAATACTGCAGCTGCTGACTTTTAAAATAAGGACACTTACCCGCCCAGCGCGCCCGCGATGTCGTCACCCGAAGCCAATCTCTCGATCGTCTCTCGGGTGCTGCCGCCGCCATCTTGGGTATGGGAATCAGGAAGTGGAGCCTTTCGGCTTCATTTCCCGGTTCCCTACTGCGCATGCGCGAGTCGCGCTGCGCAATAAGGATGGACCCGCTGCCTCTGGGATCTGTGTGTTTCCCAGCAGGCAGCGGGGGACTTTCGGAAAGGGGCATAGTCTACGCCCCTTTCCGCAGAGAGCTATCCCGGAAGTGGGTGCAGATACCTGTACTGTACAGGTACCTGCACCCCCCTCCCCCCTGAAAGGTGCCAATTGTGGCGCCGGAGGGGGGGAAGGATTCCAATGAGCGGAAGGTCCACTTTAGGGTGGACCTCCGCTTTAAGTAGGCTATATGTTTTTTAGAAAGACTAAGGTGTTACAATCAATTTTAACAATTATATAATCAAGAGCAACAAAAATGTAAAAGTTGTTAAAGTTGAGTAATATGTCATGAAGAATTAGTATTAATTACTATGAGATTCAGTTACTTATAATAGGACAGTAGAGCTTACTCAATTATAATACAATAATAGTTAGTATCTGCTATATTTCATTCTCTTGACATATTTATTACTACTGCCGCACTGGACTATGCAAAATATGTGACTCTTTGAACCCTGCTTTGCACTTTTTTTTTGTTGCTTGTGTTCAAATTTTTGGCGCTGAATAATAATGTGAAATTAGTAACAGGAAAAGAAAACAAGAATAAAATGAAAGAGGTATAAAACCCCAAAAGAAAACATTTATTATATTGCAGTTTACCAATTCTTAGCCCCCCCCCCGTACACACGGTCGGAGAATCCGTCGGAATGTGTCCTATCGGACCGTGTTGTCGGATAATGCGACTGTGTGTGGTCTGCATTGGACTGTTTCCGTCAGAATATCCGTCGGACCAAATTTTCCAACTTGTTGGAAATATTTTCCGACAAACTGGTCCGATCGGACATACTCCGATCATGTGTAGAAAAATCCGATCGGACAAAGTGCCACGCATGCTCAGATCAAATTCCTACATCAAAGCTATTGGCTACTAGCCTGAACGTAGTCCCATCGTAACGAAATTACGTCATCACGTTCTGAAAGATCAGATTTTTCGACAACTTTGTCCGACCGTGTGTATGCAACAGTTTCAGACACAATCTGACGGACAAAATCCGACGGATTTGGTTGTCAGAATGTCCGACCGTGTGTACGGGGGCTTAGACCCCTTTCACACCAGGGCGTTTTGCAGGCGCTATAGCGTCAGAACTAGCGCCTGCAATCTGCCCTAAAAAAGCTGCACAATTGTCTGTAGTGTGAAAGCCCGAGGGCTAAAAAATGTACATTTTTTAGTTATTTTTTACACTGTCTCTTTAACCACTTCAGCCCCGGAAGATTTGGTGGCTCAATGACCAGGGCATTTTTTGCGATGCGGCAATGCGTCGCTTTGACTGACAATTGCGCGGTCGTGTGGCGTTGTACCCAAACAAAATTTACGTCCTTTTTTTCCCACAAATAGAGCTTTCTTTTGGTGGTATTTGCAGTTTAGATTTTTTGCGCTATAAACAAAAAAAGAGCAACATATTTAAAAAAAACACAATATTTTGTACTTTTTGCTATAATAAATAGCCCCAATTTTTTTTTTAAAAAGCATATTTTTTCCTCAGTTTAGACCGATACGTATTCTTCTACATATTTTTGGTAATAAAAATCACAATAAGCATATATAGATTGGTTTGCACAAAAGTTATAGCGTCTACAAAATAGGGGAAAGATTTATGGCATTTTTATTATTATTTTTTTTTTTACTAGTAATGGCGGCAATCTGTGATTTTTATTGGGTCTTTGACATTATGGCGGACAGATCTGACACTTTTTACACTTTTTTGGGTCTATTGACAATTATACAGCGATCAGTGCTATAAAAATGCTATAAAAATGCACAGATTACTGTATAAATGTGGTGGGTGGGACTGACAGTAGGAACACACGATCTGTCTCTCCTCTCCTCACAAAACAGGGATTTGTGTGTTTACACACATACGTCCCTGTCCTGGCTCCTGTGCCCGTGATCGCACGTGGCCGTCAGTCATCACAACTGCCAGCCGCGCGCATTGACACCCCCGCAGTGCAGCGAGCACGTGCCGCCAGATGGGACCATGATATAAAAGGAGGGGGACTTTTGGGTCTCTGATGTGAGGTGAGGAATCTGGGAACCCTGATCTATGGAGGTGGACACTGAGGACCCTGATATATTGGGGGGGAATTTGGGGACCCTAATGAAAGGGTGGACTTTGATGTAAGGCAAGATCTTTGAGAAACCTAATGAAGGGGGGACCCTGATGTAAGGAAGGGGGACTGTAGGGAACCTGATTTAGGGGGACTCTGGAAGCCCCGATGAAAGAGGGGAAGGGGACCTTTGGAGACCCTAATGAAAGGGGGAACCCTGATGTAAGTAAGGGGGACTCTAGGGAATCTGATTTAGGAGGACTCTGGAAAACTTGATGTAAGAGGGAAAGGGGAACTTTTGGGACCCTAGTGAAGGGGGGGGGCTCTGATGTAAAGAGGGAACTCTGGGGACCCTGATGTAAGGGGGAGACTCAGAGGACCCTAAAGAAGGGGCGGACTCTGATATAAGGGGGAGGGACTTTAAGGACCCTGATGTAAGTGGGTAGGTTGGGTGCATTTCTCTCTTCTGCCAATAGGTGGCACTGCTGCCTTTGGCATTAGAATGACTATAGTGAGTTCAGGTTGTGAATAGACATATTTTCTCAGAGTAGCTACTTGACAAGCTGGGATATTCTATTTAAGGGTAATGAGTCAGATTACCAGTGTTCTTTAAGCCCCAGGCTAAGGCCTGGGGGGCTGTATGTGAAGCAGCAGCTGAAGGTTAGGCCTAAGCCTTAGGCCTAGTAGCCACATGTGTAGAGGCTCAGCCCAAGGGGAGCCTGATCGTTACAGAGGTTCAGCCGGACGGTGAACTGAGTGTTGCCAGAGGTGAACAGAAAACATTTGTGTATAGATATAAAAAGCTCTTCTCTTCCACTGGCTTACTCCTGTGCTTCCTTGTGCCCTGGGGCAGAGCCCTCCCCCCCTCCAGGCATGGGGAGAGCCCTCCAGGCTACTGGAGCCTGGATTCTGCACACTCACTGCCACTATTACTCCTGAACATTTATGGCCTGTCTCCCCACCTTCTGGGCCTTGCCTACCCAGGGATTGGTGGACCCACCATAAACAATCCAGCTTTAGCCTCTGTTCCTCCACCCTCTACGTTCCAGAACTATCCAGCAAATTCTGGAAGACAGGGGGAGGTAACGTAGAGCCAGCCCTTGGAGCTCTGCACAGCTAACACAAACAAATTAGCTCCCAGATCCTCTGCCTACAGGGGAGCCAAATTCAATTTCCCTACTCTGTACACTCAGGGTGCTACACTTATTCTTCCATTAAGAAATAACGTCATCACGAACGCGTTTCGTGTTTTTGAAGCAATTCTATAATCCAGAGTCCCGTCACATGCCCGGCCCAGGGCTGAGGCAGGAAATCCAAACCAAAGCAGGGAGTCAGCTAGGTGGCAGTTCAGGACATGCCATTTTTTTTTCACAATTCATTCATTTTACACACCACTCACCATACAATCATTATCTTCCAGATTGGTGCGGATTGTTATTAGACCATCTATCCTCTCTGGGATTGCATTGTGATGACCTGACCTGCCAACTAGCTGACCCCCTGATTTGGTTTGGGTTTCCCGCCTCAGCTCCAGGCCGGGAATGTGATGGGGACCCCCGCTCTCCCACTCTCTTCTTCCTCACATGAGCCACTTCAGTTCTTGGGCTGTTCTGTAAGTATCAGTTTATCTTAGTACTCTGGAACCTTTTTCTAAGTCGGAGCAACTTGTGTCGCTCCGATTAGAACGGTTCCATTGTACAGAACGGGACGCGACTTGTCAGTCGCCTGACACGTCATCCTAGTGTGAACCGACCCTTAAGGGAACTTTTTTGGATCCTTCAGAAAGTTTTCCCTCCCTCATTTTTATGAAGGGTTTATTGTATTTATATATCAGATTTTCTGTACTTACAGTGAATGAATTTTTGCATCCATACTCCTGATGAGTGAATGTGATTCACACAACCAGTAGAGTTTTTCCATTCATGTGATCCCAAGACAATTTAGGCTTTTATATAGGATGTACTCAGTTGTATATACAGTATCTCACAAAAGTGAGTACACGCCTCACATTTTTGTAAATAGTTTCTTCTCTCTTTTCATGTAACAACGCTGAAGAAATGACACTTGTCTACAATGTAAAGTAGTGAGTGTACAGCTTGTATAACAGTGTAAATTTGCCACTGTGGTTCCACGGAGGAGTAGCAAAGCAACTGACATTGAGCAGGCTTGAGGCCTATCTACCTTGGCTCCTCAAGCGTTGTAGACAAGTTATTGGAGTTACACCAGGAGCACTTCAGCTTAACCCTCCACAGACTTTGGATTACAAATAACAAAGGAGTGACTTTTAGCTAGCGAAGAAAGAAGACCCCGGATAAAGTACTTTAAGTGAGATCTCACGTTTAGCCTTTAAAGTAGGGGGAGCTCCCAGGTCTATATATACTGTGGTTCCACGGAGGAGTAGCAGAGCAACTGACATTGAGCAGGCTTGAGGCCTATCTACCTTGGCGCCTCAAGCGTTGTAGACAAGTTATTGGAGTTACACCAGGAACACTTCAGCTTAACCCTCCACAGACTTCGGATTACAAATAACAAAGGAGTGACTTTTAACTAGCGAAGAAAGAAGACCCCGGATGAAGTACTTTAAGTGAGATCTCACTTTTAGCCTTTAAAGTAGGGGGAGCTCCCAGGTCTATATATATATATATATTATAAATATACAGTTAATATTGTTTTTATATTGAAATATATTGTGCCGTTGTCCTATGTTGGGATGACAGCGAAATTTCTGTAACCACCTGTCGAAATATTTAGCAGTAAACAATATTTCTGGTTAAGTATCCAGTTGTATGCTAATTAGAGAATGTATCTCACACAGAGTGGTGCTGTGGATACATAGAGGTATAATAAGTGCCACGTCCCAATTAATATTCTACAACAATGACAAAAAGTGGGGCTTCTGGACTAAAAAGTCCAGAAGCCCCACTTTTTGTCTTTGTTGTAGAAGTATCCAGTTGTGTTGCGTACTGTTTTTTCCCCACCAGGTGGAGCCAGCGGATCCTGAGGGTATAATTCAGGTACTTTGCATTGTCTTATATTGTACTGTATTACATTGCACCACAGCTGTATCAAGTGGATTTAGTCAAGTTAGTGAGGTTTCTTCGGGGGTCAGTGCTACATATATATATACTCCATAGACCAGGGATATGCAATTAGCGGACCTCCAGCTGTTGCAGAACTACAAGTCCCATGAGGCATAGCAAGACTCTGACAGCCACAAGCATGACACCCAGAGGCAGAGGCATGATGGGACTTGTAGTTTTGCAACAGCTGGAGGTCCGCTAATAGCATATCCCTGCACTAGACTTATTTTTGCAGCAATAAGCCTCATTTAAAGTCCCATTCTTTTTCCTTTGTTTTTATTCTTGTAGTCAGGAATGGAGGTCTTTTACTGTGGACATGGCAAGTCACACTTCTCTCTCTTTTATATAAAAACGTTCCATATAATACATGACAATCTTAAAATGTATTGTTTAAATGCATGTAATTTTTTAACATAATAAAATAATTTACTTATTACAAAGGTTACAAGACGAAACAGTGCTCCTTTAAATATTTTTTTAATTTTCGGCATTAATAGGAATACTGTACATACTTCACATTGTCCTTGCATGCCTGATGTTCAGATGACATTCTTGACTGCTGTCTGGTTGTTTGTTCATGGTCAGGGCTAAACCAGTAGAGTCTGTTTGGAGGAAGAGAAACTAATTTGGGGAAGGAGCCTACTCCTTGCGTTAACCCACTCCTCGCTCATTATCTTCCTGCCTTTTCCTTCTTCTTCTGGCACGCAGTTGGTTAATTGCTCCTGGCTGCATTGCTCATTCAGGTGTGGCTTTCTCACAGCCTGCTGATATCCTGCTGTGGAGTTGGAAACTGCAGAGAAAGTTAGAGAGCTCCAAAGACATGGCTGACACTTTCATCAAGCCCGTCTCCAAATGCCAAAGCTGCATAGAAATTTCAACCCTTACAGCGACAGAGGACCCTAAGGTGGCCAAGTATTGTAAGAGCCACTCCGTGACGGAGCTGGGATCATTAAAGGTCACGTCCAATGGCTCCACAACTGGAACTTCAAGTAATGTGCATCTTCCAGGCAACAAGGAGGCTGAGGGTGAGGCAGTCCTTTGTGACTTCTGCTTGGAGGAGAAGGTGAAAGCGGTGAAGACTTGCCTTACCTGCATGGTGAACTACTGCACCACCCACCTCAGACCCCACTTAGATAACCCCAAGCTGCACTCCCACCAGCTGGTGTCCCCTCTGAGCGATGCCGACTTGCGGACTTGCGCGTTGCACAACAAACCACTGGAACTGTTCTGCAAGTTGGACCTTGTGTGTATTTGCGAGGAATGCGCAGAGTGGGAGCATAAAGACCACCAACCGATACCCTGCGGTGAAGCAAAGAAGCAAGTAGAGGTATGTGGAACAACCTCGTATGGACAATCATTCATAAAAATCTGAGTACAAAATGTATCTTTGGATAGAGTTTATTTTACAAATTTTACCAAAATTTTATTGGGCTTTAAAATTTTCAAAAAGATGTACAAAGACATAGAATACCGGCATTGTAACCGACAAGAAAGGGACAACAGGGGATAACCAATGCCATTGATTTTCATATCAGAAATATCAGACAACCATTGTTGCAATCGGAAAGTCGAATAATCGGGGAGAGATAAATGATATATCAACTGTACTGTAGATCCCAGCGTGTGGAAGGTAATAATATAACATAGTAAATTAGATGCAAGCTCTTATTACAAGGTAGGGGGTGGAGTATGAATTAGAATGAGTTGCTGAGGCACAAAAGGGGAAAATACAAGAAAAATAGGAAAGAAAAGGTCGGATTGTGGGTTAAGAGAAGTCGGGGGGTTGCAGGAGAGATCCTTGGGATCCGGGTGGCCATACAGCTCAGTGAGCACCTTGCAAGTTATGTTAAAGTAAAAGCCCCTTCAAATACTAACCATACTTAACCTACTCCCACCCCCATTCTAAACCTATTCTAACTACCCTATTCTATACTTACATATTCTAAGGGCACACCGGTCCGGTCATATGATCTCTCCAGCTGCCGGCTTCAATGAAAAGGGGGATCGCCGACAAAGCCTGGGTGGTGACATCATCCACAGGCATCCATTTTCGGCGGTCCTTCCTCTATACCAGCGGTTCTCAACTCCAGTCCTCAGGACCCACCAACAGGCCAGATTTTAAGTATTACCTTGGCGGGAGATGCAGCCTAGAATACTGCAATCACTGAGCAGCAAATGATATCACCTGTGATGTATTTCAGTTATCTTGCAAACCTGGCCTGTTAGTGGGTCCTCCTGAGGACAGGAGTTGAGAACCACTGCTCTATACTGAAGCCGGCACTGGGAGCCAATCGTATGACCGCACCAGAGTGCCCTCAGAATAGGTAGGTATAAACATCTTTCCTTTCACAGGGTAGTGAGAATAGACTTAGAATGGGGATGGAGGTTTGTTTAAGTACTGTAAAGTTAGTATTTGAATTGAATTCCACTTGAAAGTGAGGGGGGGAAGACTGATCGAGGGTCAGGTGGCTACTGTAGTCCAGCCAAGGGGACCATATTTTCTGAATTTTAGGATGGGTGTCATTGAGCAGTTAACTTCTCATGCACCATAACGCCCATCATCCGTTGTTTAACTTCATTGTTGGTTGCCTCCATGCTTTAGCTAGCGTTTGCCTGGCTGCTAGAAACGCGAAAACCTGCCAGCTTCTGTTGACCTTTTAGAAAGGTCTGTCACTGGCCTACGAAGCCATGCTACCCAAGGATTCCTACTCAGATTGGTACTCAGAACCTAAGAATATGGTAAACATCCAGAAATGAGTAGCTTTGGGGCAATGCCATAAAGTGTATATCAAGGTCAGCCTCAAAAGCAGGTATAAGAGGCTTCTGAGCAGTGGCGTAAAAAGAAACTTCAGGGCCCCGATGCAAGAAACCATGAAGGGCCCCCCTGAACCCCAGCCCGTTCCCTCCAAGTCTGGCGGTGGAACTCCAGGGCGTGGTCACAGGTATGACCTTTGAGAGCCCTGTAGTTCCACCACTGGCATCAGTAGTTTTTTTTTTTCACTCTGGCTGGGGAGAACAGACATCGGACTGAGCGGCAATGCATGGAGCAGGAGTGGGGTACTCTGAGGAGCCGGCCGAGGACACAGGTCATGCGGGGAATGTACAACTAAAGAGCAGCCAGTGCGATAGTCGAGCATGGAGCTCTGCTAGTCACCCTCCACCTCCAGCCACCCTTGTGCATGGTGCACTGGTACCCCTAGCTGCCTATGCTGCTGCCGGCCATATGTAGAGGGGGCTGCATGGGCCCCCTGCAGCACAGGGCCTAGTTGCGGTCGTGACTGCTGCACCCCCTATAGTTACGCCCCTGCTTCTGAGGCAAATTTAGCAGTGTGGTCAGGTCAGGTGTCCTATACCATTATGGGAGAATCTTATAAAGGTTCTCTTGAGCTAAGATGTTGGGAGAGCACTTTGCTACCGCAGCCCAAATTTTGTTCCATCATGCTTGATCCAAAGATTACCTCAAGTCTTTTTAACATTTGCCTAAATATTGGAGTTTTGTTGGTCCACAGAATCAGTAAGAGCCGAGTACAAGGCAGAAGTTAGGCCTTTGGGGTGAGGGTCTTTTCAAGCAACGATTTTTCAATTGCATTAGCCAAATTGGACAATCTGCTCGGTTCTCAATCAAACTATTTATGTAGCTCCTTATTTGTATCTAGTGGAATGTTTTTGTGGGGGAAATTTCCATTGTACTTCAAGGTAACAGCGAGAGAAATTCTTTGGGTATACAGTAGTTTAAAGTCGAACCCTATCCAATGCTTGTAGGAGTTGGTCAAAGGTGAAGAAGAATGGCCACCTGACCATCACACCTATATGAGTTTTTCAGACATCCCATTCCACAATTATGGGTATCGGCATGGAATTGCTCCTACCTTTTAGACCAGGGTTTCTCAACCAGGGTTCCATGGAGATCTAGGGTTCCTCCTGAGGTTGTAGGGGTTCCTTGAGCAATGAGCAATTTCTGCCTTTCAGATAAGTTCCCAATGACACCATTGATCTTTTTAGCTATATCTAAGGAGCTCATTCTTCCCAATGTCCACAAGTGTAAGGAGCATTCTTCCTACCGACCATCACACTAATGTACCATGAATTTTAGATATAGTAATTTTTAGCAGGGGTTCCCTGAGACCAGAAAGTTATTTCAAGGGTTCCTCTGTGCTGAAAAGGTTGAGAAAGGCTTTTTTAGGCTATAGCAGCCTCCGCTTTTCCAGCAAATCTTTCCACAGATTTTGGAGTGTGTCCAATTGTGAGTTCAGGTACTGATGTTGGACGAGAAGACCTGGCTTTCATTCAGCATTCCAATTCATCCCAAAAGATATTCAGTAGGGTTGAGTTCAGGGCAATGTGCAGGACACTTCAGTTCCTCCACACCAAACTGGTCAAACCATGTCTTTATGGAGCTGGACACCATTTATGAGGTCAAGTACTGAAGTTGGATGAGAAGATCTGGCTTGCAATTGGTGTTCTAATTCTTCCCAAAGGTGTTTAGTAGGGTTGTGGTTAGGACCCTGTGCAAGACAGTCAAATGACTCCACACCAGACTGATCAAACCATTGACCGGTTATTCCTATTCTGGTGTCAACCCAAAATGAGGGGTTCTCTTTACGGAGCTGGCTTTGTACTCAGGAGTACGGTCATACAGGAACAGAAAAGGGTCTTCACCAAACTTTTACCACAATGTTGGAATCATCCAATTGTCTAAAATGTCTTTGTAACATTAAATGTGCTGCCCATTCAGCTGCAACTTGTATGTAATGTAGAAGAAGACATTTCATTGCTCTTCAATTAAAAAGGAGTGTTAGGCACATACCCCAATATTAGTTACACCATATAGACCAGGGATGTCCAACCTTTTGAAGAGCAAGGGCCACTTAAGCGACTTGGTAACCGGTCGCGGGCCACAATGAGCGGAGTGGGCGGATGACAGGTCCATGTACACTCCGCATATGCAGAGCGGACACATCCAACTCTACTGTATGGGCCCTCTGATCTGCCCAGATGGAAGGGGACAGGTCCCCTTCTGTTTTTTTTTCTTTTAGCGGATTGGATTGAAGGTATGCAGGTGTAAACGGACACAAGTCTGTTTACATTTGCCGCTCCATAGAGGTGAATGGAAAGTCTGATTGGGTTGGACCGATCATGTGAAAGGGGCCTAAGGCTGCTTTCACAATGATGTGCTGTGGTCTACCCAGAGCAGTGCACCTCTGGCTTTTCTTGGGGTTAGCTGCACTTTGCCATAGAATTCTATTATATCCTGCAGGTGTTGTGCACTTTCTGAAAGTGCACCAAACCCGTAGGTAATAACAGAGGTCTATGGCTCAGTGCAGTTTGAAAGCAGCACCTTAACCACTGCAGAACAGATATGCCCATATATACACTGTGATTATAGAATTAAACATACCTTTAATAACAACAGTCTTCAATTCGGGTATCGCCAGCTGTTGCTGTTCCAGGCAGAGTGCATTTGGTATCACTTTGGCTGTGACAGGAGGTGGCGCTATACAGGAAGCATCATCTTATGTGGCTCTGCTACACAACCGCTTGCTTCCTCTACCGCCGGCTTCATTCACAACACTGATGCACTGGGATGCCGGGCCAGGAACCTGCGATCTGGGCTTGCCAACCAGCCATCCCAGAGCAGAAGGTCGCGGGCCACATCAGAGGGCTCCGCGGGCCACTGGTTGGGCACCCCTGATATAGACAAACTTTTTTTGGGCACATGACCATCATACCTACCTACTGTATACAGCCAAAAAGTATTGAACACCCCTCCAAATTAATTCAGGTGTTCCTTCAATTGGTCATCTCAACCACGGCACTACCTGCCTGGAGTTTGCATGTTCTGCTGGGGGCCTGTGAGGGTTTCCTCCGGGTACTCCAGTTTCCTCACAAACTCCAAAGACATGCCAATAGGTTAATAGGTTAATTGGCTCCTGTCTAAATTAGAGCGGGGACTGCAAAGCCAGGCCTTCTCGTCCAACATCAGTGCCTGACCTCACAAATGTGCTTTTGGAAGAATGCTCAAACATTCCCATAGACACATCTCCTGGAAATTTTTTATCAGGTTCTGATGTTTGTGCACTTTCAGATTTCACGTCCTCACTTCCTCTTCCTGATGTGAGTGATCACATCTCCCGGACAGTGACACAACAATAAAAGGTTGTCAGAGATGAAAAGATATTTTAGGCTGAACACAGTATTTGGCACATAAAGGAAATAATAAACTTAGACTGAAGTGGAAAGTCTTTGTCGGGGTATAACTCTCACCATGAGGAGTCATCACATGTATGACACATAGATACAGAGAAGCAATTGTTATATAACAAAAGCCGAAATCACCCGGCCCTCCCCAGACTGGGCAGTTTTCGGAAACACTTGTAGTGAGAGTTTTTATTTTTTTTTATTTTTTTTAACAGCTTCCATAATGTATACAATACAAATATTAACTGCTTCAGCTCTGGAAGATCCACCCCCATTCCCGACCAGGCTATTTTTTGAGATACGGCACGGCGTCGCTTTAACTGAAAATTGCGCGGTCGTGTGACGCTGTACCCAAATAAAATCGATGTATTTTTTTTCCCCCACAAACAGTGTTTCGTTTGGTGGTATTTGATCACCTCTGCCATTTTTCTTTTTTGCACTATAAACAAAAAAGACAGACAATTAAAAAAATATATATATATATATAAATATATATATATATATATATATATATATATAAATATATTTTAGGACTGTGGAAATGAAAGATTAATTCCTCAATTAATCGATACATTTTTTTGATCAATCAAAATTCTTTTGATCAGTACTCACCTCTCCGCTGGAGGGAGTTCCGTCACCGGACTCCTCCCCCTTTCCCCGAGTGCCTCCGTCTGCTAACAAAGGGAAGGGGGAGGAGTCTGGTGACATCACGGACATCAATGTCACCAGACTTCTCCCCCCTTCCCCAAGTGCCTCCTTCTGCTATCGAAGGGAAGGGGGGAGGAGTCCGTTGACGTTCCAATTGAACGTAACGCGTAAGTGGGAGGAGCTACGCATGACTTCACCCACTGCTGCCCTACGGAACGAACACGATTGTCGGCCTTACATGCTGTGTTTTTATCATCTTTATGTAAATAGTTTGAACACAAAAATTTAATCTTATACTTAAGCGGTGAGCACTTAGATCTTTTCTTTCTACCCGTGACCCGGCGTCCTTGCTGAGATCTAAGGAGACGTGAGAGAAGTTTATGGTCCGTGTTAAACCTTTTGATACCCGCTTGCATGACCACCTGTCTGCACAGGGGTCCATGCCATAAGGTGAGAGTGATTAGTTAGACCGAAGGTGGAGGGATTGTCACGCTACTGTGGAAAAAAAAAAAGACTTACATCAGTGCTACAGATTGAATTTAGAACGTATTTGTGTGAACTGTGAAGTTAAGTCATGGATTGTGGAAACACTTACTAGTGTCAGGTGATTGTATATATAGTGTATACCACATTTACCACTGACTAATGTAGAGTTGCACAGAATTACAAGTTCCGTCCTTGTAATTCACACTGGAAAAAAAACAAAAAACGTTGTAGGTCCGGTCCACTTCTGGTTTGTTCACATTGTTGTCAATCAAGCCCTGATGAAGAGGGTGCTCTTGGACCCCCGAAACACATTGGCTACTTTTTGGATTGTACTACTTTTATCGTAATAACTTTTGTATATGGACCTCCTTAGTAGAGGTATGGTCAGTGGCGTCTCGTCGATTAGGGACGCTCAGGTGCCACCCCCTCAGCTATGCGGCCGGCCCCCTAATCTACAATCGGGGCGCTGAATGGATTCCAATTGGGTTTTTTCTTTTTTTTTTTTTAAGCACGGGATTAGAGCCTGAGGCTTTCATAGGCTTTGAAATAGATTGGGCTTGGGGCACAGAGCACTGTGCTCCGAGCCCACTCAGTTGTGTGACAATAGCGAATGAATAATTGCTATTCTCACACTGATCCTCCTCCCGGCCAATCAGGAGGTGGATGGTCATGAGACCCGTCACCCAATTGGCTGAAAGGATGCATAGCAGGAGGAGGAGGAAGGATGAGACGCACTGCGGAAGATGCCATGATGCAGGGGAGGAGGAGGAGACACCCGCCCATCGCAGAGCTGCCTGCCCGGAACCTAGATGGGGTAAGTGCTCGGTGACCGACGGATAGGGTTGCCACTTTTTATTCAAGCCAAACCCGAACACTATAGTGGCGTACAGCAACATTTTTCCTTTATTTTTTTTCATATACATACACTATAGGATGCACTAGAGCAGTGATGGCGAACCTTGGCTCCCCAGATGTTTTGGAACTACATTTCCCATGATGCTCTGGCACTCTGCAGTGTAGTGGAGCATCATGGGAAATGTAGTTCCAAAACATCTGGGGTGCCAAGGTTCGCCATCACTGCACTATAGGATTGTAATAGACATGGGACATCTTTTGGGCACTCCGAAGAGAATAGTAATGTGGCATGCATAGTGCATCATTCACCCTCCTATCAGGCCCTGTTCTGAGCCACATTCCTCTCCTGAAGCTTGTGTCCTGCCGGACACATGATTCAAAACCCGAACTGTCCGGGTAAATCCCGGAACAGGTGGCAACCGTACCGACTGACCACAAAACCCGGGGGGGGGGGGGGGGGGGTTGTTTGCACCCCCCTCCCCCCCAAAAAAAAAGAAGTCCACCAGCTGCCGCTGGGTATGTTGTATCAATTTTCATTTTTGTTACATTACAAGCCAAGGAGACTATGGAGATCTCCTGGGATGTAGAAGCTGCCTTTTCTTTCAGAGCGCATGCGCCGATGACGCAATCAGCGGAGTATACAGCAAATATCTCCTAAACGGTGCAAGTTTAGGAGATATTTACAATACCTATAGGTGAGTCTTACTATAGGCTTACCTTATAGGTACAAAAAGACCAGGGGAGTTTACTTCCTCTTTTTAATCCATCACAACTGTGAAGTCTTTGAAGCACCTGTATGGTCCCATTGTTAAATGAACGCTCATTAAAGCTGATTTTCTTAATGAGTCGAACGTCCATCTAGTGATGTGAAGCTGCGTTAACTTCAAACACCCAATTATGTGAGGGACAATTCTTATTTTTTTTTTTTTTATTCCCCTACACATAGCCAGGTATTAAAAGTGCTGTGTATTTCCCCAAAAAATTTGCATAGCTGTTTGTCTATCAAAACGGCACGGAAATTCCTTCTGTGCGATGCAAAATCGGATATTCTCAGACTATAGTCTCTTGCAGATCGAATGTTACTCATTGCAAAAAAAAGTGGTAATAAGGAAAATAACACATTTTGGCCACAAGATGGCGGTAAATGTCACAAGTGTGCCCCTCAGCTTCATCTAGTGGCCATAATGTGGTCATTTATTACCATTCAGGCTGTGTTTTTTTTTCCCCCAATGATAAACATTTGATCGGCAGTGAATATAAACATTTGATTTTGCCCCATTTGCACAAACGTTACACAGTTTCGATGGACGGACAGTTATGCAAATTGCCTTTATTATAAAACCCCATAGTGTATCTTCTCTTGTTTGCTTACTCATGGTCTGTTAAATATACCAAATAAAAACCCAGTTGGTCCTGCCATATTCAGTGTCTAGTGGGCTGATATCTTCCTGTGAGCCAACAAAAGCTGAAGTCTCAAAACCATCAGAAACCCATCGCAGCCAATCGGTTAAAGCCATTAAACCACGTTTATAAGGCCTCGTGCACACGACGTTATAAAACAGCCAGTAACCAGTGGCGGCTGGTGTTTTTTTTTTTTTTTGGGGGGGCCCCCCTCTGAGCGGCCGGCGACACCTTCCTCGCCCCCCTCGCTGTCTGCCAGTCTTACCCCAGTTTCTCAAGACCTGCTTCCTGATTGGCCGGGAGGAAGATCAGTGTTACAATAGCAGATATTCATTCGCTATTGTAACACACCTGGGCGGGCTTGGTTCGCATTCTCTGCAACCCGAGCCCACTCTATTGTGAAGCCTATTAGAGCCTCTGGTGCCCCTATTGTAATCCATGCATCCGACATCCTGCAAGGGGCCGGACGCATGGGTTTGGGTGGTGGCAGGTCCTTAATGGTCGGGCCCAGTGGCGGCTGGTGCCTAGCATTTTTGGGGGGGTGGCATAACCAACAAAACTATTGCCCCCCCCCGTGGGAGACACAGCCAGCGGCACCACTCCCCCACCCCCGGGGGAGGAGACACTGACACATCCAGTGGCGATCTCCCCGCAGCACCCCCCCAACTCTAGTCGTGGTAAGAAACCACGTGATCAGCTGGTGACCAATCACAGCTGATCATCGCGGGAAACCAGGAAGTGCCGGTAAACGGCATTCCTTGGTTCTGCGCTGCCAGGGAGAGCCGATCGGCATCTCTCCCTGTTCAAGGTTCTGTGCTGATAATCAGCCCCATCAGATGTGCCACCACAGCTGTCAAAAAAGTGCCCATCAGCTGCCAGTCGGTGCCCCCTCAGGATCGCCTGTCAGCGCCCAATAAAGCGCCAATCGGTGCCAATTGGGGCCCACCACAGTGCCAATCAGTGCCGTACAGTAACACCTGTCAGAACCTCATCAGTACCTCATCATCAGTGCTGCCCATCTGTGCCACTTATCGGTGCTGCATATCAGTGCCGCCTATTGTGCCCACCTGTCAGAACCTCATCAGTACCTCATCAGTGCTGCCCACCTGTGCCGCCTCATCAGTGCCCATCAGTGCCACCTCATCAGTGTCCATCAGTTCCACCTCATCAGTGACCATCATTGCTACCTCATCAGTGCCCATCAGTTCCACCTCATCAGTGACAATCGGTGCCGCCTCATCAGTGACCATCATTGCTGCCTTATCAGTGCCCATCAGTGAAGGAGAAAACAGAATTTTATAACCAAAACGAAGAAAAGCTTTTTTTTTCCCCAAAAATTTCGGTCTTTTTTAGTTTGTTTAGCAAAGAATAAAAACCCCAGAGGTGATAAAATACCACCAAAAGAAATCTCTATTTGTGGGAAGAAAATGATAAAAATTTGGTTTCGGGTGCAGCGTTGCATGACCGCGCAATTGTCATTCAAAGTGCGACAGCGCCGAAAGCTGAAAATTGTCCTGGGCAGGAAGGGGGTGAAAGTGCCTGGTATTGAAGTGGTTAAGCTTCAACAAAAAGAAAAACCTGGAAGCTGATTGGTCCCTATGAACAGCTGCACCAGGTTTTGCTCTCTCCAGTTTTGGTGGTAAATCAGCCCCCATTGTATTACACATTTAAAAGGATTATAATTGGCTGTACATCCTGGGACTTGTAGTTCTTCTAGAAGCTGCAGAGCCAATAACAGCATGCTGTATACCGCACACTCAGGCTGTATCCAAGCTGTAGTCAGACTGAGCAGCAGGCAAAATGCCCAGTAATTGTTTTCAACCAAAATATATTGTGTGTTCTCTCCGAGTTCCCAAGAATATGATGAAGTGGTCCCGGGATATGGGAGTGCACTGCTCTGCCCTGAGAAACATTTCCTGCTGTGATCCGGTTTAGATCAGATTGGACGGCATCAATGATGGGAATATGTTTGCCCTAAATAAACCTTGCAGTATCGGCTGACCTATTTGCAACTAATTAGTGCCCTGTACCATCCATCATTCTGATTGGGCACTTCAGGCATATAGCTGAACACAGACACAATATATATATGGGAGATGTCACCAATGGATTTGTATTTGCCCATCCAGTCCTGCAATTTGCTCAGCTCTGCTACACAGACCAGCGCTCCCTGGCAGGGCAGGGAGGTTCAGTAACACTTACAGGTCTGGTCTTGTGCTGTGGTTCAATAACACTTACAGGTCTTGTCCCCTCCTGCAGACAGGGCTGGTGTTACCACTAGGAAAACTAGGCAGCCGCCTAGGGGACACTGCTGCCTAGGGGCCCCCGGCCATTGGTGTTCCTACTCTCTTCTCTCTGCAACAAGCAACTAAGTCTCGGCATCAGCGGGCAGCCACCGCTCCGTCCTCACATAGTGTCAGAGGCGCAGTGGTGGCAGAGGACTGTGTCTGTGTCCCAACTGCCGAATGAATGGAAGCAAGCAAACGTTCATTGATGGGCGCTGGTGAGGCTGCATTTGATGGGTGCTGGTGAGGCTGCATTTGATGAGTGCTGGTGAGGCTGCATTTGATGGGTGCTAGTGAGGCTGCATTTGATGGGCGCTGGTGAGGCTGCATTTGATGGGCTCTGGTGAGGCTGCATTTGATGGGTGCTGGCTAGGCTGTATTGATGGGCGCTGGTGAGGCTACATTTGATGGCCGCTGGTGAGGCTGCATTTGATGGGCGCTGGTGAGGCTGCATTTGATTGGCACTGGTGAGGCTGTATTGATGGGCGCTGGTGAGACTGCATTTGATGGGCGCTGGTGAGACTGCATTTGATGGGCGCTGGTGAGGCTGAAATTGATGGGAGCTGGTGAGGCTGCATTTGATGGGTGCTGGTGAGGCTGAATTTGATGGGAGCTGGTGAGGCTGCATTTGATGGGCACTGGTGAGGCTGCATTTGATGGGCGCTGGTGAGGCTGCTTTTGATGGGCTCTGGTGAGGTTGCATTTGATGGGTGCTGGCTAGGCTGTATTGATGGGTGCTGGTGAGGCTACTTTTGATGGACGCTGGTGAGGCTGAATTTGATGGGCTCTGGTGAGGCTGTATTGATGGGTGCTGGTGAGGCTGCATTTGATGGGTGCTGGTGAGGCTGCTTTTGATGGGTGCTGGTGAGACTGTATTTGATGGGCGCTGGTGAGGCTGAATTTGATGGGTGCTGGTGAGGCTGCATTTGATGGGCGCTGGTGAGGCTGCATTTGATGGGCACTGGTGAGACTGCATTTGATGGGCGCTGGTGAGGTTGCATTTGATGGGTGCTGGCTAGGCTGTATTGATGGGCGCTGGTGAGGCTGATTTTGATGGGCGCTGGTGAGGCTGCATTTGATGGGCGCTGGTGAGGCTGCATTTGATGGGCGCTGGTAAGGCTGCATTTGATGGGTGCTGGTGAGACTGCTTTTGATGGGCGCTGGTGAGGCTGTATTTGATGGGTGCTGGCTAGGCTGTATTGATGGGCGCTGGTGAGGCTGATTTTGATGCGCGCTGGTGAGGCTGCATTTGATGGGCGCTGGTGAGGCTGCATTTGATGGGCGCTGGTGAGGCTGTATTTGATGGGCGCTGGTGAGGCTGCATTTGATGGGTATTGGTGAGGCTGCTTTTGATGGGCGCTGGTGAGGCTGCTTTTGATGGGCGCTGGTGAGGCTGCTTTTGATGGGTGCTGGTGAGGCTGCATTTGATGGGCTGAAGTTAAAAAGATGGAGTCAGGGGTGGAGCTAAGGGGGGGTGCAGCAAAATGAGGTTTCACCTATGGTGTCAAAAATCCTTGCACCAGCCCTGCCTGCAGACTGTGACTAGACCATGAAAGCAAAAGCAGCAGACTGATGAGCTCATCTCTCTGCCACTCTGCTCTCTCCCCCCATCAGCATACCTCTCGTTAACACATGGCTCAGACTCACTCTGCTTACCAACCTCAGAAATCAGCCACGATCGACTCAGTGTTGCAGCTCAGGCTTAATCAGCATGGAGAGTAACACGAGTATCTCCGCATCCATTGCGGGAGTGCAGGCGAGGGATGGAGCTTGTCCCAGCTCCTGCAATCATTGAGGGGGGAAAGGAAGAAAAAAAAATCCCTAATGTCGCACATCCACAGAGTCTTGTAGTGATGGTAGTGATACTGGCAACCCACCAGGCCACACCCACGAATGCATTTCGCTCCGCCCCCACCGGAGCTTTATTCAGAGATCAGCCACACAGGGAGTGCATTGTTTTCAGTAAGTTGACCGATTATTTTTATTTTTTTTGTTATGGGTTTCATTGTGAGCAGTAAAGCGCAACTGTTGTTCAGCTCTTCAAAGTAGAAAGCAAGAATAATAATAATAGGAATAATGAGAATAAAATGTCACCACACAAAATCGTTTGACCCATTAGCACAATGAAAGCTCTGCTGAATCTGCCTGCTCAGAATAATGATAGTCAGGGTGGATTTTAACACTTCTGCAGCTTCTCCCAGCAGCTCGGTGTTTGATGTTGCCTGGAGGGAGCGCGTACATTCAAGCCAGGGGGCGTGGGTTTGAAATAACAAAATGCAAAAACAGAGATCTAAAGTAAATTATTATTTTATATATATATATATATTAATATATATTTTTTATTTCATGTCCCCCCCAGGAGGAAATACTGCAAATAGTGACGGACTATGACTGGAAGCTGAAGTCTGCTGAGAACTCCATTGTCAAATTAGAAGCCAATAGCACATCAATACAGGTGAGCCAAAGATAAAGATCTCTCCATTCTATATAAAATGGTCAAAATTATTTTCCGTGAGAAAAAAAATAAATAAATAAAATAAAATTCTATAGCCAACAGGTGATATTGTCAGAGGAGGCTTGCCCATAGTACGGACAATGTTCCCAAGCGCATATGTGTGCGTATATGCAGGCCTGGCGACCGGACGGGCAGATGTGCACAGATGTGCGCGTATGCACGTGTGAATGTGTGCGCACGTATGCATGTCACCAATACCTTGGTGGAATGGGCTGTTTAAACAGGGCTGTAGCACAGCGTTCCATGTGCTTTATTTCCAGATTCCTGTGCCTGACCTCTGATCCTGACCCGGCTTGCCTCTGACCACGCTTGTTTCCACTGACCTCGGCTTGTCCTCGGACTCTGCTTCCGCCTTCTGCTCATGGCTGATCTGCTTCACCATTGTTGACCCTGGCCTGTGACTATTCTACTGCCTACCGTTTATGCCCAGTGGCAGCTGGTGCTAAAAAAAATTGGGGGGGGAGGAAGGGGTGCGAACAACACCTACAGGTCCGCAGTCACGGCTCCCCTGATACCGGATCTCGCGGCTTCTATGCTAACCTGGTCTTCCTGCGGTGTTACAAATATTCAGCCTCCTGGCCTGATTAGATGTGCGGATCGTTTTGTTGCAAATTAAAATTCAATCAAATTTTCATTATTCGGAAATTCGGATGTATCCAAATTTCCAAATTAGAATAGTACCGAACTTGAACGAATCCGAAATGACGAAAAAAAAAATTGGACGAAATTCTAATTCCATTCCTTTTCGAATTTGAAAACTTTTTGAATGGTTTTCCAATTTTCAAAGAATATAAAATAGAATAGAAAATAAAGGAATAGGATAGAATTATTTATTATTTTCTATCCTATTCCTTTATTTTCTATTCTATTTTATTCTTTTTGGAAATTGGAAAACTATTTATATTGAAAACTTTTCAAATTAGAAAACGATTTAAATTGAAAACTATTTAAATTCGAAAACTATTTAAATTGAAAACTTTTCAAATTCGAAAACTATTTAAATTGAAAACTATTTAAATTCGAAAACTATTTAAATTGAAAACTATTCAAATTCGAAAACTTTTCGAATCGATTCAAAAACGAAAAAACAAAACGACTTCTGAAAACAAAGCAAACAAATTTAATTAAACAAATTTTTGTAAATACCAAATCAAAACGAAACAAATTTTTTCGTTCTGCAAATATCTAGTCCTGATTGATTAGCCGGGACGAGAAGCCGGAAACTGATGCCGGTTCCTTAAAATCACAAAGTGGGAGGGTTTCGGGGCGCAGTGAAAACATAAAACAGACCAATTAGAGCATCAGGCTCTAATCATGCGCTTGTAAAAAAAAAAAAATGACTGACCGAAACCTACTAGTCCGGCGCCCCACGCAGTGCACAGCCACACACATAGAAAGAATGATTTTTACATAAATGATAATATGGCTAACATTTTTTTAACTTTAAGAAGTCATTTAAAAATAAATCGCTCTATGCAAACTAGGTGGGCGGCGCCGAGCGCCCCTTATGGACCGGCTGCCACTACTTATACCTGATCTGACTGTTTTTTACCGACCCGGCTTGTCTGACCCTGCATCCTACTTGCCCAGCCTGCAACAGCTCCTCCAGTCCAGCACGCTCTCATCTGGCTCCTCCTCTCCACCAAGCATTTGTCGCCAGTCAGCTCTTCACCTGCCAGTGGTGTCCCTATCGGGGTGCGGACCATCTCAGGGGTGACACCATCACTTAGGAAAAGATATCCGACCAAGAGGGTGCCACCCCTTCATCCGTGGTAGAGCATGGATCGGCACACCGGCACCAACAGCATGATTTACAGGGGCCGGTTTGGGGTGCCCACCATGACCATGTGCTGCCGGCCCGAAACTAGCGCCTGCAGGGCACTGTGACAGGCTAGGCAAGAGACAGCCCAATGCGCTAGCTTGCCAAGTGTCTACTGCTCTGTTTCTGCTGTCACTCCACAGCAGCAGGACAGAGCACTGTGCCAGGCTGGGGGGGCGGGTGACACCATGTTTTACAGCACCAGGTGACACCAAGTCTAGCCAGCAGCCTTCATTGACTGCCTTGCCTGCCTGCTGCCAGGTGCTTCTGTCTCCTGGCTTCCAACCAGGGGAGTGTCGCCTACCACCAGCACAGACTAGCGGAGTGATCACAGGCACTCATACCTCGCCGTGCTCTCGCGACCGCTGTTCCACTATCAGTGGCCCCTGAGCAGGGGCGTAACTATAGGGGGTGCAGCAGTCGTGACCGCAACTGGGCCCTGTGCTGCAGGGGGCCCATGCAGCCCCCTCTACATATGGCCGGCAGCAGCATAGGCAGCTAGGGGTACCAGTGCACCATGCACACGGGTGGCTGGAGGTGGAGGGTGACTAGCAGAGCTCCATGCTCGACTATCGCACTGGCTGCTCTTTAGTTGTGCATTCCCTGCATGACCTGTGTCCTCGGCCGGCTCATCAGAGTACCCCTCTCCTGCTCCATGCATTGCTGCTCAGTCTGATGTCTGTTCTCCCCAGCCAGAGTGAAAAAAAAAACTACTGATGCCAGTGGTGGAACTACAGGGTTCACAAAGGTCATACCTGTGACCACGCCCTGGAGTTCCACCATCGGACTCGGAGGGAAGAGGGAACAGGCTGGGGTTCAGGGGGGCCCTTCATGGTTTCTTGCATCGGGGCCCTGAAGATTCTAGTTACGCCACTGCCCCTGAGCCAGAGCTGTAAGAGACGCCTTCTTGTTTACATCAGGCTCAATAACCAGGTATGTGACAGATATCCGGAAAATAAACTCAGGTTTTGTGGGATTGAAAAGTGCTTTGGTACAAGCCAAAGTGTTTATTATTTGTAGTAGTGCCTCCTATTTCAGTGAATTTTCTGCTTTCCAGCTAGATTTTAGTTAAGATCTTCTTAGACCAGCAGGGGTGCATTGGATTTTTAAATGGTGAACTCCAATGGCATCTAAAAACAAACATTTCCAATGACGCTTTATATGGCCAAGAGTTTGTGGACACCTGATCGTAGCACCTATATGAGCTTGTTGGACATCCCATTTCAGACCCATGACCAATAATATGGAGTTGCCCCCCTTTGTTGCTATTATAGGTTCGACTCTTCTGGGAAGGCTTTCCACAAAATTTTCAAGAATGCCTCTGAGAATTTGTGCCCATTTGTAAGGTCAGGTACAGTTGTTGGACGAAAAGGCCTGGCTCACAATTATCATTCCGGAACCATGGCCATTAACATGGAGTTGCCCCCTCCTGTGTGACCATAACAGCTTTGGCACTTCTAGTAAGGCTTTCCACAATGTTTTCAAGGTTGTCTATAGGAATTTGCACCCATTTATGAGGTCAGGTACTGATGTTGGATTAGAAGACCTGGCTCACAATTGGCCTTATGATTCATCCCAAAGGTGTTCAGTAGAGTTGAGGTCAGGACTCTGTGGAGGACAATTGATTCCTCCACACCAAACTAGTCAAACCATGACTTTTTGAGCTGGCTTTGTGCACCTGGGCTGGTTCATGCTGGAACAGAAAAGGGTCTTCTCCAAATTGTTACCGCAAGGTTAGTAGAGCACAAGATGTCTGTGTATGATGTAGTATCAACAATACCCTTCACTGGAGATACCCAAACTTAATCATTTGGAAAGGGGTCCTCATACCTATGGCCATAGAGTGTATATTGCAGCTTTGAATGCTTTCCACACCATACTTGGATAATTTTAGGCCTTTCTCTTTTTTTTTCTGCATTCCTCAGAATTCTGTCTTGGAAGCCAGAAGGTCCATCGACCTCCAGTTTGAAGAATTACAGGAAGCAGTGAAGAAAGCCCACACGAAAGTCCTAGAATTCCTGGATCAAAGGGAGAAGGCCGCTATCAACCAGTCTGTAGGGATCAAGACCCACCTTGAACAGAAATGCAATGACCTGAAGAAGACCAAAGCCAAAGTGGAGGGCATCGCCAAACACAAGAGCAAGTCCTGTTTCCTTCAGGTATGAGTTGTCAAATAAATATTAAGACAAAAAAATAAAGAACAATAAGTTATGGCAACTAGTCTATAATTATCTTTAAAGTTTATCCAAAGTCCAGTTTTTGTTTTTTTAATTCTTGGGTTGCACGAAGGGTGGTTAAAAAGCAAAGAAAGGGGAAAACCACTCTTAGATAGTTGCCACCAGGACAGGTGATCCCATTGGAAGATTTCTCCTCTACTCCCTTCACCATTCTATCCAAAACAAAAAAAAATTTTTGTCTTTGTTCGCTTTTGTTTTTACACCCCTCTTCTAATCATGCCTTCTGCGTTGCATTCAAAGGAATACTGTGAATTTAAGAAGACTGTGGGTGACGACACGATCCCCAGCGTTTATATCGGGCTCAAAGACAAGTTGTCTGGGATCAGGAAGGTGGTGACGGAGTCAACGGAAAAACTTATTCAGCTGCTGCAACCCTCGTACATAGATACGCTTGAAGAGTTTGCAAAGGAAGGTGGGTCGGCGTGTTGTTACATTGGCCATACACACATGGATCTGACATGATCTTTTTAATTATGTTTTGATATCCATTTCATCTGAAGAACTTGTAGGCCTGTGGTCAGGGGTGTCTTGTATTTGGGTTCTGGTCCCTTCCTACCTCAATCCAAACACAGATTCTAGTAGTATATGATAACCTCAGGCCATGTTTCACAGTTTATGCCAGAGGTGCCCAACCAGTGGCCCGGGGGCCACATTTGGCCCGCGGAGCCCTCTGAAGTGGCCCGCGACCTCCTGCTCTGGGATAGAATTGAAAGAATACTGTTATTAAAGGTCGGTTTATTGCTAAAATCACAGTACATACATGGGCATATCTTTTCTGCAGTGGTTATTGGGCTGCTTTCAAACTGGTGCAGGTGCACTGAGCCATAGACTTCTATTATTACCTGCGAGTTTGGTGAGCTTTCTGAAAGCGCACCAAACCTGCCGAATATAATAGAAGTCTATTGCAAACTGCAGGAAAGCCAAAGGTACACTGCGTTGCACAAGTGTAAACCGCAGCGCATCAGTATAAAAGCAGCCTTGGACCCCTTTCACACGGTCAGTCCAACAGTCCGACCAACTGTATCCTTCATTCACCTCTAAGTAGTGACAGACATAAACCGACTTGTGTTCTACTTCCAAATACAATCCGCTAAAAACTATTGTGGGCTGCGTCCGTGTCCGCTCTTTAAATGCAGAGCGGACACGGACATGCCATCCACCCGCTCCGCTCATTGTGGCCCGTGACCAGTTACCAAGTCACTCAAGTAGCCCTCAACAAGTAGAGGCACAAAAATCACATAATAATATACTCAAACAGGCTGTCTGTATAGAGTTATATGAGACGATAATACATATGAGGTCTTTTTGTTATCAAGTCCCAGGAAAGTGTCTTTCGTTCCTTGGGTGGGAATTCAACATGCAGGGCTGCCACCGCAGGGAGCTGAAACCAGGCTCCTAGACTGTTACAGAGAAAAAAAGAAGGAGAAGGGGGCGCCTCTGGGTGTAGATTTTTTTAAAAGCAATTTATTCACAAGTCTAAAACAGAGAGATTTTGCACTCACATTTTCCAAAGCATAAAATGGCATGAAGGAGAAGAGGGGTCATCTGATTTGTCCGTCACTTCAAATCCGGTCTGCAAGTGTCCTATTGTCCTCTCTTGGCGTTACCACTGGTTTGTTGTTTCGAAAAAGCCGGCTCGGTGGACGCAGAGGATGTTTATCCAAAACGAGGCTTGGTTGACTGTGACACGCGGGTCGCGGAATTGTGACGTCACGGCGGGCGACGCGTTTCCTGAGCGTTCGGGTCGAGGTGGAGAGACGACCGCGCTCTTTCATCAGGCCAATCAGATGTGGCCCGCCACCTCCTGCTCTGGGATAGAATTGAAAGAATACTGTTATTAAAGGTCGGTTTATTGCTAAAATCACAGTACATACATGGGCATATCTTTTCTGCAGTGGTTATTGGGCTGCTTTCAAACTGATCCGCAGGTGCACTTAGCCATAGACTTCTATTATTACCTGCGAGTTTGGTGAGCTTTCCGAAAGTGCACCAAACCTGCCGAATATAATAGAAGTCGATTGCAAACTGCAGGAAAGCCAAAGGTACACTGCGTTGCACAAGTGTAAACCGCAGCGCATCAGTATGAAAGCAGCCTTGGACCCCTTTCACATGGTCAGTCCGACAGTCCGACCAACTGGACCCTCCAATCACCTCTAAGTAGTGGCAGACATAAACCGACTTGTATTCTACCTCCAAATACGATCCGCTAAAAAATATTGTGGGCTGAGTCCGTGTCCGCTCTTCAAATGCAGAGCGGACACGGACATGCCATCCACCCGCTCCGCTCATTGTGGCCCGTGACCAGTTACCAAGTCGCTCAAGTGGTCCTCGCTCTTCAAAAGGTTGGTCACCCCTGATTTATGGTATTGTATTACATTGTTTTTTTTTGTTTTTTAAAACCAACCTTCCATAGCAAACAGAAGGTTCTCTTTTTTTTTTTTTGCCAGACCTCAATACAAATGGCTTTAACCTCTTGCTGGCCGCCAGCAGTACATTTACTGCTGGTAGGTGGCAGCTCCAGGCAACGCAATGTACCCATACATTGCCGTGTATTTCTTGGTTGTCTTCCAGCTATGTTTGTTTGTTTATTTATTTGTAAAAGAAGTTGCTTAATTCACTTAAATGAAGATGTGTACTTAGGAATAGAAGACTAAATAGTACTGTATTATAACTTTGTACTTTTGTGTCATTAGTAATGATGGTATTAGGGGTGTAGTTAGGGGTGTATAGCATACATTAGTAAGGCTCTGTAGTGCATAATTCGGTTCCACCCCAACGGTAAATTCCTTCCCTCAATGACCGCACCTTACAGAACACGTCAAGCGTTGCATGCAAACACAGGAACATGATTATGGATTTGACACGGGCAGATAAACAATCTCAACACAGATTATGGTTCAGGATAGTTATCGGCTCCTTTTGGTACACGGCGTGTCGGTTGACCGTTTTTAGTGAGCAAATGTTTAAACTTTGTGCTTTAAGCGACCTAAATGACCTCGGTAAGAGGCTGGTGAAATGTCCTCGTGACTGAAAAACAGAACTGAGGATAAAAACAATTTGAAGTTGAAGTTACATGTTTAAGGCGCAGGCTCGGTCTGTCTCCACTTGACTTCACACACAACAATCAACTGCTTTGTTACAATAGACTTCACCAGCCGCCCCGTTGGTTCCAGGTCATTGATCCATTAAGGTTTTAGATTGCAGTTCTGGATCTTGTGCTAATAAAGGCAAGGTAATAATGGCAGCTCCCATAAGTTTCCCTTTAACCACTTGCTTACTGGGCACTTAAACCCCCCTCCTGCCCAGACCAATTTTCAGCTTTCAGCGCTGATGCACTTTGAATGACAATTGCGCGGGCATACAACACTGCACCCAAATTCTTTTGGTGGTATTTAATTACAGCTGGGAGTTTCATTTTTTTGCTAAACAAACAAAAAAAAGATGCAAAAAAAAAAAAAAAATCATGTTTCATAGTTTGTTATAAAATTTAGCAAACAGGTCATTTTTCTCCTTCATTGAAATGCGCTGATGAGGCAGCACTGGTGGGCACTGATAGGCACAGTTAAGGCAGCACTAATAGGCACAGATAAGGCAGTACTGATGGGCACAGATAAGGCAGTACTGATGGGCACAGATAAGGCGGCACTGATGGGCAAAGATGGGCACAGATAAGATGGCACTGATGGGTGGCACGGATGGGTGGCACGGATGGGTGGCACTAAGGGACACTGATAGATACCACTGATAGATGGGACTGATGGGCACTGATAGGTGGCACCGATAGGTGGCTCTGATAGGTGGCACTGCTGGGCACTGATGGGCGGCACTGATGGGCACTGGTAGATGACACTGATGGGCACGGATATGTGGCACTGGGGTGCAGCACTGTCGTTGAGGCAGATTGTGGGCACTGATGGGTGGCACTGTGGGTACTGATGGGTGGCACTGTGGGCACTGATGGGTGGCACTGTGGGTACTGATGGGTGGCACTGTGGGCACTGATGGGTGGCACTGATGGGGGGCACTTTTTATCATTTAGGTGGCATTGGCAGGGGGCAGGTGGGCACTGACAAGCTGGCCGTGATCGGGACTAATGTCCCGATCACGGCCGCCGGTGATCGGCTTTTTTTTTTCTCCTCGCGCTGTCAGCGCGAGGAGGAAAAATAGCCGATTAGCAGCTCTGTCATGTCACATGATCAGCTGTCATTGGCTGACAGCTGATCACGTGGTAAGGGGTCAGGATCGACCCCTTGCTTCGATCCGTGATCAGGCGAGTCTCATAGACTCGCTGATCACAGAGCGCGCCGCGCGCGCCCCTCAGACATAGTCCCGGCAAAGCAGGTCCCTAGTGGTTAAAGTGGAAGTTAAAGTTGAATTCCAGGCATAGTTTTTAATTGCATGGTCATATTGGTCCAGCTTGGACCAATGTAAATATACATACCCCATACCTGTGGAAGCTTAGACTCGCTATAGTAGTCAATGCTACTACAGCGACTGCCATGCTCTTTTGGGTCTTGTTCCAAGCGTTTGTAATTTTGCATAGTGATTACAGGGCTCACTCGCTTAGCACAGGCTCCATTCACAGAACACTTTTTTTTCCGATGAATACATGGCGTTGTTTGAATGAATGATGTGGGGCAGCAACATCACGTTACATACAAGACCTGGAAGACTGCTGTAGCCGTCGCAACTACAGTGATCACTATGGTCTTCTGGGTCCTGTGCCGCTCGTGACATCACCGTCCTGCCTCATCCAATCACAGCGTGCCTTGTATTCATTGATACAAATACACAGTGTTCTGTGAAAGGTGGCAATGTATGTCCCTGACTCTCTAGGGCCAGGACGCAGGATACCATTTATTGGTATGGTGTTGGCGGTTGGTTCATCTGCACCACGGCAATTCAGGTCTCTGATTCAGGGCATGCAGCATGCAGGCCCACCCCATATAATCATGGAAGTTAGAAGTCCGCCTCCCCCAGACGTTGTTTTCCCCAGGGCCTGCTGCCGGAGCCAAAAGATAGGGCTCTGATGTGAAGTGGAACCGTATAGTGATGGGGGGACTCATTTTTAGGTGGGATTCTAATGTATGTGTGGAGATTCTGATTTGATTGGGGGGGGGGCTCTAAAATGATAGGTGGACTCTGATGTTCAGAGGGGCTCTGATTTGAATGGGACCTTTGATGTGGAGGGGGGACCTCTGATGTGATGGGGGACCTCTAATGTGAAGGGGTAGCTCTGATGTGAAGTTGGGACCTCTGATGTGAAGGGGTGGCTTTGATGTGAAGGTTGGACCACTGATATGATGGGGCGGCTTCTAACATGATAGGGGGCCTCTGATGTGACAGAGGACCTCTAATGTGAAGGGGTGGCTCTGATGTGAAGTTGGGACCTCTGATGTGATGGAGGACCTCTAATGTGAAGGGGTGGCTCTGATGTGAAGTTGGGACCTCTGATGTGATGGAGGACCTCTAATGTGAAGGGGTGGCTCTGATGTGAAGTTGGGACCTCTGATGTGATGGAGGACCTCTAATGTGAAGGGGTAGCTCTGATGTGAAGTTGGGACCTCTGATGTGAGGGAGGACCTCTAATGTGAAGGGGTAGCTCTGATGTGAAGTTGGGATCTCTGATGTGATGGAGGACCTCTAATGTGAAGGGGTAGCTCTGATGTGAAGTTGGGACCTCTGATGTGAAGGGGTGGCTTTGATGTGAAGGTTGGACCACTGATGTAATGGGGCAGCTTCTAACATGATAGGGGACCTCTGATGTGATGGAGGACCTCTAATGTGAAGGGTTGGCTCTGATGTGAAGTTGGGACCTCTTATGTGATGGAGGACCTCTAATGTGAAGTTGGGACCTCTGATCTGATGGAGGACCTCTAATGTGAAGTTGGGACCTCTGATCTGATGGAGGACCTCTAATGTGAAGTTGGGACCTCTGATCTGATGGAGGACCTCTAATGTGAAGTTGAGACCTCTGATGTGATGGAGGACCTCTAATGTGAAGGAGTAGCTCTGATGTGAAGTTGGGACCTCTAATGTGAAGGAGTGGCTCTGATGTGAAGTTGGGACCTCTGATGTGATGGGGCGGCTTCTAACATGATAGGGGACCTCTGATGGGATGGGAGGACCTCTGACATGATGGACGACCTCTTATATGAAGGGGGGGGGGGCATTGACCCAGGCCCAGTTTTCTCATTGATATTTATGAACATTTTAAAATGGGCTGCTTTGAGACTGTGCATACTTTTAAGGGGTGCCATGAATGAAAATATAAATATAGAAGAAACTCAATTGTTCATTTTTGCTACATTTTTCAGATGAGCTTCTGATTAAGAACGTGGTGTCGGCAATTGTCCCTGCCAATCACAGGATATCGGCTCCGGAGCCCTCGACCAGAGAAGAGTTCCTAAAATGTGAGTGATTTTAAAGAAATTCTAATTGTTTTAAAGAGAAGAGAACTTAGATCCGCTGGCTCTACCACAAACATGAATATCTGTATTCAGAGAAGGGTGGTGTTGTCAGATTCTACTGGAGCTATTTGATAGTTATCCAGATCTGTTCTTTCCAAGTCCTATATTAAAGTTTAAATTTGGTCAAAACTTTTCAACAGGGAAGGATTTGAACCCTTGTCGGGTTTTTATTTTGTCCCCGCCAGGTAGATTCATCCTCCTTTTTTTTTTTTTTGTCCTGTCACTGAGACAGTAAGTGATACAGAGACAGAGTACATTAGCCTTTACATTTAAGGTTGTACATGAGTTCACTGAACATATTTATTGAACTTCTCATTCTGTTCAAGTTTTTGGTTTTCCTTCACCTGACCGGTGAAACCATTTTTACCACAACAGAAATGGGTAAAATCTCTCTAACGAGTTTCAGATAGCAGTAGAAACCCAATTCAGGACTGTCTTAATGCATGGGCACTGCACAGGGGCCCCAGGTGCATAAGGGACCCATGATACTCTTGCATTACATCATACTTGCAAACTGTCCCAGATTTGCTGGGCCAGTCACGCTTTTTACTAAGTTGTCCCAAAAGTGTCCTGAGCAGCATCCTGGAACCTGTATTGTGCCCTCCTGACCCCCCCTGTATTTTGCCCTCCTGACCCCCCTGTATTGTGCCCTCCTGCCCCCCCCCGTATTGTGCCCTCCTGACCCCCCCTGTATTGTTCCCTCCTGACCCTCCCCGTATTGTGCCCTCCTGACCCCCCCCGTATTGTGCCCTCTTGACCCCCCCGTATTGTGCCCTCCTGACCCCCCCCCCGTATTGTGCCCTTCTGCCCCCACCCCTATACTGTGCCCTTTATCTTGATTAGTCTTTCATTTATGGAATGCTTTTTATATTGTTTAAAAGTGATTTTATTGAAAGCACTGATAAATATAGGTTTAATTCTATCAACTATATATAGTTTAATTCTCGAGAGTAGGTGCATACAATGGGGCAGTCTGGTAGGGGCCCAGTGGATTACTTTGCCCGGGGGCCCATGATGCTATTAAGACAGCCCTGGCCCAATTTGGGTTCTATTCCAATCCTTCCTCACTCCATCCAAAACTAAAAGAAAAGCTTTTGATTGGACCTCCACTTAAAAGATGTACTTCACCCTCCCCCAACATTTATTTTTACCTCCACTTACCTCTATAGTTGGGTTGTGCACAAAAGACATACTTACTCATCTAGAACTCCAGTCATAGATCCATGTTTCCATCTTCCTCTGATGTCATCAGGGGGCTGCTCGTCTCTTCTGGGTTCCTGCAGCCGGCCCCATAATGATGCGCCTGCCAGGGGGGGCCAGCTGCACAACCAGGAAAAGAAAGCTGGTTTGCCCTTATGATGCTGCGAGGTGTAGAGCACCATACCTCCCAACAGTCCCATATTCTGCGGGACTGTCTTGGATTTTGATACAAGCCCCAGAGTCCTGCAGTTCCAAGCCATGTCCCACAACTCCCCTGCCCTGCATTGAACAGCAGTGTAGGGGAAATGACAGCCAACAGGACTTAATCAGCGCCATTCAACCGTTTATGACGTTCAGAAGTTCTACAATGATGGCCAATCAGGAGGTTCTGACACCGTTTCCTGAATCCTAGGTCAGGAACCAGGATGTGCAGGGATGTGTTTCCTTGTAAAATGTACTGTATACAAAAAATAAAATAAAAATCAACATTTCTGATGATGTGAGAGGAGTCGGGTAGGAAGGGAATGAGAAAAAGTGGGTGGGAAGGTTCACTTTAACACAGGTGACTGAATTATAAACATGTTCTCCTTATCCTAATTATGCGCTAAACTCTCTTCCTGCGTGCTCAGACATGCTTTCTATAAATTCGGCATCCCTGTTCCACAAACATCTCATGGTCTGCTACTGCTTGTAAAAGTTTCCCATTCACATCTACTGTATATATTTTAAACTGCTTGCATCCCATGGCGTGTTTCCGCACGTGTTTTGGCGTGCTTTTTCATGTGTTAAAAAAAAAGGAACAATGTATGAAATGCATTAGCAAAAAAAAAAAATGTAAACATGCATGAGGGTTGATGGGGGAATCTCTCCTGCAGAGCTATTGTGTTCTCCAGGTGGGCGGGGGGGGGGGGGGGCGGGGGGGGAGCCCTCCTCGCCAGGAGAACACAGCGATTACCGCTAGCGGCTATAATAGCTGCTAGCAATGATTGCATGTAAAGTCCATCTACGGCCGGCTTGACCGTTTTTGGTTTTAAGCATTGGGGTCATTTGGTATGGATAAATATTAGAGCTGCACAATTGTGGAAAAAATCTGAATTGTGATTTTTTTTTTTTTGCTTAGAATAAAGATCACGATTCTGACAGCGTACCATCATCTTTCACATTAGACCAAAAAATTGGGCTAACATTACTGTTTTTTTTTTTTTTAATTCATTAAATTGTATTTCCAAAAAAACTGCATTTGAAAGACCGCTGCGCAAATACAGTGTGATATAAAATATTGCAACAACCGCTGTTATATGTGTGTGTTTATAGTGTATATTTGTGTGTGTGTGTGTGAGTATATGTATATATATATTTTATATATATATATATATATAATTTTTATTTTTTTATTTTTGAATGAGCCCTAAAATATTTCCTGCATTGCACCTTTATAGACGGCCTGAATGAGCGGTGCTGGGATTCGCCCAATGTTTCCTTGTAACAATGCCATTCCTCAGGTTACTGTGGTTGCTGACGCTGTAACTTTATACCCAGGGTTGTATGTAGGTCACCCTCACAGTCAGATTATCTTTATCTGAGGACATAGTGATACTGGGTGGAGGGCGTGACTTTAAATGCATTATAATGAACTCTGCCAAGCATTTCCTCTGTTGATCTTACAAACTCATAAACGCCAAAATGTTGCAATTTGGATTGCAGAAAGTTTCAACAGACATCTAATATTCACTCCTTATGTACACAAACTCCATACTATCGATTTATAAAAGTGTCGTGATAAGAACTTTTTTTGTCTACAGCCAATCATATTCAGATTAGTACTGGAAATTGACTTTTGTTAATCCCATTGTTTGCTGTAGGGCAATACAGATCATTCTTATTGAACAGAAGTGCGGCCTAATTGGAGCTGTCTGTAACTTTTATATACAAACTGTTTAGGGCTGATAATTGTCCAAGAATAGGCGGTTAACCACTTGAAGACCGAGCCTCTTTCTGAGTTTTTTTGTTTACAAGTTAAAAACTGTTTTTTTTTGCTAGAAAATTACTTAGAACCCCCAAACATTATACATTTTTTTTCCTAACACCCTAGAGAATAAAATGGCGGTCGTTGCAATACTTTCTGTCACACCGTATTTGCGCAGCGTTCTTACAAGCGCACTATTTTTGGAAAAAATACACTTTTTAAATTAAAAAATAAGACAACAGTAAAGTTAGCCCAATTTTCTTTTTTTTTGTGAAAGATAATATTGATACCCAACATGTCACGCTTCAAAATTGCACCCGCTCGTGGAATGGCAACAAACCTTTATGCCACGTACACACGACCGGACTTTTTGACAGCAAAGGTCCGACGGAACGAGTCCGTTGGACAATTCGATTGTGTGTGGGCTCCATCGGACCTTTGCTTGCCAAAAATCCGGTGTTCTGGCATATTCAGTCCGGCAAGAAGCTTCGTAAAATTTCCGAAGCTGAACGGCGCCTGCGCCGTGAGTGGAGGTGGTTGCCCCACCATCCAAACGGACATAGGGCTTTGCTCGCCACGCTTCATCCTCGGCGCAGGCGCCGTTCATCCTCGGCTATTTTTGGAATCTGTGTTGCTGTGTACTGTGCATGCGCAGTACACAGCGGACACTATCTGATGGGGGACCTTATATGATGGGACACCGGCGGACTTTAGAAATGGAACATGTTTTAAATTTTCTCACCGGAACTCTGCCGGACTGAGAAATCTGTTTGTGTGTATGCTGGTCCGACAGACAAAAACCGACGCTAGGGCAGCTATTGGCTACCGGCTATGAATTTCCTTATTCTAGTTCGGTCGTACGTCATCACGTTCGAATCCGTCGGACTTTGGTGTGAATGTGTGTGGCCAAGTCCGTTCATTCGGAAAGTCCGTCGGAACTCCGCCGAAAGACCGTCGGACCTAGTCCCTCGAAACGTCCGGTCGTGTGTACGCGGCATTACCCTTAAAAATCTCCATAGGCGACGTTTAATAAATTGTACAGGTTGCATTTTTTGAGTTACAGAGGAGGTCTAGGGGCTGGAATTATTGCTCTCGCTCTACTGATCGTGGCGATACCTCACATGTGTGGTTTGAACACCGTTTTCATATGCAGGCGCTACTCATGTATGCGTTCACTTCTGCACGCAAGCTTGTCGGGACAGGGCTTGCTTAAAAAATTATTATTTTTATTTATTTCACTTTTTATTGTTAAAAAAATAAATAAAAAAATTTCACTTTTATTCCTATTACAAGGAATGTAAACATCCCTTGTAACAGAAAAAAAGCATGACAGGACGTCTTAAATATAATATCTGGGGTCAAAAAGATCTCAGATATCATATTTACACTAAAATACAATAAAAAAATAATAATTTTGTAATTTAAAAAAAGAAAAAAAAAATGTCCCTTTTAAGAGCTATGGGCGGAAGTGACGTTTTGATGTCACTTCCGCCCTGCAATGATATGGAGACGGGTTGGGGGCTTCTTCCCCTCACTCATCTCCATGTCAGGCCACAGGAAGGATCCGATCACCTGCGCCGCTGCCGGCGGCTCCGGTAAGGGGCGGAGGGCACCCGCCGCCGATAAAAGTGATCTCGCGGCGAATCCGCCACAGAGACCACTTTTGTCTTAAAGCGGACCACTAGCTGCTGCCATAACAACGATATCCTCCTTCAAAGTACTGACGTATAACGATGGTGGGCGGTCCGGAAATGGTTAAAGGTGAACGCTCATCCATGTCTTTATGGACCTTGCTTTGTGCACTGGTCCAAATCATTTGGTGGAGAGGGGGGATTATGGTGTGGGGGTTGTTTTTCAGGGGTTGGGATTGGCCCCTTAGTTCCAGTGAAGGGGACTCTTAAGGCGTCAGCATAGCAAGACATTTTGGACAATTTCATGATCCCAACTTTGTGGGAACAGTTTGGGGATGTCTCCATCCTGTCCCAACATGACTGCCCACCAGTGCACAAAGCAAGGTCCATAAACACATGGATGAGCAAGGATGAGCGAGATCCTGCACCACTTATTTTATGGACTTTTTATAAATGTGTTTTTATTTCTATTGTCCGATTTTATATTTATACCTGTTTTGTTTTTCCTCCTATCTACCTTTGCAGATAAATCGAATGTTACATGGGACCCAGCGACGGCTCACTGTTTCCTGAGACTGTTACAAAACAACCGCAAAGTCTCCAACGCTTCCCCTTGGCAGCAGTCATACCCCGAATGCCCAGAACGATTTGAAAACTTCTGCCAGGTCCTCAGCGCAGAAAGTTTTTACGTGAGCCGCCACTATTTTGAAGCCGAGTTCAAAGGCGACCTCTTGTACATTGGCGTGACTTACAAATGTATCGACAGGAAGGGGTCGGAGAGCAACAGCACCATAACGGGCAACGACTTCTCCTGGACCCTAAAGTGGAACAGCAAAGAGTTCTCGGCCTGGCACAGCGACGTGGAGATTCCAATAAAGTCGGGGAAGTTCTCAAGGATCGGCGTCTACATTGACCACCAGAGAGGAACCGTGGAATTCTATGGTGTGACGGACTCAATGATACTCCTCCATAAGTTTGAGGGAGCTTTTGCTGAACCTTTGTATGCAGCCATTTGGCTTCCCAAGAAAGAAAATTGGGTGACCGTTATTGCACCCGAAAACATGGCCCAAACTGTGGAGGCGTTGCCACCACCTGAGACCAAGATGTCGCCAACCACCTCGAAAGAAACCATCACACCAAATACCAAGACCGAGGTTACCATCAGTACTACCACCGTTCAGATCATCAAGGTGGAGAAAAACATTACAGATGCCTCAACTGTGTCTATAGATGGAAAACCCAACGACCAAATAACGATGGAGTCAGAAAAAACATTGCCCAAAATCAGCACTGTGTAGTGCCTCAGCTTGTGTTAACCATAATGCCCCGTACACACGATCGGACATTGATCGGACATTCCGACGACAAAATCCATGGATTTTTTTTTCCGACGGATGTTGGCTCAAACTTTGTCTTGCATGCACACGGTCGCACAAATCTTGGAAATTCCGAACGTCATAGAACGTTCGACGAGCCGAGAAAAATGGAGTCTGATAGCCAATGCGGGTCTTCTGCTTGATTCCGAGCACGCGTGGAACTTTGCGCGTCGGAATTGTGTACAAACCGACGGATTTTGTTGTCGGAAAATTCGAGATCCACATCTCAAATTTTGCGTGACGGAAATTTCTGATGGAAAAATGTCCGATTTGAGCCTACGCACGGTCGGAATTTCCGACGACGAGCTCCCGTGGAACATTTTTCCGTCGGAAAATCCGAGCGTGCGTACGCGGCATAAATGTTTAAGACTGATATTGCCCATGTTGGTTTTATTTATACAATTGCACTTTAGCTAGAACTAAAATGTCAAAATATTGTCTACATGTAAAAATGAATACTTACCTGCCCTTCTCACGGTCACTCTCTCGGAGAGCTAAAGCTTTTTCCAGGATTCAGTCCCTTCTGTGTCCTGTGACGAGGCCAACATATCCAACAACAGAGGACTGCAAGGCATCCGGAACTCTCAGAAGTGTCAGATAACGATTCTTCGGGGAGCTTTAGCTGTTCAAGAGAGTGAAGAATGTGGAGGGACAGGTAAGTATTCATTATTTGCTTTACAGGTGGACCTTCTTTTGAAGTTTTTTTTTACCATCTAACCTCATAGAACCCTACGCTTTAACTGTTAATACACTACTGCTGACTCCTCCCTAACACTACATGGTAGTGTTAGCTTTCCTACGGGGCCATGTTTGAATAGACTCCTTTGCCTCACGAATGGAGTTTTTGTTATTTGATGCATTTTGTTACTACCATCTTTGTGAGTACACTAATAAATTTTAATTCAATACATTTTAATGGTGGTAATACACTAGGTTGGTGGTCTCTAAACTGCGGCGCTTTGCTCGCCTTTATCCAGCCCTTACGACACAATGCCTCTCACTGATATGGGCCACTATTCAAAACCAACGATGAGGCGCCATTTCTTCCACTGACACCAACAGTGGGGTATAAATTCTCCCACTGACGCCAAGAATAGGGGCACTATACCTCATACTACTACCAGGGCCGTCTTAAAAGTGGAGGTCCACCCTAAAGTGGACCTTCCTCTCATTGGAATCCCCCCCCCCTCCGGTGCCACAATTGGCACCTTTCAGGGGGGAGGGGGTGCAGGTACCTGTACAGTACAGGTATCTGCACCCACTTCCGGCATAGCTATCTGCGGAAAGGGGCGTAGATTACGCCCCTTTCCGAAAGTCCCCCGCTGCCTGCTGGGAAACACACGGATCCCAGAGGCAGTGGGACCATCCTTATTGCGCAGCGCGACTTGCGCATGCGCAGTAGGGAACCGGGAAATGAAGCCGAAAGGCTCCACTTCCTGATTCCCATTACCCAAGATGGCAGCGGCAGCACCTGAGAGACGATCGAGAGATCGGCTTTGGGTGCCGACATCACGGGCGCGCTGGGCGGGTAAGTGTCCTTATTTTAAAAGTCAGCAGCTGCAGTATTTGTAGCTGCTGGCTTTTAAAAAAAAAACGGCGGAACTCCCGGCGGACTCCCGCTTTAAGGCAGGGCAAAAGGGGCAGCTGCCCTGGGCACTGTCATTGTTGTGGGGCCCAAAGCAGCTGCCTCGTACTTGCCAACTACACCAGTTTAAAGTGGTTGTAAACCCTTACAAACCACTTTGACCTACAGGTAAGCCTAGATTAAGGCTTACCTGTAGGTCCAAGCAATATCTCCTAAACCTATATGGTTTAGGAGATATTTGCCCGAAAACGGGCACCGCTGTCTACGGCGCATGCGCCGTAGACAGCGGCGCGCAGGCGCACTGAGCGCGGCATTTCCAAGAATGGAGCTGCCGCGCGTGTCGACTCCCGTGCGCATGCGCGGGAGTGACGTCATCGCGGCTTCACCGAATGACAGCGGCGGAGCTGCGAGACGCCACCAGCAAGATGGATGCGGCGGACTACAGGGGACAGCGGCGACTTCGCTGGCTCCTGTGTCAGGTAAGTGACACATAATGGGCTACTATGCGATGCGATGCGATGCATAGTAGTCCATTATGCTTTGCCTTTGCAGGGAATGAAAGAGGAAGTAAACTCATCAGGGTTTACTTCCTCTTTAAATTTCCTTGTCCCTTGAAGTTTTAGCCCTGTTGTTGTGTGCAGATGACTCACCTGCACACCCTGTGTTTACATGTAAATAACTGGCATTCATATGTAAATAGCAGCGGCATTACTAAGCAAAGAGCTGTGGCCATCTGCATTGATATGTAAATATAGGTGGCATTCATATGTATATCATGCTTCCCTGCAGTGAGGAGATGATGTGCTGTAACCTCTAGCAATCAGTAAGCAGTATTACTGTACAGTAATCTCTAGCAACTAATTAACAAGCAGAAATCATTTGCTGTAACCTCTAGCAACTAATCAGTGAGCTGTAATGTGTGCTGTAACTTCTAGCAACCAGTCAGTAAGCAGTAATGATATGCTATATCCTCTGGCAACCACAATCACAATTGCTGCCTGATCTGATACAGTAAACTGATTTTAAGTCCAGCTTCTATTTATTGTATGTCTCAGAGCAGGTGGAGAGTGAAATTGCATGGGAGGGGGCCCCAAAAAATTTTTTTGCCCGGGGTCCAATCAATATTAAAGACGGCCCTGACTACTACCAATGATGGGGTACTATTCCTCCCATTGACACCAATGATGGGCCACCATTCCTCCCACCAATACCGATTATGGGGCATTATTTCTGGGCCTACTGGACAATTATTTTTACCCCCACTGACCACAAAGTGTGAGGCATTATTTACATTCATTCTGGGATATTTTCAACTCCCAAAGGCCACAGTCCCGGCCCCACCCCCCTAATGTCTGATGGACAGTAAACTTGCCCTTTTGTTTAGAACTTTGGAGACCCCTGCGTCTTCCTGTGTGTTTTTACCGTTTGTGGAAGATTTCCCATTCTGAGGAGGGCTGCACGGGGCGAAGAATTATGGTGACACCATTGGATGCGCTGCTGCTTGAGCGCTGGAGTTCTTTATACACATTTTATGATTGCAAGGCTAAGCTCGCCCAGTTTTGCATAAGTTTAAAGTGGTTGTAAAGTTATAAGGTTTTTTTTTTTTTAATCTTAGAAAAACCTGTGTGCAGCAGCCCCCCTAATACTTACTTGAGTCCCATCTCGATCCAGTGATGTTGTAGGAGACTCTCAGCTGCCCAAGACTCTCTCTCTTCATTGTCTGAGAGGGCAGCCTGGCGCCATTGGCTCCCACTGCTGTCCACAACAGTCTGTGAGCCAATGTGGAGAGAGAGGAGGCGGGGCCGCACTGCGGCTCCATGTCGGAATAGACACACAGAGCAGCGGCTCGGCTCGGGTGCCCCCATAGCAAGCTGCTTGCTGTGGGGGCAGGAGAGAGGGGTCAGGAGCGTCAGCGAGGGACCCAAGAAGAGGATGACCTGGGTAAGTAACATGTTTGTTATTTTTAAATAAAAAATAAAAAAAATGAAATTTTAGTATCATTTTAATCACATTCTGGCACCTTATAGTTTTAAGATGATCCAATACTAGGGTATGCCTATTGAAATATTCCACTACCACAGGCAATGCAAGGTGAGATGATGGCGTTATGCTGTTAGGAATCAGCAGCAGGGATGGCTACACTAGGAAACTAAGGGCTAGTTCACACCACATGCATTCCAGTGCGTTTATTTTTTCTGCATCTAAAAAGCATAGAAAGTAGGTTAGGAGGTTTTCAATGGCATAGTTCACATTTGCAGTTCCAGTGCGTTCCAGTTCCAGAAAAAAAAAAGTAGAACTGTATTTTTCTTGCACAGAACTGTACTGGTAAAAGAGATGGGGTTACCACCGCTCCAGGTAGGTTTGCTGAAACAAAAAGGTTTTTCCTCCAGGAAATGAAGAGCCCCAGGTGCCGGCTAATGCATATAGCAAATCAAGGTGAGTAGAAAATTCTGGACAGCCGCACTCCAAATGAAATTTCTCGTGCCTTTATTAGAACATCAGGATCACACTGTGCATGTCACGGCAAAGTAATACAGAACCAAAAACAACTGACGCGTTTCACACTAAACGTAGTGCTTACTCATACGTTTAGTGTGAAACGCGTCAGCTGTTTTTGGTTCTGTATTACTTTTCCGTGACATGCACAGTGTGATCCTGATGTTCTAATAAAGGCACGAGAAATTTCATTTGGAGTGCGGCTGTCCAGAATTTTCTACTCACCTTGATTTACAGAACTGTACTGGAACGTGGTAAAACACATAAAAAATGCGGGACACACCTACACGCATGAACAATGCACCAGGCGCTAATACAGTGGAAAAAAAAAACACGGATGAAGAAGAAAAAAACACCTGGAATGGAAACGGAACAAAAACGCACTGGAATGCATAAAAAACGTGCATGCATAAATGCATCCAGAACGGATCTGGAGGATGTTTTTGTGGGGTGAACTAGCCTTGAGACAAGACTATATATAGTAAAATTAATTTATTTAAAGTGGGACACAGTAACAGTGAAGATACAAGTGACAAAATAATTAACAACCGGACTATAATACAATAAATATAAAATGAGGAGCACAGATAAACATGGTAAGACCAAAGATGCACGGAAGGGGGGGGGGGGGGCAGGACTGGGATCGGGATCAAGGGGGAGCAGCTACAAGGATACAGGGCAAGAGCAAGATCCGGAGCAGATAGGAATCAGGTTCAGAATTAAATAGCAAGCAGAATTTGGCTAGCAGAGCAAAACTGGATACCAGTACAGAGCAGGAGCAGGCAAAGAGGCAAAGCAAAACACTGACATGAGAGACACTAGTAGAGGAGGAATTAAATACCCTCCCAGCAGCCAGCACCAGGTGGAAACTGATTACTGGGATCTGCTGGCTGCTGGGAGACAACTGCTGGTGAACTACAACCCTCTGCCCAGGGAATCGCAGTGCCACCAGCAGGTGATCCAGGTTCTGACACACTTTGTTTGGTGGTGATGGTTCAATGGTGATACCATTGTTAAGGCTTTCAGGAACCCCTGAGAAAAATCCTAAAGTAGTGATTTTGGGTGTAGCTGTTCTTTCCATATTAGCAAAATTCCACGTGGTAGTGACCATGTTGTCTTTGAGAACATTTGGAGAACACAGAACTCATACATGTTAAAGCTCTCCTCTAAATCCCTGCTGGACAAAAAGAGAAAGAAAGGGGTGCAAACACGCCATGTCTGCCACTTGTTGGGCATGCCAGGTCCTGGAATACTCTCCGTGTTCCAGCACCCGGTACTCAGCTGATACCGACTGGTGGAGTGAAGAATAGTCCCAGCCAGATTGGGGGGGGGGGGGGGGGGAGGGAAAGTGCCTTAGGAGAATGCGACCAAGCAAAACACTGACATGAGAGACACTAGTAGAGGAGGAATTAAATACCCTCCCAGCAGCCAGCACCAGGTGGAAACTGATTACTGGGATCTGCTGGCTTCTGGGAGACAACTGCTGGTGAACTACAACCCTCTGCCCAGGGAATCACAGTGCCACCAGCAGGTGATCCAGGTTCTGACACACTTTCTTTGGTGGTGATGGTTCAATGGTGATACCATTGTTAAGGCTTTCAGGAACCCCTGAGAAAAATCCTAAAGTAGTGATTTTGGGTGTAGCTGTTTTTTCCATATTAGCAAAATTCCACGTGGTAGTGACCATGTTGTCTTTGAGAACATTTGGAGAACACAGAACTCATACATGTTAAAGCTCTCCTCTAAATCCCTGCTGGACAAAAAGAGAAAGAAAGGGGTGCAAACACGCCATGTCTGCCACTTGTTGGGCATGCCAGGTCCTGGAATACTCTCCGTGTTCCAGCACCCAGTACTCAGCTGATACCGACTGGTGGAGTGAAGAATAGTCCCAGCCAGATTGGGGGGGGGGGAGAGAAAGTGCCTTAGGAGCATGCGACCAAGCAAAACACTGACATGAGAGACACTAGTAGAGGAGGAATTAAATACCCTCCCAGCAGCCAGCACCAGGTGGAAACTGATTACTGGGATCTGCTGGCTGCTGGGAGACAACTGCTGGTGAACTACAACCCTCTGCCCAGGGAATCGCAGTACCACCAGCAGGTGATCCAGGTTCTGACACACTTTCTTTGGTGGTGATGGTTCAATGGTGATACCATTGTTAAGGCTTTCAGGAACCCCTGAGAAAAATCCTAAAGTAGTGATTTTGGGTGTAGCTGTTCTTTCCATATTAGCAAAATTCCACGTGGTAGTGACCATGTTGTCTTTGAGAACATTTGGAGAACACAGAACTCATACATGTTAAAGCTCTCCTCTAAATCCCTGCTGGACAAAAAGAGAAAGAAAGGGGTGCAAACACGCCATGTCTGCCACTTGTTGGGCATGCCAGGTCCTGGAATACTCTCCGTGTTCCAGCACCCGGTACTCAGCTGATACCGACTGGTGGAGTGAAGAATAGTCCCAGCCAGATTGGGGGGGGGGGGGGGGAGGGAAAGTGCCTTAGGAGAATGCGACCAAGCAAAACACTGACATGAGAGACACTAGTAGAGGAGGAATTAAATACCCTCCCAGCAGCCAGCACCAGGTGGAAACTGATTACTGGGATCTGCTGGCTTCTGGGAGACAACTGCTGGTGAACTACAACCCTCTGCCCAGGGAATCACAGTGCCACCAGCAGGTGATCCAGGTTCTGACACACTTTCTTTGGTGGTGATGGTTCAATGGTGATACCATTGTTAAGGCTTTCAGGAACCCCTGAGAAAAATCCTAAAGTAGTGATTTTGGGTGTAGCTGTTCTTTCCATATTAGCAAAATTCCACGTGGTAGTGACCATGTTGTCTTTGAGAACATTTGGAGAACACAGAACTCATACATGTTAAAGCTTTCCTCTAAATCCCTGCTGGACAAAAAGAGAAAGAAAGGGGTGCAAACACGCCATGTCTGCCACTTGTTGGGCATGCCAGGTCCTGGAATACTCTCCGTGTTCCAGCACCCAGTACTCAGCTGATACCGACTGGTGGAGTGAAGAATAGTCCCAGCCAGATTGGGGGGGGGGGGGGGAGAGAAAGTGCCTTAGGAGCATGCGACCAAGCAAAACACTGACATGAGAGACACTAGTAGAGGAGGAATTAAATACCCTCCCAGCAGCCAGCACCAGGTGGAAACTGATTACTGGGATCTGCTGGCTGCTGGGAGACAACTGCTGGTGAACTACAACCCTCTGCCCAGGGAATCGCAGTACCACCAGCAGGTGATCCAGGTTCTGACACACTTTCTTTGGTGGTGATGGTTCAATGGTGATACCATTGTTAAGGCTTTCAGGAACCCCTGAGAAAAATCCTAAAGTAGTGATTTTGGGTGTAGCTGTTCTTTCCATATTAGCAAAATTCCACGTGGTAGTGACCATGTTGTCTTTGAGAACATTTGGAGAACACAGAACTCATACATGTTAAAGCTTTCCTCTAAATCCCTGCTGGACAAAAAGAGAAAGAAAGGGGTGCAAACAGGCCATGTCTGCCACTTGTTGGGCATGCCAGGTCCTGGAATACTCTCCGTGTTCCAGCACCCGGTACTCAGCTGATACCGACTGGTGGAGTGAAGAATAGTCCCAGCCATATTGGGGGGGGGGGGGGGGGGAGAGAGAAAGTGCCTTAGGAGCATGCGACCAAGCAAAACACTGACATGAGAGACACTAGTAGAGGAGGAATTAAATACCCTCCCAGCAGCCAGCACCAGGTGGAATCTGATTACTGGGATCTGCTGGCTTCTGGGAGACAACTGCTGGTGAACTACAACCCTCTGCCCAGGGAATCACAGTGCCACCAGCAGGTGATCCAGGTTCTGACACACGTTATCTTTAAAATCCTTCTAATCTGCATAATAACAAAAAAATAAGAGTAGTATCCAGCTGTGAGGGTGATACCATTGTTTAGGATTTTTCTCAGGGGTTCCTGAAAGCCTTAAGTAGTGATTTTGGGTGTAGCTGGTCTTTCCATATTAGCAAAATTCCACGTGGTAGTGACCATATTGTCTTTGAGAATGTTTGGAGAACACAGAACTCATACTCTAGCTTTAAAGCTCTCCTCTAAATCCCTGGTGGACAAAAAGAGAAAGAAAGGGGTGCAAACACGCCATGTCTGCCACTTGTTGGGCATGCCAGGTCCTGGAGTGCTCTCCATGTTGGAGCACCGGTACTCAGCTGATACTGACCGGTGGAGTGAAGAATAGTCCCAGCCAGATTGGGGGGAGAGAGAGAAAGTGCCTTAGGAGCATGCGACCAAGTAAATAACTACTGGCCACCAATGTTGAGGGGTTACATTTTTCAGTCATTGACCAACAATGGGGGGTTGTTATAAAAAAAAGAAAAACACTGGCATTGACCACCAATGGGGAGGGTGGGTACATATTTCTTCTACTGACCACCAATGATGCTGCTGGATTAAAAATTGCTCTCACTGACCATTTTGGGGGGGGTTGGGCGAAGGGTATAAAAAACAATGCCCCTGACCACAAATGCAGGTAGTGAGATAACACTGTCATTGCCCGCTAGTGCGAGGGGGTTACCAGCTTATTCTTTTCTATTCTATTCTTTTCTATTCTATTATATTCTTTTCTCTCATATTCTCTTATTTTCTGTATTATTTTATTCTGTTCTATTCTATTATATTCTTTTCTCTTCTATTCTCTTATTTTCTATTTTATTTTATTGTGTTCTATTCTATTCTGCAAGTAGGAATCATCATCCTTATACATTGCAGTATTTATTGCAATGTTTCCATTTAAAATTCAAATACAATTTTGAATTCAAAATCATTTTCGAATTTAAATTCTCAGAACTTGTTTTGTTATAATTTATTTTGGATTTGTGGAAATTTGTAACTATTGTCATTTAGAAATTTTGGATACAATCAAGTCATAAAGAAATGAATCGCACATGTCTAACAGGTTGAGTGAAACTATGGGAGCTAAAAGGCACTGTGGGCAGATGGTGGGTCTGCAGCTGGCCGGAGGCCTGGGAGGAGAGATGCCACGGCCTTGTGGTTGAGAACCACTGCTATGGATCTCTAACTTTTTGACACGTTTTACTTTCTTTTTTTTTTTGGAAATTATTTTAGGAAACAACTGTTCAACTGGCTGTTAAAAACATATGCTATATTGTTAAAAGTATTGGGACACCTGTCTTCACACGCACATGAACTTTAATGGCACCCCAGTCTTAGTCCGTAGGGTTCAATATTGAGTTGGCCCGGATGAGAGAGTTTGGGGGAGGAACTTGACTGGCCTGCACAGAGTCCTGGCCTCAACCCAATAGAACACCTTTGGGATGAATTAGAGGGGAGACTGTGAGTCAGGCCTTCTCGTCCACCATCAGTGCCTGACCTCACAAATGCAATTCTGGAAGAATGGTCAAACATTCCCATAGACACCCTCCTAAAACTTGTGGACGGCCTTCCCAGAAGAGTTGAAGCTGTTATAGCTGCAAAGGGCCAACTCAATATTGAACCCTACGGACTAAGACTGGGGATGCCATTAATGTTCATGTGCGGGTAAAGGCAGGTGTCCCAATACTTTTGACAATATAGTGTAGGTATAGCTGCAAAGGGCCAACTCAATATTGAACCCTACGGACTAAGACTGGGGATGCCATTAATGTTCATGTGCGGGTAAAGGCAGGTGTCCCAATACTTTTGACAATATAGTGTAGGTCCATTCAATACAAGCACCCTTAAAAAAAAAAATGGCATGGAGAAATGTAAAAAAAAAATGGCATGGAGAAATGTTTATGTTACAAATTTAAATGTTTGTGGTAGGTTTAGCAGTTCATAAAATATGTTGTGTTGGTTTTGGTGGCAGGAGGAAAAAAAGTGTTATTGTTGTATTCTTTTGTAAATGACTTCCAACACTGCCATAGAGAATAGAAAGCTACGATCGAGCCCAGGAGGAGCAATGGAGGAAAACGGGAGGAATAATAGAGAAAATATCTTTTTGTTACTAGATAGGAGAAAAAAAAATACATTAAATGTATCTTTTGATGCTCATTTGCAAATAAACATTAAAGCATCTTGTGAAGTAGATATTTTGTTACTATTATTATTATATTTACATACCACCAACAGTTTGGGCATCGCTTTATTATTATTATTATTCAGGATTTATATAGCGCCAACAATTTACACAGCGCTTTACAATATAAAAAGGAGACAATACAGTTATAATACAATAAAATACAAGAGGATTAAGAGGGCCCTGCTCAGAAGAGCTTACAATCTAATAGGGTGGGGCAGGTGGTACAAAAGGTTGTAACTGCGGGGAATGGGCTGATGGAAGTGGTAGAAGATTAGTTGGAGACGTGATCGGCTTTCCTGAAGAGTTTTCAGGGATCGCCTAATGCGCCGTACACACGTTCCGATTATCGTAAGACCGATCGTTCACATTTTGTTGTATACAACTAAGATCGAATACAACAGTGCAAAATGTGTGTAAGACTTTTGTCGTACGATTCTGGAAAAATCTTCCGTCGCGCGTAGCTACGTATTTTAAATGATGTCAAAAACGTGTGACCTGTGTGTCCTTCTGGTTTATTTTCATGTTTCCGATCATGCGTGGTGTTTGTCTAATGATTTTTATCGGACGCATACTGTACTGACTACACGACTGTCGTACGATGGGCTGTCATCCGACCAAAGTTTTCCTGTTTGTTCCTTCGGATTTAGTTGGACGGACTGTCGTGATCGGCTGTCGAAAGCTGCGTACTAACGATCAGATTATCGAACGATCTGTCCGAAAGCGACTTTTGTGGTCCGATAATCGGAACGTGTGTACGGGGCATTAAGGTAGCAAGAGTAGGGGGATAGCCGGACCAGTGGAGGTAGCGAGTTCCAGAGGATGGGAGAGGCTCTGGAGAAATCCTGGAGACGAGTATGGGAGGAGGAGACGAGAGAGCTTGAGAGTAGGAGGTCTTGAGAAGAGCGGAGAGGACGATTTGGGTGATATTTGGTGATATTTGCTTTACAATATGAATGGAAAAATGACAACGTTATGAGGTTGTGATCTCACTAATGCCGCGTACACGCGATCGTAATTCCGGCCAGAAAAAGACCGATGAGAGCTTTTCATTGGAAAATGCGACCGTGTGTATGCTCCATCGGAATTTAGCTGTCCGAATTTCCGCCAGCCAAAAATTGATAGCATGTTCTCAATTTTCCCGACGGAAAAACTTTCTATCGGTAATTCCGATCGTGTGTAATGCAATTCCGACACGCCAAAAATCACGCATGCTCAGATTCAACTACGAGAAGGAAGCTATTGGCTACTGGCTATTGAACTTCCCTTTTCTAGTCCCGTCGTACATGTTGCACGTCACCGCGTTATAAACGATCGGAATTTGATGTGACCGTGTGTAGGCAAGACAGCTTGAGCTGAATTCCGTCGGGAAAACCATCAGAGCTTTTTCCGTCGAGAATTCCGATCGTGTGTACGCGGCATTAGGGGTCAATGTATAAAAAATGAATAAGATGAAAATCTATATATAAAAGGATGAAAATTCCTGTACTTCTGTTGTGTGTGATTCCTATATCGTTAGCGCCACCTATTGGCCACAATTAGTTTTTTCCAGAAATGCCTCAATCAGGAAAAAAAAATAAAGATTGTGGCTGCTAGATAGCGCTGATGATCTAAGAATACACATAAAAAAGGGAGGAATGACCTTAGGCAGCCTCCCTTTTTTTCCCCACATATAAAGGAAGGTAGGGTTTGTTCATGTGTTGGGGTGTTTTGTTTCCCCATATAGGAATTCAAGGTGAATGTGTCTTATTCCATCTGAAAAAAAGATCGACTGGCACTTGTCATTGCATCTACTGACAATGCAATTAAATTGCAAGCCGAGGGAGTGCAACTAAACAACCACTTACCAGTAGGGATGAGCCGAACACCCCCCGGTTCGGTTCGCACCAGAACTTGCGAACGACCCCCGCGTTCGGTACGAACGTTAGAACCCCATTGAAGTCTATGGGACTCGAACGTTCGAATTGGAAAGTGCTCATTTTAACGGCTAATATGCAAGATAGTGTCCTAAAAAGGGTTTGGCGACCTGCCTCCTGCCTCAGGGGACATGGGTCACTGCAAAAAAAAGTTTTAAAAACTACCGTTTTGGCGGGAGCACTGATTTTAATGACGATTAAAGTGAAAAAAAAAAAGTGAAATATTCCTTTAAATATGGTGCCTGCGGGGTGTCTGTAGTATGCCTGTGAAGTGCCACGTGTTTCCCGTGTTTAGAACAGTCCCTGCACAAAATGACATTAAACGGAAATAACACCATTTAAAACTGCTTGCGGTTTTAATGTTATATCTGGTTCCTGCAATATGGTTGAAAATCATTGAGAAACATGGCATGGGTAGCCCCCCCTGCCCATTACCAGCCTATTTGGGTCTTGTACACATATTAAGGGGAACCCCGTACCCATATTAAAAAAAGGAAATGCGTGTGGCCCCCAGGCCCTATATACTCAGAACAGCAGTATACAGGCGGTGCAAACAAGACAGGGACTGTGTAGGTTTGTTGTGTTAAGTTGAATCTGTTTGTCATTTTCAACCGGTACATTTTTAAAGTGTAGCTCCAGTCAAAAAAACTATCTTTAAGCTTTTTGGAAAACATAGGGAAGGGTTATCACCCCTGTATAATTTGTTTTGTCGTCCATCTTTTTTCATCTCACTTGCTGCTGTCTCCTTGCGTTTGCAAGTAGGAGATGTTTGTAAGTTGGATGTTTGAAAGTAGGGGCCTGCCCTATATTATAGCGGTATGTACTGGGTACAGAGCACGCAGACAGCACGCACTATCTCCTAACACTACTGACTGCAAGCTCTATTATTAACCACTTGTTAGCCCAATGTTTGCATAAAGTGAAAGATGAAGTTATGCTGAGTAAATAGATATCAAACATGTCACTCTTCAAAATTGCACATGCCCGTGGAATGGCGCCAAACGTCGCTACTTAAAAAATCCCCATAGGCGACGCTTTAAATATTTTTTTTACTGGTTACATGTTTTGAGTTGCAGAGGAGGTCTAGGACTAGAATTATTGCTCTCGCTCTAACATTCTCGGCGATACCTCACATGTGTGGCACATGCGAGCACATGGGGACATGGGCGCTTTAATTTTTATTTTATTTTTTTATTGTTCATTTTACTTTATTTATTTTAGTTTGACATTTTTTTTCCCAAAAATATATTTTTGATCACTTTTATTCCTATTACAAGAAATGTAAACATCCCTTGTAATAGGAATATGGGGTGACAGGTCCTCTTTACAGTGAAATCTGGGGGGTCAATATGACCCCACATCTCACCTCTAGGCTGGGAAGCCTGAAATAAAAAATAAAAAAAAGATTCTGGCTTTGATCGTACTGACGAGTTGGTAGAAGCACCGGAGGGCGGTGAGGGGTGGGGGGCGTCTATGGCTGGGTATTTCAGGGTATCACCGAGTATGGCTGGGTATCTCTGAGTATGGCTGGGTATGGCAATTTATGGCAGGGTATTACAGAGTATTGGCGGGGTATTGGCGGGGTACTACAGAGTAATAGCAGGGTACTGCACTGCAGAGTAATGGCAGGGTACTGCACTGCAGAGTAATGGTGGGGTACTGCACTGCAGAGTAATGGCGGGGTACTGCACTGCAGAGTAATGGTGGGGTACTGCACTGCAGAGTAATGGTGGGGTACTGCACTGCAGAGTAATGGCGGGGTACTGCACTGCAGAGTAATGGCGGGGTACTGCACTGCAGAGTAATGGCGGGGTACTGCAGAGTAATGGCGGGGTACTGCACTGCAGAGTAATGGGGGTTACTGCAGAGTAATGGGGGGTACTGCAGAGTAATGGCGGGGTACTGCAGAGTATGCACTGGTATTGCAGAGTATTGGCAGGGAATTGAGGGGTTAAATTCGGTGAGCAGCGATGTGGGCACTGCAGATGCAGCCCACATCGCTGCTGACACCGATCTCTTTCCCCTCCGCTGTACCGATCGGTACAGAAAGGGGAGGTAGGAACAGGCGTCATAACATGACGCCGGTTTGTTTCCAAGTGATCACTCCGTCATTTGACGGAGCAATCACGTGGTAAACGGCCGCTATGAGCGGCCGTTTACCGTGATGCGCCGGGTCCTATGGACCCGGCGGTCACGGATGCTCTCGAGTGCGCACACCTCGGGGCACGCGAGAGCAGAATTCTGTGAGGCCGTTAATTAACGGCCTCTCTGAGTTAAACAACCGCCCTGAAGCCGTTAATCGGCAATGGGCAGTTGTTAAGTGGTTAAAGCTAGATCACTAGCTATATAGGTGAGGTGAATATAGTGGTGTATACTGCAGTCAGGGCACAGACAACAACCACTACACAGCAGCAAGATAGAAAATCAGCCAAAAACGATTGGTGTGTACTGTGTTGAAGGTACACAGAACACCCACTGCTTCAGATGCAAAGTAACACACTACAGGAGGCCGCCTTAAAGGCGGCCTTATATAGTGTGGGGTGTGCACTACACAGCCTGAGCTATGATTGGCCACAGGCAGGATGCCTGTGGCCAATCATGGCTCTCCTCGCTGCCGGCGATGCGATTGGCCAAGCATGCGGGGTCACAGTGCATGCTTGGCCAATCATCGGGCAGCAATGCACTGCGCCAACGCAGTGCATTGTGGTCCGCGCGCGCGTCACTCGAATTTTGACGCGAACGGCCAAAACGTTCGGAATTCGCCGAACGGCCGAACAGCCAATGTTCGAGTCGAACGTACGTTCGACTCGAACACGAAGCTAATCCCTACTTACCAGCTCAGCAAAGACAGCTGAAAAAACACCTTGGGCAGCCAATTACAAAACCTCTTTATAGCCAAAAATAACACGAAAACAACGAAAAGCCCATTAAAACACAAAATAACAAAAAAGGCTTTTTCTGCAATATTTACTTTCAATTCAAAGATTTCCTCTGCAGTGTCTGTTTTCTGCCACTGGATGTCTTCAGTCTACTGGTAAGCACCATTCAACCTATTTCCTCTGACTCCCTGTCATCCCGGACCAGCCCCCCACGTGTGACTGCACAGTGAAAGGAGAAGCAGCACAGTGATGAGCTCATCTTTTAGTCACTCTGTTCTCCCTTTCTGTCAGCATGCTCCTGATTGGCTCTTTGTGCTAGTACTCCCTCTAACACTCAGCTCCAGTGCCGGGACAATGTCATCCAGAGCCCAGGGCAAACATGCAAACTGCGCCCCCCACCCCAAGGTTTATGAGCATTATGCGTCATCAAAAATCCGCCCCCCCCCAAAAAAAAAACTGAGCACTAATCTTTTTCACCCCCCCCAAGCATAAATTCCCCCTCCTCCAAGTGCAAATCTGTTCCCCTGCTGGAATCCTTCCCCCCAGCACAAATCTTACCCCCATCCCCCAATTCCCCCCAATTCAAGTGCCCCCCCCTAAAAAAAATCACTCCTCCTAGCACAAATTATCTACCCCTAAAATTGCCAATCCTCATAACCTCACTGAAAATCCCCCCTTCCAGCACAACGTGCCCCAATCATCCCTCCTAGCACAAATCTTCTTCCCCCATTCCTTCTCCCCCTAAATTTTTAGCATACCCCCCAAATTTCCCCTACTAGAACAATACTTACTCCCTGCTGCCCCCCAAATTCCCCCTTTCCAACACAAATCCCCTCCCCCAATTTCCTTGTGGTGCCCCCCCACCTCACATGATACCAGAGTGCCCAGGGCAGCCGCCCCTCCTGCCCACCCCTTGTCCCGGCCCTGCTCAGCTCTGCTGTACAGGGATAGCAAGAGGCGGATACCAGGTCAAGATTAGATACACTGCGGTATGTTCACCTTTTAAAAAAAAAAAACTTTGTATCATATTAGCTGAACGTTTTTCATTTTTCTAGTTAGGGGGACCCTGAGAAAAATGCAGCTCTACAAGAATCAGCAAGAGTTTCACGCAAATGTATAAAGAGGCCAAAATGATGTTTTGAATAATCAGTGGAAAGAGATCCAACACGCTTTGGGGGTCTGGACACCCTTCATCGGGGGCCGGCGTGTTGTATGATTTCAAATGTGTCTGGAATTGAATCGCAATGATAGATGTGTATATGTATACTGTGAATGTACAGTGGTGTGAAAAAGTGTTTGCCCCCTTCCTCATTTCCTGTTCCTTTGCATGTTTGTCACACTTAAGTGTTTCGGAACATCAAACCAATTTAAACAATAGTCAAGGACAACACAAGTAAACACAAAATGCAATTTGTAAATGAAGGTGTTTATTATTAAAGGTGAAAAAAAATCCAAACCATCATGGCCCTGTGTGAAAAAGTGATTGCCCCCCTTGTTAAAACATACTATAACTGTGGTTGTCCACACCTGAGTTCAATTTCTCTAGCCACACCCAGGCCTGATTATTGCCACACCTGTTCACAATCAAGGCATCACTTAAATAGGAGCTGCTTGACACAGTAAGGTCCACCAGAAGATCCTTAAAAGCTACACATCATGCCGAGACCCAAAGAAATTCAGGAACAATTGAGAAAGAAAGTAATTGAGATCTATCAGTCTGGAAAGGGTTATAAAGCCATTTCCAAAGCTTTGGGAATCCAGCGAACCACAGTGAGAGCCATTATCCACAAATGGCGAAGACATGGAACAGTGGTGAACCTTCCCAGGAGTGGCCGGCCGCCCAAAATTACCCCAAGAGCGCAGCGACGACTCATCCAAGAGGTCACAAAAGACCCCACAACAACGTCCAAGGAACTGCAGGCCTCACTTGCCTCAGTTAAGGTCAGCGTTCATGCCTCCACCATCAGGAAAAGACTGGGCAAAAATGGCCTGCATGGCAGAGTTCCAAGGAGAAAACCACTGCTGAGCAAAAAGAACATCAAAGCTCGTCTCAATTTCTCCACAACACATCTTGATGATCCCCAAGACTTTTGGGACAACATTCTGTGGACCGATGAGACAAAAGTGGAACTCTTTGGAAGGTGTGTGTCCAAGTATATCTGGCGTAGAAGGAACACTGCATTTCATAAAAAGAACATTATACCAACAGTAAAATATGGTGGTGGTAGTGTGATGGTCTGGGGCTGTTTTGCTGCTTCAGGACCTGGAAGACTTGCCGTGATAAAAGGAACTATGAATTCTGCTGTCTACCAAGAGATCCTGAAGGAGAATGTCCGACCATCTGTTCGTGTACTCAAGCTGAAACGAACTTGGGTTCTGCAGCAGGACAATGATCCTAAACACACCAGCAAGTCCACCACCGAATGGCTGAAGAAAAACAAAATGAAGACTTTGGAGTGGCCTAGCCAAAGTCCTGACCTGAATCCTATTGAGATGTTGTGGTATGACCTTAAAAAGGCCGTTCATGCTCGAAAACCCTCTAATGTAACTGAATTAGGACAATTCTGCAAAGATGAGTGGGCCAAAATTCCTCCAGGACGCTGTAAAAGCCTCATTGCACGTTATCGCAAACGCTTGGTTGCAGTTGTTGCTGCTAAGGGTGGCCCAACCAGTTATTAGGTTTAGGGGGCAATCACTTTTTCACACAGGGCCATGATGGTTTGGATTTTTTTTCACCTTTAATAATAAACACCTTCATTTACAAATTGCATTTTGTGTTTACTTGTGTTGTCCTTGACTATTGTTTAAATTGGTTTGATGTTCCGAAACACTTAAGTGTGACAAACATGCAAAGGAACAGGAAATGAGGAAGGGGGCAAACACTTTTTCACACCACTGTATGTATGTATGGTGTGTGTGTGTGTGTGTGTGTGTGTGTGCAGGCATGTACTGGCCATAGGGACTATAGGGAGTTTCCCGGTGGGCCGATGGCTCAGTGGGCCGGTTTCAGTGACAGCCAGTGGCATCGTTGGGGGGGACTTTTGGGGCTATAGCCCCCGAATCTGGAGCCCATAGCCCCAAGTCAGTCCAGGAGTCCCCAACCACAGGGTCCCGGCCCACTACCTGCCCTATTTCTGGTGACCCTGATGTAAGGAGGGGCTCTCTGGGGACCCTGATGTAAGCCAGGGGCTCTCTGGGGAACCTGATATAAGAGAGAGGCTCTCTGTGGACCCCGGATGTAAGGGGGGGCTCTGTGGGGACCCGGATGTAAGGGGTTGGCTCTATAGGGACCCTGATGTAAGGCGGATGATGTCTGGGGACTCTGATGTAAGAGGGGCTCTCAGGGAACCCTGATGTAAGGGGAAGGCTATAGACCCTGATGTAAGGGGAGGCTCTCTGGGGACCCCGATGTAAGTGGGGGGCTCTCTGGGGACCCTGATGTAAGGGGGGTTCTCTAGGGGCTTTTTTGCGCAATTGCATACAGTTTATATACTGTTTTTTGCGTGTTTGCAAAATTAAAGTGGGCCGGTCTGGATGAAGTCCAGGGCCAAATTTTTGTCCCAGTCCAGCCCTGTGTGTGTGTATATATATATATATATATATATATAAAATCTCACAAAAGTGTACACCCCTCGCATTTGTGTGAATCTTTTCTTCTATCTTTTCATGTGACAACACTGAAGAAATGACACTTGGCTACAATGTAGTGAGTGTACAGCTTGTATAACAGTGTAAATTTGCAAGACCAGCCAACCTGCACAAGGAGAGAGCAGAGCTGTGGGAGGGGCACAGCAGGCCCCACCCACCACAGAAAACTACATTAGGGGGCGGAGACAAGACCAGTGACTCTGCACAAGAATAGAGAGCAGCAGTGGGCGGTCTTTATTACAGGAAGTCTCACACGACATTACTGCACAGATCTGGAAGAAGTACACAAAGCTCACCAAGATCCAAGAAGAAGACATATGACTGATGGATTTAGATAATTTGATTATCCCGGAGCTTTGATCTCTTGCCCCCCCCCCATGTAACACATATGTTTGGCGTCAAAGATGGCGGGCTTTAACCCCCCACACGCCGCACATATATGTCTATGGGCATTGGGCACCCAGCGCAGTGGCCGCCGTGCTGTTGGTCTCTACTAATGAATGCGGACCGTTCCCTGATCAGGTGACCACTTTGACAGCCAATCACAGTGTTCGCCTGATCAGCAGGCCCATTCCCACCCCCTGGGTAGGGGTGTAAAGACCCTGTTAAAGGAACGCTGGGGCTGGACAAGAAAGGGTTAAAGAGTCCTTTTTTTTGGGGGGGGGGGGGTGATTTGTTTAGATCCACAATCATATTTGTTCTTAAGATCTTCCGGAGTTTTCCCCCCCCCCCCCCCCACCTAAGAGCCCGAGACGCTTATTTCAATGTCATCGGCCGTGTAGATGCCGTCTCACGCCTCATAAAACCCGCGCACGTTGGCGTTCCCCGAACGACGATATCCATTATTGCCGCCGTTTAATGCGAAGCGCTCGGCCCGTTTCTTTTCTGACACGAAAGTAGAATTTACGACATTATCTCTCAGGAAAAACCGGTGACATTTTCGGCTGAGAAATGCCAAGCGTTCCGCTGAGCCCGGCGCATTTCCCCACCCCCCCTACCCCCTTCGCCACCCGACGCCAGGGGGAGGGGAGGGGGGGGGGAACACAGTTCTTTTTGATCTTTATTAGCTGGGTAATTGTTATGTGCAAATCAGGCCACTTATGCGCCGATGGCACGCCTCACCTTTAATGAAATTAAGCCGTTGCTGTAATAATCGGCGGAAGGAACGCGCTTAGCCAACTGGCGGAGAGAATGTGCAGCCGGTGCATTGGGGACGTAACGATGCGGCAACGCGTTTGACATTACCTGTCCTAATGTATGCTAAGCGGGGGGGGGGGGGCGCTACGCTCACAGTTAAAGGGGAACCATGGAGCAAGATAACGATGTTGTAGAGCGAACTGAAAATGTAACAAAATTGCTACTAAATTATAAAAGACGGGAGATTTTGCTGGGGAGTCAGCAGTGAAACAACTTTGGATTTTAGATTTTGTATCAACCATCTGACTCTATATATCGGAACGCATTGGGACACTGCAAGAAATTATTCAAAGTGTAAGGCCGGGTTCACACCGCTGCGATGCGGGAACGCCGCGAATCCGCGGCGTTTCCCCGCATCGCATTACTCCCGCCGGCAGTTCACACTGCCCTATGCGGACGGCTGGGAGTGTCAATGATATATTAATGACACCCCCAGATCCGTCCGCATATCGCAGTGCGATCTGCCGACTCGCACAGGAATCGGATCGCATGGTGTGAACCCCCATGCGATCCGATTCTGTTGCGGACCAAAAAAAGGGTCCCGTGCGAGTTTGCTGCGGGAGCGATGCGAATTCAGCCATACTATCTGTATGGCTGTACTCGCATCGCTACAGAGATCGGATGTGATTTGCGGTGCGAATCACATCCGGATCTCCCCCCGCAGCAGTGTGAACCCAGCCTAAAACTCACAGCTGCCCCTGATTTAGGCTGGGTTCACACTGCTGCGGGGGGAGATCCGGATGTGATTCGCACCGCAAATCACATCCGATCTCCGTAGCGATGCGAGTTCAGCCATACAGATAGTATGGCTGAATTCGCATCGCTCCCGCAGCAAACTCGCACGGGACCCTTTTTTTGGTCCGCAACAGAATCGGATCGCATGGGGGTTCACACCATGCGATCCGATTCCTGTGCGAGTCGGCAGATCGCACTGCGATATGCGGACGGATCTGGGGGTGTCATTAACATAACATTGACACTCCCAGCCGTCCGCATAGGGCAGTGTGAACTGCCGGCGGGAGGTGTGCGATGCGGGAAAACGCCGCGGATTCGCGGCGTTCCCGCATCGCAGCGGTGTGAACCCGGCCTTAGAAAGAATGTTGGAACCAAATCACGTTATGCTCAAATGTCCCTCTTCCCAGGCTCAGGTATAGACACCTATAGAAAAAAAAAAATCCAGTATAGGAGTCTATCTACAAAATAATTTGCAGAGTTCTTCATTGTACAAAAACTGCATGTACATTCTTTCTGTGCAAACGGGGACAAAATTGCATGTTACTAAGCTATTTGTGTCTCCAGATCAAATGTTATTCATTCTTACAGAATAGACTGACTCTGGAAAATACTGCATTATGGCCACTAGATGGAGTAGGCAATCATATTAACCCTCCTTCCACCCGGCCTATTGAGCCGGAGCTCTGTTATCCATCATATGATGCCCTCCCAGGATCGTGCCTTGCGCACACGCCCCACGGGCCATACTCCGGCGCCATCTGTCACCCACTGCGTCCACCGGATGACAGATCACCGTACTGGCCCGCTGCCTTTACCATGTGATCGCTGTGGCCAATCGCAGCAGATCACGTGACAATTGTACACAAATGGAGGTTATTTACAAAAAAAGGCAAATCCCCTTTGCACTACAAGTGTACTGAAAGTGCAGTCGCTGTAGATCCGAGGGGGACATGCAAGGAAAATAAAAAACAGCATTTTAGCTTGCACATGATTGGATGATAAAATCAGCAGAGCTTCCCCTCATTTCAGATCTACCCCTTAGATTTAGAGCGACTTCACTTGCAGTGGACTTGTAGGGCCGGTTCACACTGCGGGTGATGCGAGGCGACACGACTTGCCTCGCCGCGATCTGACAAGTCGCCCCCCTTCTGTACAATGGAACCGTTCTGAGAGGAGCGACTCGAGTCGCTACTTCTGGGCGACCTCGGGGCAACTTGCATTGACTTCTATACAGAAGTCATTTGCAAATCGCCGCTGAGGTCGCGGCGAGGCAAGTCGGTGTCGCCTCGCATCGCCCGCAGTGTGAACCGGCCCTTAGTGCAAAGTGGATTTGCCTTTTCGTAAATAACCCCCCCAATGAAAGGCTTTGATTCACACCATGTGATGAGCTCTGTGATTGGTCACAGTGATCACGTGGAATGGACAGGGCCAATCACAGTGTATCTGTACCACGTGATTAGCTGTGGCCAATCACAGCTAATCACAATAGAAAACACTGATTGAATAGTTAGTAAGGTTGAATAAAGACACCAGTCCATCCAGAATAGTTTTCATTCAGAAAAAAAATGGTTGCTTATAACTGTAAAATTCACTGTTATAAGCAATCATAGTGTGTAAAAAAAAAACAAAAAAACCCCGATCACCTCCCCAGAGTAGTACAGTCTTAATATAGTAACACTGCTCTGGTCACTGTATGTAAAAATACAATTGTAAAAAAAGGGGAAAAAAAAAAATAAAAAAGAAAAAAAAAATGCACAAAAATGATTAAAAGTTATTTATTTATTATATATATATATATATATATATATCTATATCTATATATATATATATATAGATATATATCTATATATATATATATATAGATATATATATATATATATATATAGATATATATATATAGATATATATATATAGATATATATTATATACTATATAATATATATATTATTATATTATACCAGTCAGTGTTCTTGATCACCACCACACCAGTTATATAATGACGCTGTACTGTGAATTTTTGAATGTGAATTTTTTTTTAAAATTGTGAAAAAAATATATATATATTTCTTAATTTTTTTAAAAAATTGTGACAAAAATTACAACTTCAAAAAAAAAACTTGGCATGCTTCTTACTGGATACTTTGGACTGTCTACTTGCCAAAAAAAAAAGGGGTAATTTGGGGGATATTTGTACTGTCCTGACATTTTCAGGCTTTAAGAAATGAGATCGGCCGTCAGGATTGGTCAATTTTCAGATATATATATCCCATATTTTGTGGACTTCCCTACATACTAAATAATATACACCGATTCGGGTTATTTTCACCAAAGAAATGTAGCAGAATACATTTTGGCCTAAATTTACGAAAAACTATTATTTATTTGCAAAATGTTACAGAAACGAAGAAAAACACGTTTTATTTTTTCAAAATATTCTGTTTTTCCGTTTATTTAGCAAGAAATAAAAAAACTCCAGTGGTGAATAAATACCACCAAAAGAAAGCTTTATTTGGGTGAAAACAATGGTAAAAGTTTCATATGGGTAGTGATGGCCGAACGGTTCGCCCGGCGGTCGTTTCGCGGCGAATTTCCGACTTTCGCCGTCCGCGGGTTCGAACGCCTTTTTCCGTCGTTCGCCCCGGCGGACTTACGTGTTTAATGTATACAAGAACTTTAACCTTTCGTGACACGTTTATCATGTGTTACAGGACAACCAATTGAGACATGACAGCTCATGGACACTTGGACATTCCCCCTAACCTATAAATACACCCGATCCGGTGGCCATTTTACATTCTTTCTTCTGTCACTGTAGGGAAAGGATCCTGTGTGGAGTAGGGACAGAGAAAACGCTAGCTATTTGGTACACAAAAGTTCTTTTCAGGACTGGTATAGGTGTTAGGTCAGCAGCCTGAGTTTCTTTTGTCAGTTTAGATAAAGGGACAGAGCGCTGTATGCTGCTATTTTAGGGACAGCTCAGCCAGATTAGTCTTTCTTCATCATCATCATCATCATCATCATTAGCTGTTACTATCAGGTCCACAAAAGAGCTGTTCCAGCTAATCGTTCCAGCCTACTCTTTTTTGCCAATTTGTATAGGGACAGGCAGGAAGCAGTGTGTCAGGCAGTGAGGATAATTTTAAAGACTTGCTGTTACTATTAGTTCCACAAAGGTTCTTTTCAGGACTGGTATCAGTGGTACGGTAATAGGCTTGTACACGTATAATATTCTTTCTTCCAAATATAGAAAGAATATTATACTTGACTGCTGCCCTTCTGCTGCAGTCTGCTAATCATTCACAACTCACTTGTTCCACAAAGCTCTTTATCAGGACTGGTAACTTGGTCTGTCTAGGGTGCTACGGTACATAGGCTTGGGTGCGGTACAGTCTGCTGTTCTGTAAGGACCGCTATCGGTCCACAATACATAGGGTTGCCGTGCACTACTGCTGACCGCTGCCCTATACTGCAGCAGTCCTTCATTGGTATAGGGACTGACGTACAGTCTGCTAATCACTAACACACAACCTGCTTGGTCCACAAAAGTTCTTATAAGGACTGGTAACTTGGTATAGGGTGCTACGGTACATAGGCCTGAGTGCGTTACAGTCTGCTGTTCTGTAAGGACCGCTATCGGTCCACAATACATAGGGTTGCCGTGCACTACTGCTGACCGCTGCCCTATACTGCAGCAGTCCTTCAGCGGTATAGGGACTGACGCACAGTCTGCTAAACACTAACACACAACCTGCTTGGTCCACAAAAGTTTTTATAAGGACTGGTAACTTGGTATAGGGTGCTACGGTACATAGGCCTGAGTGCAGTACAGTCTGCTGTTCTGTAAGGACCGCTATCGGTCCACAATACATAGGGTTGCCGTGCACTACTGCTGACCGCTGCCCTATACTGCAGCAGTCCTTCATTGGTATAGGGACTGACGTACAGTCTGCTAATCACTAACACACAACCTGCTTGGTCCACAAAAGTTCTTATAAGGACTGGTAACTTGGTATAGGGTGCTACGGTACATAGGCCTGAGTGCGTTACAGTCTGCTGTTCTGTAAGGACCGCTATCGGTCCACAATACATAGGGTTGCCGTGCACTACTGCTGACCGCTGCCCTATACTGCAGCAGTCCTTCATTGGTATAGGGACTGACGTACAGTCTGCTAATCACTAACACACAACCTGCTTGTTCCACAAAAGTTCTTATAAGGACTGGTAACTTGGTATAGGGTGCTACGGTACATAGGCTTGAGTGCGGTACAGTCTGCTGTTCTGTAAGGACCGCTATCGGTCCACAATAGATAGGGTTGACGTGCACCACTGCTGACCGCTGCCCTATACTGCAGCAGTCCTTCAGCGGTATAGGGACTGACGTACAGTCTGCTAAACACTAATACACAACCTGCTTGGTCCACAAAAGTTCTTATAAGGACTGGTAACTTGGTATAGGGTGCTACGGTACATAGGCTTGAGTGCGGTACAGTCTGCTGTTCTGTAAGGACCGCTATCGGTCCACAATAGATAGGGTTGACGTGCACCACTGCTGACCGCTGCCCTATACTGCAGCAGTCCTTCAGCGGTATAGGGACTGACGCACAGTCTGCTAAACACTAACACACAACCTGCTTGGTCCACAAAAGTTTTTATAAGGACTGGTAACTTGGTATAGGGTGCTACGGTACATAGGCCTGAGTGCGTTACAGTCTGCTGTTCTGTAAGGACCGCTATCGGTCCACAATACATAGGGTTGCCGTGCACTACTGCTGACCGCTGCCCTATACTGCAGCAGTCCTTCATTGGTATAGGGACTGACGTACAGTCTGCTAATCACTAACACACAACCTGCTTGGTCCACAAAAGTTCTTATAAGGACTGGTAACTTGGTATAGGGTGCTACGGTACATAGGCCTGAGTGCGTTACAGTCTGCTGTTCTGTAAGGACCGCTATCGGTCCACAATACATAGGGTTGCCGTGCACTACTGCTGACCGCTGCCCTATACTGCAGCAGTCCTTCAGCGGTATAGGGACTGACGCACAGTCTGCTAAACACTAACACACAACCTGCTTGGTCCACAAAAGTTCTTATAAGGACTGGTAACTTGGTATAGGGTGCTACGGTACATAGGCCTGAGTGCAGTACAGTCTGCTGTTCTGTAAGGACCGCTATCGGTCCACAATACATAGGGTTGCCGTGCACTACTGCTGACCGCTGCCCTATACTGCAGCAGTCCTTCATTGGTATAGGGACTGACGTACAGTCTGCTAATCACTAACACACAACCTGCTTGTTCCACAAAAGTTCTTATAAGGACTGGTAACTTGGTATAGGGTGCTACGGTACATAGGCTTGAGTGCGGTACAGTCTGCTGTTCTGTAAGGACCGCTATCGGTCCACAATAGATAGGGTTGACGTGCACCACTGCTGACCGCTGCCCTATACTGCAGCAGTCCTTCAGCGGTATAGGGACTGACGTACAGTCTGCTAAACACTAATACACAACCTGCTTGGTCCACAAAAGTTCTTATAAGGACTGGTAACTTGGTATAGGGTGCTACGGTACATAGGCTTGAGTGCGGTACAGTCTGCTGTTCTGTAAGGACCGCTATCGGTCCACAATAGATAGGGTTGACGTGCACCACTGCTGACCGCTGCCCTATACTGCAGCAGTCCTTCAGCGGTATAGGGACTGACGCACAGTCTGCTAAACACTAACACACAACCTGCTTGGTCCACAAAAGTTTTTATAAGGACTGGTAACTTGGTATAGGGTGCTACGGTACATAGGCCTGAGTGCGTTACAGTCTGCTGTTCTGTAAGGACCGCTATCGGTCCACAATACATAGGGTTGCCGTGCACTACTGCTGACCGCTGCCCTATACTGCAGCAGTCCTTCATTGGTATAGGGACTGACGTACAGTCTGCTAATCACTAACACACAACCTGCTTGGTCCACAAAAGTTCTTATAAGGACTGGTAACTTGGTATAGGGTGCTACGGTACATAGGCCTGAGTGCGTTACAGTCTGCTGTTCTGTAAGGACCGCTATCGGTCCACAATACATAGGGTTGCCGTGCACTACTGCTGACCGCTGCCCTATACTGCAGCAGTCCTTCAGCGGTATAGGGACTGACGCACAGTCTGCTAAACACTAACACACAACCTGCTTGGTCCACAAAAGTTCTTATAAGGACTGGTAACTTGGTATAGGGTGCTACGGTACATAGGCCTGAGTGCAGTACAGTCTGCTGTTCTGTAAGGACCGCTATCGGTCCACAATACATAGGGTTGCCGTGCACTACTGCTGACCGCTGCCCTATACTGCAGCAGTCCTTCATTGGTATAGGGACTGACGTACAGTCTGCTAATCACTAACACACAACCTGCTTGTTCCACAAAAGTTCTTATAAGGACTGGTAACTTGGTATAGGGTGCTACGGTACATAGGCTTGAGTGCGGTACAGTCTGCTGTTCTGTAAGGACCGCTATCGGTCCACAATAGATAGGGTTGACGTGCACCACTGCTGACCGCTGCCCTATACTGCAGCAGTCCTTCAGCGGTATAGGGACTGACGTACAGTCTGCTAAACACTAATACACAACCTGCTTGGTCCACAAAAGTTCTTATAAGGACTGGTAACTTGGTATAGGGTGCTACGGTACATAGGCTTGAGTGCGGTACAGTCTGCTGTTCTGTAAGGACCGCTATCGGTCCACAATAGATAGGGTTGACGTGCACCACTGCTGACCGCTGCCCTATACTGCAGCAGTCCTTCAGCGGTATAGGGACTGACGTACAGTCTGCTAAACACTAATACACAACCTGCTTGGTCCACAAAAGTTCTTATAAGGACTGGTAACTTGGTATAGGGTGCTACGGTACATAGGCTTGAGTGCGGTACAGTCTGCTGTTCTGTAAGGACCGCTATAGGTCCACAATAGATAGGGTTGACGTGCACCACTGCTGACCGCTCACCTATACTGCAGCAGTCCTTCAGCGGTATAGGGACTAAGAGTTTTGTCACAGGGTCATTTAAAAAATGACATGCAGAGGAAGAGGCAGGCCCTTCCGCAGGGGTGGTAGGGGTAGGGCAGGAGCAACAGGCTTGAGCCAAAGTGGGAAGTTGCAGAAGGTGCGTTCAATTACTTTAAAGGATGCACCAGACTTGGTTGAGTGGCTCGCTCAGCCTTACTCTTCTGCACCCTCCTCATCCTCTCGATCTGCACCCTCTTCTTCACTCTCTGCTATGTGCACCCCCAAAGACACTACCACCAACAACACGACCACCACCACCACCACCACATACCTTCCGCTTGAGTCACTGGAATTATTTTCCGATCCATATCAAGAGGACATTTCTGATGCGCAGCCACTCTTGGTATTGGATCAGGAAGAGGAGGTAGCAACAAGCGCTACTCAGCAGTCTGACGCCAGTACCCAGATCAGCCCAAGGAGGAGGTTGGTCCCCGGTGTTGCTGCCTACTCTACTTATAGCGGTGGGGAAGGTGACGTTGATGATGACGTGTCTAGTGATGTCACGTGGGTGCCCACAAGAGAGGAAGAGGAGGGGAGTTCAGAGGGAGATATGGACCAGCAGATAGGGAGGAGAAGCAGCAATGACTTACATTGCACAGCAGGGACAAAGCAGACTGCAAATGTATCAGGAGCGAGTCATCGACCATGTACGGTCACATCTGGCGCTCCCAGGACACCGGCACATGGCTCCGCAGTGTGGGCTTTTTTTAACGTGTCCGCTGCTGACAATAGCGTTGCCATCTGCAATCTTTGCAGTCAACGCGTTAGTCGCGGTAAGCCCAATACTCACCTAGGGACGACCGCCTTAAGAAGGCACATGAGCAGCCATCACCGAGCCCAGTGGGAGCAACGGAACACACAAAGCCACACTGCAGGCTCTCACCGTCCAGCCTCGTCTTCTACTTCTCCTTCTCCTCTCTCCTCACAATTGTCCTCCACTCCACCTTCCATCACGCCAAGCTCACATTTTTCTGCAAAAAGGCAGGCTTCCGTGGGCCTAATGTTTGAGCGTAAAAAAATGATGACGCCGGATAACCCTCTTGCCCAACGGTTGGCGGCTGGCTTGTCAGAACTCATAGCCCGCCAACTACTGCCATATAAACTGGTGGACTCGGAGGCCTTTCGCAAATTTGTGGCCATTGGAACACCACAATGGAAGGTCCCAGGAAGGAAGTATTTCTCAGAGAAGGGCATCCCAGAGCTATATGGCCATGTTCAGCGGCAAGTGAATGTATCTCTGGCACACAGTGTCGGTGCCAAGATACATCTGACCACAGACACGTGGTCTAGCAAACACGGGCAGGGAAGGTATATCAGTTTTACTGCCCACTGGGTGAACCTTCTGACGGCCGTCAAGCATGTAACCCGTGGCACCCGTGTAGATTTGGTTTTACCGCCACGGATTGCATGCAGGCCTGACTCTTCTTCTCCTCCTCCTACTCCATCCTCCTCCCTCTCCTCCTCAGCTGCCTCCTCCTTTTCCGCTGCTAGCGTCTCTTCCACTGCACCGCCCAAGCTCCCCAGAACCTATTCCACATGCCAGGTGAGACGTTGCCATGCCGTGCTGCGTCTGTTGTGCCTGGAAGCAAAGAGCCACACTGGCCCGGCACTCCTTTCAGCTTTGCGTTCACAGGCAGATGAGTGGCTAACACCGCTCAATTTGACAGTTGGTAAAGTGGTGTGTGACAACGGTGCCAATCTGCTTAGCGCATTGAAACAGGGCAAAATCACGCACGTGCCGTGCATGGCACACGTCTTAAACTTGGTCGTGCAGCGATTCCTTGTCAAATACCCTGGGGTCCAGGACATCTTGCGGCAGGCAAGGAAAATCTCGGCCCATTTCAGAAGATCTTACACGGCCATGGCTCGCCTTGCTGACATTCAGCGGCGACACCATCTGCCGGTCAGACGTCTTATTTGCGATTGCCCGACGCGATGGAACTCAACCTTCTATATGCTTGATAGGCTGCTCCAGCAGAAACGTGCAGTTAACGTCTACCTGTATGAACTCTGCGAAAGAAACGGTTCTGGGGAGCTGGGTTTTTTTTCACCGCGCCAGTGGCTGCTCATGCGCGACACATGCAGACTTCTGCGGCCATTTGAGGAGATCACCAAACTGGTCAGTCGCAGCCATGGCGCCATCAGTGACATGGTACCTTATGCCTTCTTTCTGGAGCGTGCATTGCGTCGTGTCATTGATCAGGCTGTGGAGGAGCAGGAGCGGGAAGATGAGGAAGTCGCAATGCTGGATGAATTCCCAGGGGGGGCTACTCTATCTGAGACAAGTCAACAACAGGAGTCTGATGAGGAGTCAGAGGAGGATGGTGCCGGGGCGGATGAGCAGGAGCAAGAAGAGCATGCTTTAAACCTTTCTGGGATCCCTGTTGTGCGAGGATGGGGAGAGGAGAATGAAGAGGACGACATTATCCTGGATGATGAGCAGGAGCCAGGCCACCACACCGCTTCCACTTTAGTGCAAATGGGGGCCTTCATGCTCCAGTGTTTTAATAGGGACCCCCGTATAAAAAGCATGAGGGTCAAGGACCAGTACTGGGTGGCAACGTACTTAGACCCCCGGTACAAACACAAAATGGCGGAAATGTTACCGCCGTCGCAGAGGGCTGTCAGAATGCAGCACTTCCAGGCCTTGCTTCGAGAAATGCTGCATTCTGCTTTTGCGTGCGCTGGCAGAGGAGCAATTCCCACTCCCAGAGAAGGATTTGCGGGTACCAATCCAACAGCGCCTGCAAGAAGAGGCCGGTTTGAAGATGTGTTGGTGACTTCGGATATGAGGTCATTCTTTCAGCCGACCCATCGACAGGTGTCATCCGGATCCAGCATCAGGGAACGCCTAGACCGTCAGGTGTCCGACTACATTGGGTTAACGGCCGATGTGGACGCTCTGAGGAGTGATGAACCCCTAGACTACTGGGTGGGCAGGCTTGACCTCTGGCCAGAGCTTGCCCAATTTGCAATCGAACTGTTGGCTTGCCCCTCATCCAGTGTCCTGTCCGAAAGGACGTTCAGCGCAGCAGGGGGGATTGTGACCGATAAGCGTACTCGCCTAGCTCACCACAGTGTTAACTACCTCACATTTCTAAAAATGAATGAGGCATGGATCTCGGAGGAATTCAACACATGTGATCAGTAGACCATGTATATGTCTATAAACAATTTTTGGAATCAAGCACACAGACCTTCTTAATTCATTTGGCTCACTTCCCTGACCCAAAAAAGCACACCGTACTATATGCCCCTACCCTCCTCTTTGAAGAGGTTGAGCGGTGTCATATTTCTACTGGGGCTGCTTATTATGAGGGGTTCCCCATCCCTGTGCTGTGCTGACTTCCTCCTGGGTGTTCTTATTATGAGGGGCTCCCACCATCCCTGTGCTGTGCTGACTTCCTCCTGGGGGTTCTTATTATGAGGGGATCACACCATCCCTGTGCTGTGCTGACTTCCTCCTGGGGCTGCTTACGGTGCTGCTGTCAGCGCTGTATGTCACGGAGCTGCTGTCAGCGCTGTATGTCACGGAGCTGCTGTCAGCGCTGTATGTCACGGAGCTGCTGTCAGCGCTGTATGTCACGGAGCTGCTGTCAGCGCTGTATGTCACGGAGCTGCTGTCAGCGCTGTATGTCACGGAGCTGCTGTCAGCGCTGTATGTCACGGAGCTGCTGTCAGCGCTGTATGTCACGGAGCTGCTGTCAGCGCTGTATGTCACGGAGCTGCTGTCAGCGCTGTATGTCACGGAGCTGCTGTCAGCGCTGTATGTCACGGTGCTGCTGTCAGCGCTGTATGTCACGGAGCTGCTGTCAGCGCTGTATGTCACGGAGCTGCTGTCAGTGCTGTATGTCACGGAGCTGCTGTCAGCGCTGTATGTCACGGAGCTGCTGTCAGCGCTGTATGTCACGGAGCTGCTGTCAGCGCTGTATGTCACGGTGCTGCTGTCAGCGCTGTATGTCACGGAGCTGCTGTCAGCGCTGTATGTCACGGAGCTGCTGTCAGCGCTGTATGTCACGGAGCTGCTGTCAGCGCTGTATGTCACGGAGCTGCTGTCAGCGCTGTATGTCACGGAGCTGCTGTCAGCGCTGTATGTCACGGAGCTGCTGTCAGCGCTGTATGTCACGGTGCTGCTGTCAGCGCTGTATGTCACGGAGCTGCTGTCAGCGCTGTATGTCACGGAGCTGCTGTCAGCGCTGTATGTCACGGAGCTGCTGTCAGCGCTGTATGTCACGGAGCTGCTGTCAGCGCTGTATGTCACGGTGCTGCTGTCAGCGCTGTATGTCACGGAGCTGCTGTCAGCGCTGTATGTCACGGAGCTGCTGTCAGTGCTGTATGTCACGGAGCTGCTGTCAGCGCTGTATGTCACGGAGCTGCTGTCAGCGCTGTATGTCACGGAGCTGCTGTCAGCGCTGTATGTCACGGTGCTGCTGTCAGCGCTGTATGTCACGGAGCTGCTGTCAGCGCTGTATGTCACGGAGCTGCTGTCAGCGCTGTATGTCACGGAGCTGCTGTCAGCGCTGTATGTCACGGAGCTGCTGTCAGCGCTGTATGTCACGGAGCTGCTGTCAGCGCTGTATGTCACGGTGCTGATGTCAGTGCTCTGTATTACGGTGCTGCTGTCAGTGCTCTGTATCTCCTGCACCCTCTTGTTTGCCTACCCTGGTCCCTGACCTTCCCTCTCCTCCATTGCCTTCATTAGCTCCATAGTCCTGAATTGTCAGAACAATTTCCCAAATAAAAAAAAAATGCTTGTAGTTATCGATCCCAAATTCACCTCATACATGTATTATGCTATTGTCCAGGTGGTGGGACTACGTGCTACCCCCTAATAATTACCCCGTGGCCGCAAATTCGACCTAAAGGTTTGCGAAATTCGCCTCCCATTGAAGTCAATGGAGCCCGCGGCGAACGGTCGTTTTCGCGAACGTTTGTGTCCGTTCGCGTTTCGCGTTCGCGAAACGTCCCGTCGGAAGTTCGTCCATCACTACATATGGGTACAGTGTTGCATGACCGCGCAATTGTCATTTAAAGTGCGACAAGCTGAAAATTGGCCTGGGCAGGAAGAGGGTTAAAGTGTCCGGTATTAAAGTGGTTAAGTGGGCTTTTACTCTTTAATGCCCCATATGTGCATGGATTCAGTATGATGTGGCCGCTGTGATTGGCTTCACCAAGGGTGAATGTGACAGGGTGACAACAGAGGAGCACAGCTGGGAGACAGGAACAGAGCGTTGTCACCTTGCCTAAATGAAGACCTTCGTGGCAGTCAGGGCTGGTGCAAGGATTTTTGACACCCTAGGCAAAATCTCATTGTGCCACCCCCCCCCCCCCCTTGGCTGACTCCACCCCTTTTCCCTGCCATTGTAAATGCCACCTTTTTAATAAAGTGCCCATCAAATGCAGCCTCACCAGCTCCCATCAAATGCAACCTCACCAGCGCCCCTCAAATGCAGCCTCACCAGCGCCCATCAAATTCAGCCTCACCAGCACCCATCAAATGCAGCCTCACCAGCGCCCATCAAATGCAGCCTCACCAGTGCCCATCAAATTCAGCCTCACCAGCACCCATCAAATGCAGCCTCACCAGCGCCCATCAAATGCAGCCTCACTAGCACCAATCAAATGTATCCTCACCAGCACCCATCAAATGCAGCCTCACCAGCGCCCATCAAATGCAGCCTCACTAGCACCAATCAAATGTATCCTCACCAGCACCCATCAAATGCAGCCTCACCAGCGCCCTTCAATGCAGCCTACCAGTGCCATTCAATGAATGTTTGCTTGCTGCGGGAGTCGGGACACAGACACAGTCCTCCGCCCCAGCTGGGCCTCTGACACTATGTGTGAACAGAGCGGCGGCTGCCTGCTGATGCTGAGACTTAGTTGCCTGCTGCAGAGAGAAGAGAGTGGGAAAACCAGTGGCCGGGCACCCTAGGCTGCAGGGCACCCTAGGCGGCCGCCTAGTTTGCCTAGTGGTAGCACCGGCCCTGGTGGCAGGACCACCAGTAATCATTTCATGAAAGTTGCAGATTTAAAAAGATTGGAAAATTATATTTTATTGATTGGGTTTACATTGACTAAAAACCATGTGGTAGGATGATATAACGTGGTGTCCAGCAGTGAAATCTATTATAACAATTCTGGAATGCCGTCATGTCTATGTCCGTCGTATTAATGTGTCTCCACATCACATTTCCTCTGGTAGACCTCTCAGACACAAGAGCAATACATAAAGTAATGAAAGGCTCGTATTTTTCCCTCTGGAGGCTTCAACGGCCGAGTGACTTATGGGGCGAGATTGTAGCTTCGCCCTGATCTGAGCTCAGATCCTCTGTCTGTCTTCCATCATCGAGGAGAGCAGCTGTTACCCTGCAAGCTCTCATTCCTCAATCTCCGCCTCTGGGCTATCAATGTTGGACCCGATATAAAGAACCGGCGATGATAAATGGATTGAGTTCAGATGGACTGGTATGCCTGACGCGGACAGACGTGGGGCCGGCCGTGCCGTTCTTCCAGTTTGGCATCTCGCAGTAGACCTGGAACTTCTAAGCCTTTGGACTCAAATATCAAGACTGAGATCCGATTCCATGGGGCAGGGCCCCCCCCCCCCCCCCTTGGGGGAGTTCAAATCCGAAATCCAACCATGGTTGCCTTTCTCTTGTGCTTTATTAACGGCGTCTGGAACTTCTTAACGGCGGTGGCAGACAATAACCTGGTCTTTGGAATGGAAGGCTTTCGAGGTGGACTACGGGGAGCTCAGGAAACAACTTCAAACCCAACATCAAACGCTCGAAAGGGCTAATGTGTCTTCAGTCGTTACTCTTAAATAGACCAGCCCACTCGACGTGGCCGGTGATGTCACCTCCTTTTTAATTTCGACAAATGCTTAGACTGGTCCCCAGTGGAAAAAAAAAATAGCATTCTATGAGATGTATGAAATGTCGAAATGTCATCTGTACAATTCTGGGGAAATTCCAAGCCAAGATTTATGGAGGGAGGTGGCCTCCGGGGTCACTGTAGAATAAATGTATTTCTCTGGAATTGGGTGGTGTTGAGTGATGCGCCAAAATCAATGTGATGTGTCACCAAAGGCAAAGAAAACTGAAAATAAAAAAGCTAACGAGTAAAATAAAAAATTTTAATTGAATTTTAAGGTAGAGTAAAGCATAATGACTTGGGACCCAGTAAGATCTATGAGTATGCAAGGAGGTGTGTTTTTTGGTAGTGGTAGGTGAGTTTTCATGGGCCAATGTTCCTCTGTGTGTTGACATGCACTTTTATGCACATTAATGCGTGTATTTAACGTATTTTTGACGTATGGATTTGGAGTGGATATAGTTAACAGCCATTGAACAAGGCATGTAGTAGATAGAGGATACACTCCTCTCCCGGCCAGCCACCATGACATACTAGTAAGGATCAGCTTCAGCCTACAAGTCATACAAGTGAGGATCGGCTTCAGCCTACAAGTCTTACCAGTGAGGATCAGCTTCAGCCTGCATGTCTTTGACAGCTAACCATGACCGACGCGTTTTGCCAGACGAAACGCGTTGTTGACATGGTTAATTGCTGGAGACATGTAGGCTGAAGCCAATCCTCACTTGTATGTCATGATGGCTGGTTGGAAGAGCGGTGTCTCCTCTATCTACTACGCACATCGAAGGAAGAAGAGTGAGTCAAATGATCCCCCACTTTGCAGAGATTTCTTCTCATTTCTGTGTCTCCGGAACAGGATGCGAAGGGAAATCTATCCAATGGGATAAAGGCACCCGTAAAATAAGGGGATAGGCGTTGAAACTTTTTTTTTAATATATACACTTTAAATGAACATACGCCGGTATTAAAGGGTGTATTTAACCTGCCTGGAGTTCAGCTTTAAAAAGAAAAAAAGTTTATTTGCATTTTCTTACACAATAATGACTTCCTGTTTAGGCATCCTACAAACACTGTGGGGGGTGTGCCAAACCAGATTGACGCAAGGTTATTGAAAAGATCGAAAAAGGATAAGTAGTCATTCATAGCAGCAAGCCAGTTTTGTTGCGTTTTGTAAGGGCGTGGGAGCGAGGTCATTATTTTGTGTGGACCAGCCGGTTGTTCTGATCAATGAAAGATTAATGAAACGAATAAGTATATAGAGCTGAGCACTGTGTGCTGTAATCATAAGTAGCCACAAGGGGGAGGCCACGCTCTACTCTGAGCCTGGCCCAGTTATAATAAAGTGATCCTGAAAGCAGAGAGCCTAACCCACCCAGGACTACACATCTCATCCCCCCTCCCCCCAGGACTACACATCTCCCCCCCCCCCCCCCCCCCCCCCCCAGGACTACACATCTCATTCTCCCATATCCTTCCCATCAATTCCCAAATATCTCATATCTTTCTTTTCCCTCTCTCTCTCTTTTTCTCTCTCCCTCAATTTATGTTTCTTTTCTTCCTTCCTTTCTTTCATTCCCTTTTTAATTCTTTATCTCTTTTCTTTCTCCCTCTCTCTCTTTTCTTTTTTCTTCTCTCTCCTTTTCTCTTTCCTCCCTCCATCTCTTTTTTTTCCTCCCTTTTCTTTCCTCCTTTTCTCTCCTCCTCCTTCCCTTTCCCTTCGCTCTCTCTTTTTTCTTTCTCTCTCCCTCATTTCGTCTTCCTTTCTTTCTCCCCTTTCTCTTTTTTTCTTTCTTTTTCTCTATCCCTCACTTATCTTTATTTTCCTCTCTCATCTTTTTCTCTTTCTCTCTTTTTTTCTTGCTTTTTTTTCTATTTCTTTCTTCATTTTTTTTCTTTCTTATTTCCCTCTTTTCTTTCCCTCTCTCTATCTCTCTCTTTCTCCTTGCTTTCTTTTTCCCCCTTTCTTTCTCCCTCTCTCTCTTTTCTTTTTTTCTTCTCTCTCTTTTTCTCTTTCCTCAGTCCATCTCTTTCTCGTTCCTTTAACTTCTTTTTCCTTTTCTCTCTCCTTCACCCTCTTTTTTTCTTTCTCTCTCTCTTTTACCGTCTCGCTTCCTTTTTCATCTTGCTCTCTCTTGTTCTTTACTGCCTTCCCTCTTCTTTTTTCTTTCTTTCTTTCTTTTCTTTCTTTCTTCATTCTTTTCTTCCCCTCTCTCTCTTTTCACTTTCCTCCCCCTTCTCTTTCTCATGCTTTTTTCTTTCTCTCTCTCTCTCCCTCTTTTATCATCTCTTTTCTTTTCTCATCTTGCTCTCTTTCCTTCTCTACTACCTTCCCTCTTCTTCTTTTTTTCTTTTCTTTTCACTCTCCTTTTCTCTTATCTCTCTCCATCTCTTTCTCAGTCTTTTTTCTTTCTTTCTTTTTCCCTTCCCTTTTCTCTCTGCTCCTTTCTCTTTCATCCCACTCTCTTTTTACTATCTTTCTCTCTTTTTCTCTCTCCCTCTCTTAGCTTCTCTCTTCCTTTCTCATCTTCCTCTCTCTCTCCTTCTCTACTGCCTTCCCTCTTCTTTTCTTTCTTTCTTTCTTTACCTTTTTTTTTTTTCTTTCTTTCTTTTCTTTTTGTAAGATATAAGACACTTAATTATTGATAATCCAGATCTATCTATCTATCTATCTATCTATCTATCTATCTATCTATCTATCTATCTATCTATCTATCTATCTATCTATCTATCTATCTATCTATCCATCTGTACCGTTGGTAAAAAATATATATATATGTAAAACTATACGTATGAATCCGCCCACTATATTTTCTACCCCCACTGCGCCAAGTAAATCTATCTATCTATCTATCTATCTATCTATCTATCTATCTATCTATCTATCTATCTATCTATCTATCTATCTCTCTCTCTCTCTCTCTCTCTCTCTCTCCGTCCTTCCTTCCTCCCTGTATTATACATCTATGGTATCTATCTATCTATCTATCTATCTATCTATCTATCTATCTATCTATCTATCTATCTATCTATCTATCTATCTATCTATCATCACACCATGCAGAATCATTGACAAGAGGATGCAGTCCCACCCAGAGCCACTCTGAAAGATCTGCCTTATCTGTAAGCAGAAAAATCCTATCAAAGCTGACTGGGATTCCTGGCATTCACCGCCCTGAACTGCACCACCACCAACAACTGCGGCGTACAAGGCTGGAAAAACACAGAATGTTTTCGTATGCGCAGAGAGATCGGCCGCGGGGAGCTGAATGCACGTATTTAACCTCCAGACTTTAATGTGGAGCTGCACCTGGAAAATTCCTCCAATGCTGTGCTTATCCCATCCACCAGAAGGTCATCAATTACCTTTTCGCCAGAAACATCTGGAAGACGATGCTGAATTATGGGATAATATCTAACACAGGAGTTTATAGCATCACATATGTAATGCAAGGGGTCCATCACTACCAGTGAGCCAAGAGCTTAGCTATGACAGGAAAGGGCCAGATGGTGGCGCCAAACCAGCTCTGTTTTTATTATAACCAGCTTACAACTGCTGCTTGCCTTTCCATGAGGTTACATAAGACAGCATTAGAGCTGAACTCAAGGCAAAGACATAAATGAATGCCGCTGATCAAAAAATACCAATTAAATCTTATGAGCAAAGAGCGGGGGGGGGGGGGGGGCAGGGCTGAGCTGGGCTGTATGTTTCTATGGACACACACAGCCCAGTTTGGAAACAAGCGCTTGCTACAGGGGCAGAGAGAGAGAACAGGAGGCGCCAAGATGGAGAGGTTCAGGTTGCTCTGTTACCCACAATACCATTGCACAGAACAGATGAGTATAACATGTTTATCACTTATTAAAAAAAAAAAAAAAAGATTGCCTTTAGAAACACTTTGACTTGGTGTCAGGCTCTTGCTGTCCCTGTACAGCAGAGCTCAGATTGGGAGGGGCAGAAGCAGAACAAGAAGCCAATCAGGTGTTTTGCAGCCCTCATGAGCTAACTGATTACTAGGGGAGAGGAGACTGAGGAAATGCTTCTTCCTTCCTGCAGTAGACTTATGAAGTCATCTAGTCGAAGCTCCTGACTATTGTGACATTTTAGGCGTTTGATAATGCAGACTTGTATAGTTACAAAGGGGAATATTTACTAAATCTAGAGCATGTGGAGTCTGGTGCAGCTGCGCATAGTAACCAATCAGCTTCTAACTTCAGCTTGTTCAATTAAAGTGATTGCAAAGGTTTTTTTTTTTTTTTTTTAAATAACAAACATGTCATACTTACCTCCACTGTGTAAGGGTTTTTCACAGAGTGGCCCCTGATCCTCCTTTTCTGGGGTCCCCCGGTGGCGCTCCTGGCTCCTCCTCTTCATCGAGCGCCCCCATGGAGAGAACGGAGAGCCATATTCCATGGGGGGCACTATTCCATGGGTGAGTCCATTGACACAGACAGCAGGACTCCGCCCCGCCCCTGACTCCCGAACTGGATTTGATTGACAGCAACAGGAGTCAATGGCTGTCCTGCTATAAATCTATCAAATGAGGACCAGAGACAGCGGCTGGAGCGGCTGTGCTCGTCCCCGTTGCTGGAACGATCAGGTTCAGGTAAGTAAAAGGGGGGCTCTGGGGGTCTGCTGCATCACAGAAGGTTTTTCACCTTAATGCATAGATTGCAAACCATGAGACTTTACAACTCCTTTAAGCTTTGACAATAAAACCTGGAAGCTGATTGGTTACTCTGCACAGTTGCACCAGATTCTGTGTGCTTCAGCTTTAATAAATCTCACCCCAATGAAAAAAGAAAGCTAATGCAGCCACCACATCTAAGGACTGGTAAGCTGCAATATATTAAATGGTTGTTCCTAAGTTTAGATACTAAGTTCCTAAGTTGTTCCTAAGTTTAGATACTTTAAAGTAGAACTAAACTTTTTATTTTTATTTTTTTATTTTATTTTAGATAGAGTAGGGGAGGGTTGTAATCCCTGTCATGTTTTATTTTCCTTCTGTGTCCCATTGGGGAGATTCCCCCCAGCTTCCTGTCTCATATCCAAAACAGGAAGTGAGAGGAAGGCTCACCAAAGTGGCTGTCACCGGGAACTAGTGTCCCGATTGGAAGATTTCCCCTCTACACCTGTTTTGGGGACAACCCAAAATTTGGGATTTTCTTTCACTTTTACTCTCGATGATAATGGTAAACAAATAGAGAAGGCGAATCTCCCTAATGGGGGGGGGGGGGGCACAGACAGCAATAAAAACTAACGGGGGGTCTAATCCGTCTCCACTTCCAAAAAAAAAGAAAAAAAAAGGTTTTGCCTTTATACTTTAGGGCAGGCCCAGGCTTTTGTTATTAGTCCAGCCTTTGCAAAGTACTACGTGTTTATGTGTGGAATAAAGAATGGGCAGTTTTAAAAATAAGTTATAAAACATCCATGTGCATAAACTGATAAACAAAAATAAAAATGATAAAAATGAAACATACCCTGGAGAAAAAAAATGATGCCTAAACACCTACCCTAAAGTGGCCACGTGGTGGCAGCAGAGTACAACTTAATTTTGGACAAATCCAACAGACCATTTCTGAACAGTAACTTTCTGAGCTGAAATAAATGTATAAACAACAAACTTTCATTTCTGATAAACAATTTCCCTTCCAAACTCAGAGCAATGTTTTCACTAATAATAGAGAAGGTAAAAACTGGCAAACACAGGTTTTGTGACTTTAAAAGAGTTGGCCAAAGCATTTTTTTTGGTCATACTTACTGTATATTGTGGGTCACAGGAGTGCATAGCTCCCAACTGTCCCTGATTTCGAGGGACTGTCCCTGATTTGCAACAATGTCCCTCTGTCCCTCTTTCCTCATCATTTGTCCCTCTTTTTGGTCTGATCCATATAGTTGTATATAAAATGCACTTTTAATCTTTCAAAAAGTGTTTCCCCTGTGCTAAACTTTTCATCCAATTTCTTAATTGCTACATTTGTAAATTACAAAAACCAATATAAAGGAATAATAGTAGTAAAAAAAAAAAAAAAGCATATACATATAATCCTCCTTTAAGGGGGTATGGCAGGGGGTGCGTGTCCTATGCCTACATACATTTGCTAATAGGTGTCCCTCGTTCCCATCTCAAAAAGTTGGGAGGTATGGGAGTGCATTTTCTTTTGCTCTCCTGTGACCCAGAATCAGCCGACAGCAGGCTAAGGCCTGCTATCAGCTGACATCACAGAGCCGCTTCAGAATCTGGAAGGAGCCCAACCATATTGTCAGGATTCACCCAGCTGCCTAGTTGACAGCTGATCCCGGTTCTCAGGGAGCCTGAGCCAGCTACACCCACCCCTCCTTTTATTTTTTTTGGTGAGGGCTCCTCATTCTGACTTTACCTGCAAACGAGCATGCAGGAGGTTCAGACTTCACAGCTTTCACAGCTTTATGCGTGTACCCATGCCTAGGTAGCTAAGCCTCCACCTTTAAGAACATGACACCAGTAGCAGATCGTATACTTCTGTCCTCCGAGGTTTACTTTAAGATTAGCTGGATCTTTACATATATTTAGGGTACACCCCCCCCCCCGGTGCAGTGGGGCTGCCTCGGGCGACTATTCCAATGCAGTCCCACCACATACTTACTGCAACAAAAGGCCAAATGCCTTGCCTCTGGTGTGGCCATTTTACACCACTGAATTTGGGTTGTGTGCTGGCAATATGCACTGATAAAAATACTGCATGCAGTACCTTTTTTCCAGCACAGTGCAGTCATTGCACACCGAGAAAAAGGGGAGGATGGCAGAACCGAGAAAAAGGGGAGGATGGCAGAAGAGAAAGAAAGAAACAAACAAACAAAGAGGGACGTCAAAAGATAAAGAACGGATGAAAGAAAGAAAGAAAGAAAGAGGGACGACAGAAGAGAAAGAAAGAAAGAAAGATGACAGAAGAGAAAGAAAGAAAGAAAGAGAGAGAGGAAGAAAGAAAGAAAGAAAGAAAGAAAGAGGGATAGCAGAAGAGAAGAAAAGAAAGAAAAAAAGAAAGAAAGAAAAAAAGAGGGATGTCAGAATAGAAAAAAAGAAAGAAAGAAAGAGGGATGTCAGAAGAGAAAAAAAGAAAGAAAGAAAGATAGAAAGAAAGAAAAAAAAGAGGGATGACGGAAGAGAAAGAAAAAGAAAGAAAGAAAGAAAGAAAGAGGGATGTCAGAAGAGAAAAAAAAGAAAGAAAGAAAGATAGAAAGAAAGAAAAAAAGAGGGATGACAGAAGAGAAAGAAAAAGAAAGAAAGAAAGAAAGAAAGAATGAAAGGAAGAAAGAGGGATGTCAGAAGAGAAAAAAAAGAAAGAAAGAAAGAAAAAAAGAGGGATGGCAGAAGAGAAAGAAAGAAAGAAAGAAAGAAAGAAAGAAAGAAAGAAAGAAAGAAAAAAAAGGGGATGGCAGAAGAGAAAGAAAGAAAGAAAGAAAGAAAAAAAGGGGATGGCAGAAGAGAAAGAAAGAGAAAGAAAGAAAAAAAGAGGGATGTCAGAAGAGAAACAAAGAAAGAAAGAAAGAGAAAGAAAGAAAGAAAGAAAGAAAGAAAGAAAGAAAGAAAGAAAGAAGAAAAAAGAGGGACAGCAGGAGAGAAAGAAAGAAAGGAAACACACAGAAAATTAGGACAGAGAGAAAGAAAAAAAAGATTGGGTAGAAAGAGAGAGTGAAGTTAAGAGAAAAGGAAAAAGAGTGGAGAGATAGAAAGAAAAAAAGAAGAAAGCAGAAAGTAAAAAGAACAAAAAAAAAGCGAAGGAAAAAGAAAGAAAGAAAGTAAAAGAAAAAAAGAAAGAAAGAAAAACAGAAAAAAGACATGATAAAAAGAGAGATGAAAGCTAAAGGAAGTAAAGAGGGTTAAGGACCTTCCAGCAGAGGTGGTGAGTCGATGAAGTAAATAAATATATTTAAACATTCTGGATATGAAGATAGGCCAGAGTCAGACACAAAGAGGCCAGACACGATGGACCACTGGATCTTTTTCTGCCGTCACTCTTATCGTTTCTCTTCCAGTTGTTGTCTATATACTGTACATGGATGATTTGGTTATTTTACATGCTGATATCCTGAAAGAAAGATCTTTCCTCCAGCACATCCCATGGTGACAGGTGAGTGACAAGGACCAGAGAATGAGAGTCAGTTCCAAGAGGCTTTATAATGGGATTTTCCTCAATGGGCGTGTGACGGACAGGCTTCTCCCTACCCCAAGCTAAAGGTAATAGAAATTGTACCATGCCTCCCCTTCACACATCTCACATCACAGAGACATCTTATCCCGATGTCACTCTTCTGTGATGTCTCACATTAGGTTTTATTGGGATCTTGTTTTGTTTTACTTTTCCTATTTTATATAATTTCCTGAGACTCAGAGATGAAGACAGAATTCCTTTCATGGCAGATTTCAAAAACATTTCCTAGTCGCTGCCCCTGTGAGACCCACTGAGTGTCCTCTCTACATAGAAAAAAAGTCACATCTTTTATATTTTCCTTATATTTCACATTGGGTAGACTGCCATATGTTGGGTAGGCTCCTGGTGCCCAACCTGTGGTCTGAGGAACCTTTGGTTCTTACTGTTAGCGTCAGTACCAGTAGTTGAGGCATTAATATGAATAGGTATAGAAATGAAGTGGCAGTGGTCTCTTTCAGTCACATTCAGATCTCCGTGTAGCATGTTCTCGGTCCCAGACATTCTCCTGTATGTCCATAGGCTCTGACAATCTTCTGTAGCATTCCATGCATGGACAATTATGTGCCACCTCTAGGGGATATTAGGGGCCCTACTTGTGGACCCCTTTTATACATAAACTTGACTACCACTGAGTTAAAGGAATGGCAAATTTCACATAGTTACGTTGGATCAGTGAAAGCATGTATGTACCTGTGGGATCACCATGGAAGCTGAAAATCCCTGTAGTAGTAGGGACCGCTACTCCTATGATTGTCGCTAGTTTCCGGGTCTGGTGCCAAGCGGCCACCATGCGGCATACTAAACAAAGGCCATCCACTTGATACAGGTGCCATTCAGAGAACGCTTTGCATTTTCTCAATTAAGGTAAATTGTTCTTTGTGTGGAACAGGTGGCATCACTGTCTCACCTCTCCACCTGGTCCAATCAGAGAGTGCTTTGTATTCATTGAGAAAATGCAAAGTGTTGCCTGCATGGCACCACTGTGGCAGGGTAGCTGCTTGGCAGGGGACCCAGAAGCCAGAGGCAACCAAGCTGGACCAATGTATGTAAATAAAAACCTGGAATTTATCTTCAAGCAGAGAGAGAAATAAGCTCTTGTTACAGGGTGTTAGGCCCCTCAAGGCTATAGTCCAACTCCTTGAATTCTAGGCACCCAGTCTGTCAACCATTCTTCCTGGTCATGGGTTATATAAGAACAGGTGGGTAGGAATGGAGAGGATTGAGAGGCATAGAGTGCAATCCATGGAGTGAGAGGATAGGATCTCTCCTTTCCCAATGGTCCCTAAATCGTGCTACCTCATGAGTCCTGAGAACCTTCTTAGGAGGAGCTACCTACTAGGTATCTGGGAAAAAGTCAGATAGATGTTCACCCTACCACTAAGAACTAATTAAAGGATGAGTACAATCAAAGCTCATTTGGCCATAATTCTCCTGTGGATCAGAGAAGTGCAGTTCGTGTTGCACTCCTGTGACCTGTTTTCAGCAGACAGCGGGCTGAAATCCACTGATGTCACAGAGCCCAGGCTCAGGGAAGATCGCGACAATGGAGTCAGAATCCGCCCACATGCCTGGACCGCCACCCGGCTCAGCCTCTCAGCAAGCTGCTGAAAGGCTGAGTCAGTCGGTCCTGCCCCCTCCACAACCCAGCACTTCAGTTTGTGTGGGGGGGGCAGAGCAGACAGCGGTTACTCACAGTCACCAGCTATCTGCTCAGGGAGCTGTGTGAACTTGGTTCTCTGTGTGTTAGAGGCGCCGGGGGACAGATGCAGCATCGGATCCACCTAGGTAAGTGTGAATCTTAAAAAAAAACAACCTACCCATCTCTTTTAAGCACTGGATCACATTCAAAGAGTGATGTCTTGTACCATGTTGTGTCAGGATCTGAACCTGCGACCTCTGCTGTGTCTCTCTGGTGGTGACTCTTCTTGCTGAGTCACCACATCTCCCTGTATGATCTCTTAAGACAACCTTGCCTTGTTTCTCTTGTACCTTGAACTCTTTGCTCCTCCTGTGAACTTCCTATTTAAGCCATGTCTCTGTACTTCCTGTTTGCCAGATTAGTGTGCTCCTAGAGCCAATATTTCGTTCTTGTCACTCCTGATGCATAACTCATAACTTTTTGAGATGGGAATGAGGGACACCTATTAGCAAATACATGTAGGCATAGGACACACCCTCTGCCACGCCCCCTTGAAGTAGAATTATACATAAAAAAATAAGTTAAACTCCCAAGTGCTTATTTTTTTACAACTACTATTCCTTTATACTGGGTTTTGACATTTACAAATGAAGCAATTTAGAATTTGGATGAAAGGTTTAGCTCTGGGAAACACTTTTTGAAAGCTAAAAAGTGCATTTAAGGGACAAATGAGGGACGGACATTGCTTCAAATCAGGGACAGTCCCTCAAAATCAGGGACGAGTTGGGAGCTATGCTGCTGCCGCCTGTATCTCCGCGACCACTCGTTACCAACCTTTGGCTTGCTCCTCAACAACGCTTCTGCCTGATCCCAACCTGCAACCACTTGTTACTGGCCTTTGACTTGTTTACTGACAACACTTGAGCCTGATCCCTGGCCATGACACCTTGAATGGAATGTTTTGCTACTTAGTTGGAGCAATATGATTATTTTGGTATTTTTCTCTTCATTTACTATTGTTGGGAGTAAAGCTTGAGTTATTTGAGTTCTGAACCCAGCTGGACATTCTTCTTACTGTGCTGGGATGAGGAAGAGTGACGTGTTCAATACTGGTGTGGGGATGATTGGTACAGCAAGGGCAGAGAAGCCTGGTGCCTGCTCTGTCCTTGCAAAGAGTAAAAGCGAGTGCTAAATCATATTTATAAGCTATGCCTGGGTTAATTGGAGTCAAGAGGATCACTGAAGTGTATGAAGGGGGACTGAAAGAAATAGCTTGCTTCTAAGGAAGGATTCTTCCAACTGACCACAAAAATAAGGGGAATTCTACCCCACCGACCATTCAATGAGCTGTAGGTATAGTAATTATTAGCAGATTGGAAAGTTATTTCAAGGAATCCTCCTTGTTAAAAAGTTGAGAAAAATAAAAACATGCATCAATGGAAGAAGCGCTAGACCAAAGGATAAAAGAGTAAAAATTAATTTATTGGTTTACTAAAAAGCATACTAAAATTATTAAAAAACAGCCAACATGTTTCGGGAGGGTCAGAAAATCAATAGTTTCATCAGGGCTTATATTAATTGCTCATGAAGATACCGCTGTCCAGTAACTCTCCCAATCCAGCGTTTAGCTTCCCTGCACATATAGCAGTAGAGAGGTTCCCACCCACCAGCTGAATAATAAGGTCAGCAGCAGCTCACCCTGGCGGTTGACACAGTCTCACCCGAGGTGTGACGTCTAAGCTCTAACTAGTATTCACTTGAGCTCCCGATGGTGGAGATGGGTTTTGCCGTGTGTTAGTACCGGGTTACGGTCCTCAAGATTGTTCCACCGGAAGTGAGCAAGCCGAGATCCAGTAGCAAATATAGCAGGTAGGGGTCATGCAGAAATGTAGTCAGTAAACAAGCCAAAGGTCGGGAACAAGTGGTAGCAGGTTGGGATTAAGCAGAAGCTCGGTCAAGGAACAAGACAAAGGTCAATAGCGAGTGGTAGCCAAGATATGGATGACAACAGGAGTGACAAGAGCGAGATATTGGTTGGAGGGAGCACAATATTCTGCCAAACAGATGTCACAAATTTGTGACTTAAATAGGAGGTTCATGGGAGGAGCAAGGAGTTCAAGGTTCAGAAGAAACAAGACAGAAGGCAGGATTGTCCAATGGATCAGAAAGGGCTGTCCAGCATTTTAGGTGGCTCAGCAAAAACAGACACCTCCAGACACAGCAGAGGTCGTAGGTTTAGACCCGGGTCCTGACACTTGCTTGGGTGGCCCTGTCTGCTGTGAAAATGAAAGTCATTGAAAAAGTTGGCGAAAGCTGCTCCCTAGAGAGACAGTCTGTGTGATGGAGTATTTCCTAGTTGCAACCACTTGCAACTGAGTAGAGCCCTGAAGTCCCAGGTAGCATTACTGCCTGCCATGACCCTATTTGAAAAAAATGAGCAGCAGGCCTTCCATTTTGTTACATTCCTGTTTGCCATTTTAAGTTATCTGGTACCAGCAATAGGTTTTATTTGGGGTAAACTGGCAGCCACTTTATTAGGTACACCTTGCTAGTACGGGGTTTGATCCCCTTTTGCCCTCATTCTTCATGGCATAGATTCAACAAGGTGTTTGAAACTGTCAGGGTCGTTACCTGGTTGGTCGCGGTGCTGCCCGTGTTGGTGCGCGCCGATGTCCTGCGGTGCGTGCTGGGGTGCGTGTTCCTGTGCGTGCGGTGTTGCGCGCCCCTGTGGGCGCTGGTGCGCGTCGGTGTGTGCCCTCACGTGCCCCTGCTGGCGCTGGTGCGCGTCAGCGCGCTGTGGTGGGCACTTCGGGTACCGCTGGTGTGTCTGCCGGCGTTCGGGGGCGCGCGCGTGTGCGCGGTGCTTGGCGCCAAACGGCCTATTTAGGTCTGCCACTGACATCTCCCAGGTGCTGCCTGATCAACAGCTTCTCGGTTCCTGTCCCGTTGTTCGTATCCTGTGTTCCTGTTGCTTATCTCCTGACGACCCGGCTTTCCTTTGACACCGCTGACCTCTGCCTGCATCTGACCTCGGCCTGTTTGACCTCTCTTCTGCCTGCTCCTTCTGTGCCTCTGCTGCCCGCCTGTTGCCGTACCCTGCCTGCACCCGGACTTGCCTGCTCTGCTCCTGTTCTGTACCCAGTTTGCCTGTGTCCTATCTACACACCTGCTGCCGGAAGCTTCCTGCAAGTTCCTGCTCCTGGAGCCATATCACAGGCTCTCTTACCACTCCGCACTCTCAGCCACCTGTCTGCTCTATCAGGGGTTGTAAGTCGGACACGTACGGGAGACCACCCTCTGCCCAAGCGGACTCATCGGTTCGGTAAGTGCCAGCCTGACAGTATCAGGCAGCCATGACTGAGTCCGGGCAGGGGGCCTCCCCTATGGATGAGTTATGCAGACATTTGGCCGGTCTGACCCAAGCCGTGAAGAGTCTCCAGGATGGCTACTCAAGGTTGGAGGAGCAAGTCCAAGCCTTGTCCTCCTCATCTAACCCTCAAGGAACCTCCCCCACCGGTCTTTCATCTGCACCCTCCGTAGTGATGCTTCCTCCAGAGCCAAGGGTACCTACACCCGAGAGGTTTTCCGGCGATCGCACCAAGTATCGTGCGTTTCGCAACTCCTGTGAACTGTACTTCGCACTGCAGCCCCGGACATTCTCTCTAGAGGCAACCAAGGTGGGCTTTGTGATATCCCTGTTGTCTGGCCTCAAACCTGGGCCCATCGTTTACTGGAGCAGAAATCTGGAACCCTGGATAGCCTTGACAACTTCTTCTTGGCCATGTCTCAGCTCTACGAGGACCCTCAGTTGACTGCAACCGCAGAAGCCGCACTACACTCTCTCCAACAAGGTCGCAGAGCGGCCGAGGACTATGCAGTGGAGTTTCGCCGTTGGAGCTCCGACACGGATTGGAATGACGCCGCCTTGCGTCACCAATTCCGGATGGGACTTTCTGACCCCCTTAAGGATGAGTTGGCACGGGTAGGAATACCACAAACCCTGGATGAGTTAGTCAACCTCTCCATTCAGATTGACCGCCGGTTAAGGGAACGCCGGTCGGAGAGGTCCTCCAGCCACTTCCGTCCCACCTGGGTGCTCCCCAAGGTTCCCAGTTCTGCTGGTCAGTTCTCGTCTACCTCTTCTGCTCCCGCTCTGGAAGCTCCGGAACCAATGCAGCTCGGGTTACTCCGGCCCTCGTTGACCCCTGAAGAAAAGCAGCGCAGACGTACCCTTAACTTATGTCTCTACTGTGGTGAACCTGGGCATTATGTCAGGGCTTGCCCCAACAAGACACGTAAGTGTGTTTCCTCTTCCTTCACGTGTGCCTCTGTTCTACGAAAACCCAGTTCTCACCTTGCCCTTCTCCTCACTTTGCAGCTTCCAGGAGGGAGTTTTCCAGTGTCAGCCATCATTGACTCCGGAGCATGCAGCTGCTTTATCGATCTGACCTTCGCTGCCAACCATCACATCTCGCTCATACCCAAGGCTCAGGGGCTTGCTGTACATCTAGCCGATGGCTCCGCCCTTAGTTCCGGTCCCGTCACTCAAGAGACTGTTCCTCTGCTGGCTACTATGGGCACCTGTCACCAGGAGCACCTGCGTCTGGATGCCATCTCCTCCCCCTTGTTTCCAATTATCCTGGGGATACCCTGGTTGCAGGCCCACAATCCAAGCATTAACTGGGCCACAGGAGAAATCAAGTTTCTTTCCGATTACTGTCAACAACACTGCTTGGCCCGACCGACATGCAACTCCTCTCAACTTCTCTGTTTGGATGTCGATCCAAAATTGCTTCAGACCGTTCCGGAACCCTACAAGGACTTTGTGGATGTTTTTAGCAAAAAAGGCGCAGATATTCTTCCCCCCCACAGGCCTTATGACTGCCCTATTGAACTGTTACCAGGTACCGAAGTCCCCTTTGGGAGAATTTTTCCATTAACGGAACAGGAGTTAGGCACGCTGAAGGAGTATATTGACGAAAACCTAAAGAAAGGGTTTATCCGTCCGTCTACTTCCCCTGCCGGTGCTGGCATTTTTTTCGTCGAAAAAAAGGACCATTCCTTACGTCCATGCATTGACTATCGGGAATTGAATAAGATAACTGTCAAAAACCGTTACCCTTTACCCCTAGTACCCGAGTTGTTCCAGAGGCTGGGGTCTGCAGTCATCTTTTCGAAATTGGATCTTCGCGGAGCTTACAATTTAATCCGTATCCGAGAAGGAGACGAGTGGAAGACAGCGTTTCGTACTCGTTTTGGGCACTACGAGTACCTTGTCATGCCCTTCGGGCTGTGTAATGCACCCGCAACCTTTCAACATTTTGTCAACGACATCTTTCGCGACTACCTGGATCTATACGTAATTGCATACCTGGATGATATCCTAATCTTTTCCTCATCCTTGGAAGACCATCGTAGACATGTCCGTAGTGTGCTAGCTCGTCTCAGGGTACACGGGCTCTACGCGAAACTCGAAAAATGCGAGTTTGAACGCCAGTCCATCCAATTCCTGGGCCTGGTTATATCTGTGGAGGGCATCAAGATGGACCCCCAAAAAGTATCTGCCATCCTGGACTGGCCTGCACCTGAGGACCGGAAGGGCGTACAACGTTTCGTCGGTTTTTCCAACTTCTACCGGAAATTTATCAGGGGTTTCTCTGCGATTATTGCTCCCATCACCGAACTGACCAGGCAGGGTACCCGATTCTCTTGGACCCCTGAGGCACAGCTGGCCTTCGAAAAACTTAAGATGCTGTTCACCTCTGCCTCTATTCTAAAACATCCGGACCCAGCCTTACCCTTCGTTCTGGAAGTGGATGCCTCGGAAATCGCTGTGGGGGCGGTGTTATCCCAACGGCAGGGTGCCAAGGCCCTTCTTTTCCCGGTGGCGTTCTTTTCTCGCAAACTGTCATCATCCGAAAGGAACTATGATGTTGGGGACCGAGAACTTCTGGCCATTAAGGCGGCTCTGGAGGAGTGGCGTTACTTATTGGAAGGTGCTGCACATCCCATCCTGGTTTACACCGACCACAAAAACCTGGAATATTTGAGAACTGCCAAAAGACTTAGACCACGGCAAGCCAGATGGGCTCTTTTTTTTTCCCGGTTTCAATTTCATATCACCTATAGACCTGGTTCTAAGAATGTCAAGCCGGATGCCCTGTCACGTATGTTTTCTATCCCTGAAGAGACTCGGCCTCCTGATACTATTCTCCCTTCTGGGAACTTCTTGCTCCTCCAAGGGGACCTTATCTCCCGGATCAGACAGGCTTCTGTTGGAATGCCCCCGAGCCCCGAGGTCAGCTGTAGTGAGGGGTTGTTCTGGCATAAAGGCAAGATTGTGGTCCCTGAAGCCTTGAAGGTAAACGTGTTGGAACTCTGCCACGATCATAAGATGGCCGGACACTTTGGTACCCGGAAGACTGCCGAACTGATTCAGCGCACCTTTTGGTGGCCTCAACTTCTTAAGGACTGCAAGGACTATGTGGACTCGTGCAGCACTTGCTCCCGAAATAAAAACAGCCGGACGCGGGCTTGGGGCCTACTGAAACCTTTACCTGTCCCTGAGAGACCGTGGAAAATGATCTCGATGGACTTTATCGTGGAACTCCCCCTTTCCGAGGGGTTCTCCACTATCTTTGTTGTCGTAGATAGGCTGTCCAAGATGGCCCATTTCCTCCCGATGAGGGGCACTCCCTCGGCTATGGAGACGGCCAAGATCTTTGTCAAAGAAGTTGTAAGGCTGCATGGGATCCCGGCAAGTATTGTTTCCGACCGAGGCGCCCAATTCACCTCGAGGTTTTGGAGAGCGCTCTGCGGGTCTCTTGAAATTGAACTGGCCTTTTCCTCCGCTTATCACCCCCAGACAAACGGACAAACGGAGAGAACCAATCAGTCCCTGGAGCAGTACATCCGCTGTTTTTCTTCTTTCTCGCAGGATGACTGGGTCTCGCTACTACCCATGGCGGAGTTTGCTTATAACAACTCCTTGCACTCCGCCATCAACCAGACACCGTTCTTTGCCAATTACGGCTTCCACCCAGCCTTCTTGCCCAGCTCAGTCCCAGAATGCCTTGTTCCGGCAGTTTCCGAGACATTGGACTTCTTTTCTAAAAACAACCAACTCCTAAAGGAAACCATGGCCCGGTCCCAGGAATGCTATAAACGGGCGTTTGACAAAAGGAGACGGGGAGAACTCGTTCTGGCTCCCGGCAGCCAAGTATGGTTATCTACAGTCAACCTTAAGATGGCCTGTCCTTCCAAGAAGTTAGGCCCTAAATTCATGGGCCCCTTTTCTGTAAAAAGGAAGATAAACGAAGTGGCATATGAACTTAACCTGCCTGACTCTTTTAGAGTGCACCCGGTCTTTCACGTGACCTTACTGAAGCCCGTTACCCCAAATCCCTTTGCTGACCGCACCACCGACCCACCCGAACCTGTTATAGTGAACAATGAAGAGGAGTTTGAGGTTGAAGCAATCCTTGATTGCAGGAAGAGGGGTAATGTAACCCAGTACCTCATCAAGTGGAAGGGTTATGGACCTGAGGACAACTCCTGGGAACCCGAGGACAATCTACATGCTCAGGAACTTTTGCGGGCCTTCAAGAACCGTCAGGTTTCCAGATCGGCTCACCTGGGCAGCCGGAGTCTGCCCTTAGGGAGGGGGCACTGTCAGGGTCGTTACCTGGTTGGTCGCGGTGCTGCCCGTGTTGGTGCGCGCCGATGTCCTGCGGTGCGTGCTGGGGTGCGTGTTCCTGTGCGTGCGGTGTTGCGCGCCCCTGTGGGCGCTGGTGCGCGTCGGTGTGTGCCCTCACGTGCCCCTGCTGGCGCTGGTGCGCGTCAGCGCGCTGTGGTGGGCACTTCGGGTACCGCTGGTGTGTCTGCCGGCGTTCGGGGGCGCGCGCGTGTGCGCGGTGCTTGGCGCCAAACGGCCTATTTAGGTCTGCCACTGACATCTCCCAGGTGCTGCCTGATCAACAGCTTCTCGGTTCCTGTCCCGTTGTTCGTATCCTGTGTTCCTGTTGCTTATCTCCAGACGACACGGCTTTCCTTTGACACCGCTGACCTCTGCCTGCATCTGACCTCGGCCTGTTTGACCTCTCTTCTGCCTGCTCCTTCTGTGCCTCTGCTGCCCGCCTGTTGCCGTACCCTGCCTGCACCCGGACTTGCCTGCTCTGCTCCTGTTCTGTACCCAGTTTGCCTGTGTCCTATCTACACACCTGCTGCCGGAAGCTTCCTGCAAGTTCCTGCTCCTGGAGCCATATCACAGGCTCTCTTACCACTCCGCACTCTCAGCCACCTGTCTGCTCTATCAGGGGTTGTAAGTCGGATACGTACGGGAGACCACCCTCTGCCCAAGCGGACTCATCGGTTCGGTAAGTGCCAGCCTGACAGAAACATTCCTCAGAGATTTTGGTCCATAGTGAGATGATAGCAGTTGATGCAGATTTTTCTGGGTGCACATCCATGATTCCAATCTGGTGACATCTGGTGAGTGTGGAGGCCATTGGAGGACAGGGACCTCATTGTCCAGTGGTGAGATGATTGGAGCTTTGTGACATGGGGCATTATCCTGCTGGAAGGAGCCATCAGAAGATGGGGACACTGTAGTCATAAAGGGATGGACATGGTCACCAACAATACTCAGGTACGTTGTGGTGTATAAACCATGCTCAATTAGTACTAAGGGGCCCAAAGTGTGCCAAGTTCCCCCACACCATTACACCCCCACCACCAGCCTGAACTGTTGATACAAGGCAGGATGGATCCATGCAGCAAATTCTGACCCGACCATCTGAATGTCGCAGCTAAAATCCAGACTCATCAGACCAGGCAAAGTTTTTGCAATCTTCTATTGTCCAATGTTGGTGATCCTGTACCAATTGTAGCCTCAGTTTCCTGTTCTTAGCTGACAGGAGTGGCACCCGGTGTAATCTCTTGCTGCTGCAGCCCATCTGCTTTAAGGTTTGATGTGTTATGCGTTCAGAGATGGTATTCTGCATACCTTGGATGTAACCAGAGGTTATTTGAGTTATGCCGCGTACACACGACCGGACTTTGCGACGGACTAGGTCCGACGGTCTTCCCGACGGACTTTTGGTGGAGGTCCGGCGGACTTTCTGAACGAAGCGGACTTGGCCACACACGACTGGACTAAGTCCGTTCGACAATCCGTTAGTTTTGAACGTGATGGCGTAAATGGGACTAAACAAGGAAGTTCAATAGTCAGTAGCCAATAGCTGCCCTTGCGTTGTATTTGGTCCGTCGGACCAGCACACAGACGAACCGTTTTCCCGATTTTTAGTCCGTCGGACTTGAGTCCGTTGGATAGATTTGAAACATGTTTTATTTCTAGGTCCGTCTGACTTTTGGGGAAAAAAAGTCCGCTGGAGCCCACACAGGATCGAATAGTCTGACGGATTCTGGTCCGCCAGACCAAGTCTGCCGGAAAGTCTGATCGCATGTACGCGGTATTACTGTTGCCTTTCTATCATCTGGAACCAGTCTGCCCATTCTCCTCTGACCTCTGACATCAACAGGGACTTTTCCTCCACACTACTGCCGCTCACTGGATATTTTCTCTTTTTCCCCACCATTCTCTGTAAACCAGAGAGATGGTTGTGCGTGAAAAATCCCAAAAATACTCACACCAGCCCGTCTGGTACCAACAACCACACCACGTTCAAAGTCACTTCAATCCCCTTTCTTCCCCCATTCTGATGCTCGGTTTCAACTTCAGAAAGTCGTCTTTACCACGTCCTAGATGCCTAACTGCATTGAGTTGCTGCCATGTGATTGGCTGATTAGCAATTTGAGCAATTGTATCTAATAAAGTGGGCGGTGAGTGTACTTTTGTATTCAGAGGAATGCTCAGCAGGTACGGGTTACATAGGAGAACCCGGACAATAAATTCATGTTGTGATATTCTCTATAATAAATAACAGAAGTATTATGAAGTGCCTATGAAGTATTGTATATATACGGCATGTATAAAACGCGTAAACGTATTGACAGATTTATGTCTGAAATTAAGGTTTGTAATTTGTTTTAAAAGATTTTTTATTTTTTTTGCCTGAGCAGTTGGGGCGAACGTGTGCGCGGGATGGGCGGCACGCTGCGAGGAGAGACACGGAGCAGCTCATAAAATGCTTGTTTGTGTCTCGCTTATTCCTGGGCTAATTGGAAGGTGAGCGCGTTTTACTTTGTTAGGTGAAATACAACTGGCATTTATGGAGGTTATAAAGCTTTTCTTTTCCCTGCTGAGAGGACCCTGCAGGCAGAGAGAAGCACTTTACATAATTGCCATTTTTACCGGATTGGGTTGTGTATTTCTCATGAACCTGGCGCTGACGGGTTACTAGAAATGAGCCGCGCTGGCGGTCAGGGGCCTCGGTGGGGGGGGGGGGAGGGGGCGGGGTGCTGTTTTGGCTTTTGTAGGCACCTTTTTACAGAACGTCCTAAAAAGAAATTAATTTATTATTGGTATTATTCTGGCAAGAAGATAAAATAGGCTTAGTAACTTCCGCACCATCCGTAAAACATTACAGGAAAGTCGTGCTGAAATCAATACTGGGGCGATCGCTGACCAACCATCTACTAATTAGATCTCTTCAATAATTTCAGAGTCGGTGTTTATAGCACCTATCAGTCCTGCCTCCGGAGGCCTCAATTATTTTTGTCCTTCAGAACTACACTGGACGAAAAGTCTTTACTATCCTACACATCCTGTTCCCTCTCACACCTTCGCCCCCCACCCTACTGTGTGACCCATCGGCTGCTATGCCAATACAGCATTCCTGCACAGTTGTAGTGACGTAGTGGCTGGCACGGCATGCAATGTTGTGGTTCCATCTGCCGGCACAACTAGAAGTGATGGAAACTGAAGATTCTTCAGCCAGTAAAGCCCTACAAAAAAACGGAGGTCAGTGGTACCAGAAATGGTCAAAAATGTTGGGTCCTCTGGAGCCCAAGGTAAAGATGTTCAAGTGGAACCGCTTCCTGAGCTAAGACACCTACGCCCCCACCCTACTGTGTGCCGTGACGACCCATCGGCCGCTATGCCACTACTGCATTCCTGCACAGTTGTAGTGACGTAGTGGCTGGCACGGCATGCGATTTTGTGGTTCCATCTGCCGGCACAACTAGAAGTGATGGACACTGAAGATTCTTTGGCCAGTAAAGCCCTACAAAAAAAACGGAGGTCAGTGGTACCAGAAATGGTCAAAAATGTTGGGTCCTCTGGAGCCCAAGGTAAAGATGTTCAAGTGGAACCGCTTCCTGAGCTAAGACACCTACGCCCCCACCCTACTGTGTGCCATGACGACCCATCGGGCGCTATGCCACTACTGCATTCCTGCAAAGTTGTAGTGACGTAGTGGCTGGCACGGCATGCAATGTTGTGGTTCCATCTGCCGGCACAGCTAGAGGTGATGGACACTGAAGACTCTTCGGCCAGTAAAGCCCTACAAAAAACGGAGGTCAGTGGTATCAGAAATGGTCAAAAATGTTGGGACCTCTGGAGCCCAAGGTAAAGATGTTCAAATGGAACCGTTCCTGAGCTAAGACGGGTGGAGCATGCATGTCTTAATGCAGGGCCTATCTTTAACGCAGGGCAAAAGGGGCAGTCATTGTTTTGGGGCCCAAAGAAGCTGTCCCTTGAGCCCACACTTCCCAAAAATAGCTGATATGTGGATTCGGGAGGGCCTATTAAAATGTTTGCCCAGGGTCCAATCAGTATTAAAGATGGCCCTTTCTATACGCCCAGTGGATTGGCCATCACAACATCCATAAATGACAGGCACGGTTTGACAGGCCTAGGGTTATCACCGTTTGGTCAAAGGACAACTGAGAAGGCACTCCTAGAAGTAACAGACACTAAAGATTCTTCAGCAAGTGAAACCCTACAAGAGAGTAAAGGATAGGGGTCACCAGAACCAGAAATATTATTATTAATAGATTTTCTGGCACCCAAGGTGAAGATGTTAGGGCAGCCATTCTCAGACAGGGTTCCGTGGAATTCCTCCAGAGGTTGCTAGGGGTTCTTTGAGCTGTGAACCACCTATTTGATGATGCCTACAGAGTTCGAGGTTCAGCACCACTCAGCAAAGCCAGCAGCTAGACACCAAATATCTTTTTTTAACTGTCTTTAAGGGTGCCATTCTGGGCACCACTTTAAGGGGACATTCTTCATATTAATCACCAATATAAGGGACATTGTTCCTATTGAGCCCTGATGAATTGGTTTTAGGAAGGGTTCCTCGAGACATAACAATTATTTTTGGGGTTCCTCTAGGGCTAAAAGGGTCGAGAAAGCCTGTGTTAGAGTGCACCTCCCTCCTGAGCCAAGACAGATGGAGATGTATGTCTTTACTTACGGTGGCAGGGCATGCACAACATACATAAATGATAGGCACTGTCTGACAGGCCTAGGGTTGTCACTGTTTGGTCAAAGAACGGGTGAACGAAAAAGGAAGGCACGCCTAGAAGTGACAGACACTAAAGTTTCTTCAACCAATACAGCCCAACAAGAAAGCAAAGAATGCTAGACAGCTCCCTGCCTGATTCCTTGGACAACCTTGCTTTGTGTCTTGTTTCTGGTGAACCTTGAACCCTTCACTCCTCCCATGAACTTCCTAATTTAAAGCGGGGTTCCACCCTAAAGTGGAACCTCCGCTGATCGGAACCCTCCCCCCCTCCGGTGTCACAATTGGCACCTTTCAGGGGGGAGGGGGGTGGAGATACCTGTCAAAGACAGGTATTTACACCCACTTCCGGGCATAGACTCCCGTGGGAGTCTACGCCATTTCCTGTCCTGCCGCGCTGTCTGCTGGGACACACGGGTCCCAGTGACAGCGCGGAGCATTCCTATTGGGCTGAGCGACTCGCGCATGCGCAGTAGGGAACCGGGAAGTGAAGCCGATTCGCTTCACTTCCTGATTCCCTCTCCTAGAATGGTGACGGCAGCAGCCGAGGGCCGAGCGATCGATCGGCCTCGGCTGCCGGCATCGCTGGAACCCGGGACAGGTGAGTGTCCATTTATTAAAAGTCAGCAGCTGTAGTATTTATAGCTGCTGGCTTTTAATATTTTTTTTTTTTTTGGTGGAATCCCTCTTTAAGCCACGTCTCTGCACCTTCTGTTTGCCAGATTATCGTGCTCTCTCCAGCCAATATCTTGCTCCTTATTTTCCTGCTGCCGTCCGTATCCTTACAGCCATTTGTTACTGAATTTTGGCTTGTTACTCAACTACGCTTTTGCTTGATCCCAACCTCCAACCCCTTTTTACCAACCTTTGGCTTCTTTACTGACCACTCTTCTGCTTGACCCCTACCTGATCCACCTTCTACCAGACCCCGGCTTGCTCACCTACTGGTAAGGTAATCCTCCCGAGGACAGAGTCCTGGCACTAGCATGCAGTGAAACCCATCTCCATCATCAGGAGGTCTGGTGAAGACCGGTTAGTGGTTTAGACCCCGCACCTCGGGTGAGCCTGTGGCACCTGCTAGGCTGATCTGCTTATGTACTTATCCTGCTGGTTGGTGTGAACCTCTCTACTGCTATAGCTACTGATCTCCGAGTGTGAACCTTGACTATGGCGGTAAGCTCCTCTGGGAAGGGACTAATGGATCAATATATAGTATACCGAGTCATCAGTCCCTCCCCAGAGGAGCTCCTCTGTCACAGACCCAGTTTTACTGAGAATAATATTAAAACTTGACATTTTCTGTGGTCCTGTCCAACCTCAGTTGCTGATTCCATGGAAGTCTGTTTTAGAAGTCAGGTTGTATTTTATATTTAGTAGCCTTTTAATTGCTGCCATTAGACCGCGAGGCTTCCCGTCTGCTCTCTTGCATGTTGCCGGATGTGACACACGTGGTTTTAATGATCAAACGCCGTGGTGCAGATAAGAATGAAATTGTATCATAATTCACCATGAAGTCATCTCTGTAGCCATCTTGTCGGGATGTGGAAGTCTTTCATGTGGATTGGATGTCAAACAAGGAGCCAGAGACCTCCATCGTCGGCCAGCTCCCAGGGAGGCATTGTTCTCGGAGTGGAGCAGAAACCTGAAAACTGTGATTGTAAGTGAATGCTCCACTGTGAATTGTAAAATCATGTAACCAGTATATCTTTTCATATTTTAGAGATTTAGAGTAGGAAATGGTTAAAATTTTGATTTTTTTTTGGGGGGGGGGGGGGGGGGGACCACAAGGAGAGGAAATTTTAGGGGAAGAATATTTGTGCTGGGATGGGGGCAGGTTTGAAGTGGGGAGACGAGATTTGTACTAAAAGGGGAGAAGCTTTAGGGGAAAAATATTTGTGCTGGCATGGGGATGGGGGTTAAAGTGGGGAGATGAGATTTGTACTAGGAGGGGAAATTTTAGGGGAAGAATATTTGTGCTGGGACGGGGGGGGGGGGGGGGTTTGAAGTAGGGAGACGAGATTTGTATTAGGAGGGGAAATTTTAGGGGAAGAATATTTGTGCTGGGATGGGGAGGTTTGAAGTAGGGAGACTAGATTTGTATTAGGAGGGGAAATTTTAGGGGAAAAATATTTGTGCTGGGATGGGGACGGGGGTGTTAAAGTGGGTAGATGAGATTTGTACTAGGAGGGGAAATTTAGGTGAAGAATATTTGTGCTGGGACGGGGGAGGGGTTTGAAGTGGGGAGACGAGATTTGTACTGGAAGGGGGGGAATTTAAGGGGAAAATATTTGTGCTGGGATGGCGACGGGGACGGGGGGGGGGTTAAAGTGGGGAGATGAGATTTGTACTAGGAGGGGAAATTTTAGGGAAAAAATTGTTGTGCTGGGACGGGGACGGGGGTTTAAAGTGGGGAGACAAGATTTGTACTAGGAGGGGAAATTTTAGGTGAAGAATATTTGTGCTGAAACGGGGGGGGGGGGGGTTGAAGTGGGGAGATGAGATTTGTACTAGGAAGGGAAATTTTAGGGGAAGAGGATTTGTGCTAGGAGCGGTGAATTGTTTTTTTTTGGGGGGGGGGGGGCATTTGACCTGGGGGAATTTGGGGCATTGGGGGGGGGGGGCAATGATTTGTTCTAAGAGGGGGGCTTTCAGTACTGGGAAAAGGGGGAAATTTATGCTTAGAGGGTAAGCATGCAGATTAGTGCTCAGTGTTTTTGTGGAGGGGGATTTTGTTGATACATAATGCCCGTAATAGGAGGGGTGATTTTTTTTTTGGGGGGGGGCGTTTGAGCTGGGGGAATTTGGGGCATGGGGGGGCAAAGATTTGTACTGGGAGGAGGGGGAATTTATGCTTAGAGGGTAAGCATGCAGATTAGTGCTCAGAGGAGGGGGGGGGGGATTTTGTTGACACATAATGCCCATACATCCTGGGGGGGGGGGGCAGTTTGGCGTGTTCACCCTGGACTCTGCATGACCTTGCCCCCTGCACTGGGTCAGAGGTGGCCACATGGGCATTTTTGGAATAAACCTCAGAATGATGAGCCCCTGGGTTGAACCCTGACCGCTCCCACGAATGCTAATCAAGTTTATTTTCAAACCTAATTTGCTGACCTACGGGCCCCCCGGAGTTATCAATCACCCCAGCTGCGAGCCCCCCCCCCCCCCGATTGTAAACTACTCCCCCCCCTCCCCCGTCCACCTCGAATTGGCATTAGCACCTGTTGAAAGTGTGAATTTCTGCCGAATGGAAAAGGCCGATCGCCTGGAAGAGCTGATTGGCGCTTAGGAGACGTAATTTATAGAGTGACAAAAGCTGGGCTGAGGTCATTTGTTTGGCGGGGAGAGCGGAGGTGGGCCACTAGCGCGCCGGGAAGACGGTATCCAGAATCCCCCCAGTAAGCGCTCCTGGGCAAACACGGGGCTCCGGCCCCCGCGACACACAAAGCTCCCGTTATGTGTTTACCATGTGAACGGGCTGAACGGCGCTCTCTTACACGCCACGAGATTCTGCACAACTTCATGTCAAATAGTAAAAAAAAAAAAAAAAAAAGAGAAAAAACTTTTTGCAGCTGTATAACATTAGTGACCGCGGCGGGCTTTCCAGTGACAGGCGTTAGTGCGCCACTCCGCACGATTTACAATGTCGCTTTCTGCGGGTGCCGAAAATCACTGGAAAAAGAAACCTAAAAAAAAAATGACCTCATGGAAGGATGAAGAATCGCTTTTTTTTTTTTTTTTGTGTTCTTCATATTTTTATCATTACCTAACAAGACTTTACTTGTTGGGCCGCAGTGCGGAGCCGGGTGGGTGGGGGGGGGGGGGGGGCGCTAGATCGCCATCGCACCTCACACTTCTGAAGGTAAATGTAAACCCAAACTGGGTGGGATTTAGTTTGCTAAAGTACTGCGTGTCATAAACTATTTCCATGTGTTTTTTTTTTTTTTTTACTTTTCTATATCTTTTGTTGCATTATGGAGAGGTCACCAAACTTTGGCCCGGGGGCCGGATGTTGCCATTGCTTAATTTTTTCTGGCCCATGGAGCACTATTTTATTCACTGACACCAATGATGGGGCACTATTCCTCCCACTAATACCAATGATGGGGCACTATTTCTCCCACTGATACCAATGATGGGGCTCTATTCCTCCCACTGATACCAATGATGGGGCACTATTTATTTTATTCACTGACACCAATGATGGAGCACTATTTTATTCACTGACACCAATGATGGGGCACTATTCCTCCCACTGACACCAATTATGGTGCACTATTCCTCCCACTGACACCAATGATGGGGCACTATTCCTCCCACTAATACCAATGATGGGGCACTATTCCTCCCACTGATACCAATGATGGGGCACTATTTTATTCACTGACACCAATGATGGAGCACTATTTTATTCACTGACACCAATGATGGGGCACTATTCCTCCCACTGACACCAATTATGGTGCACTATTCCTCCCACTGACACCAATTATGGGGCACTATTCCTCCCACTGACACCAATGATGGGGCACTATTCCTCCCACTGATACCAATGATGGGGCACTATTCTTCCCACTGACACCAATGATGGGGCACTATTCCTCCTACTGACACCAATGATGGGGCACTATTCCTCCCACTGACACCAACGATGGGGCACTATTCCTCCCACTGATACCAATGATGCGGCACTATTCCTCCCACTGACACCAATGATGGGGCACTATTCCTCCTACTGACACCAATGATGGGGCACTATTCCTCCCACTGACACCAACGATGGGGCACTATTCCTCCCACTGACACCAACGATGGGGCACTATTCCTCCCACTGACACCAACGATGGGGCACTATTCCTCCCACTGACACCAATGATGGGGCACTATTCCTCCCACTGACACCAATGATGGGGCACTATTCCTCCTACTAACACCAATGATGGGGCACTATTCCTCCCACTGACACCAATGATGGGGCACTATTCCTCCCACTGATACTAATGATGGGTCACTATCCTCCCACTGACACCAACAATGGGGCACTATTTCCTCCCACTGACACCAATGATGGGGCACTATTCCTCCAAATGACACCAATTATGGACACTATTTTTTACTCCCACTGATGTTGGGACATTTTGTACTCCCGATGGCTACAGTCCGACCCCTTAAAGTCTGAAGGACAGTAGATTTGCCTTCATTATAAAGTTTGGTGACCCCTGCATTATAGCACAGCTGATCACCTGCAGCCCCTTTTCAGCCACTTCCTGTGTACATGCATTAGCTACATATGAATATCTCCTAAACCAGGCATGTCCAAAGTGCGCCCTTGGGCCATTCGCGGCCTGTGGTTCGGTTTTATACGGTCCCACTGGTAATTTAGATATCTATATATATCTTGTGTGGCCCCCAAAAAATCCCAGAGCGCTGTGCGGCACTCAAGGATTTGTTGAGGGGGGGGGCACAAAAGATATATACCGTATGTATCGTTCCTGGGAGGGGGACGGGATGAATGCCATCAGATCACATACAGTGAGAATCTCCTGTTTACTCGGCGGCCTCTGTAATAGGAAGTCCGGTCTCCTGGGCTGGCATTGGACGACTGTTCTGTCTATCATAGGAGGCGGGACTTTGTATTAAAGAGGCCACAGTGTAAACAGGAGATTCTCCTGTATGTGATCTGTTGGCGCTCGTCCCCCCCCCCCCCCCCATCCCCTCCCTGTCCCCCCCGAGGCTGCAGATGGGCATCGATCAGGCTGCATTCATGCCAATAGTGAGGCTGCACTGATGGGCACTGACCCTTATTTTGCTTCATAGTTACATAGTAGGTGAGGCTAAAAAAGACACAAGTCCAACCTATGTGTGTGATTATATGCCAGTGTTACATTGTATATCCCTGTATGTTGTGGTCGTTCAGGTGCTTATCTAATAGTTTTTTGAAACTATCGATGCTCCCCACTGAGACCACCGCCTGTGGAAGGGAATTCCACATCCTTGACGCTCTTACAGTAAAGAACCCTCTACGTCGTTTAAGCTAAAACCTCTTTTCTTCTAATTTTTAATTAGTGGCCACGTGTCTTGTTATACTCCCTTCTGCAGAAAAGTTTTCTGCCTATTGTGGGGTCACCAGTCCGGTATTTATATATTGTGGGGTCACCAGTCCGGTATTTATATATTGTGGGGTCACCAGTCCGGTATTTGTATAATGAAATCATATCCCCTCTCAAGCGTCTCTTCTCCAGAGAGTATAAGTTCAGAGCTCACAACCTTTCCTCATAACTAATATCCTCCAGACCAGGGGCGGATCCAGAGCCTAGTCTCGGGCGGGGCACTGCCAGAAAATTTTGCAGGCAATTTGTCGGGGCAATGGCCGGTGTTGGCACTTCAATCATCACAGCGCCATGGTTGTTATGGTGTCAGGATGATTGAAGAGCATTATTTATATTATTACATTGTAATATAAAATTAAATAGTTCAGCTCACCATAATACAGAATCAGTGGGAGCCCTGTGCGTGTCACTTGCCACGTCACCTGCCGCCAGATGCAGCGTGTCACTTGCCCCCGTTGGCTGTCGCCAAATGCAGATTGTCACTTGCCACATCCCCTGCCACCAGATGTGGATTGTCACTTGCCAACGTCGCCTGCCACAATATGCAGATTGTCACAAAATGATGTTGCATTGCGCCCATCTTGGTACACCCCCACTTGTCTGCAGTGAGCCTAGAGTTAGAAGTCGGCAAGCGGACATCTTTATACACCCACCGGAGTCTTACTTTTCACAGTTATTTTTAACAGTAAACTATTTAGTGAAATATAAGTTGAGTTTACTTTTAAAAATACCTGTGAAAAGCAAGACTCTGGTGGGTGTATAAAGATGTCCGCTTGCCAACTTCTGACACTAGGCTTACTGTGGATGAGTGCAGGAGTACCAAGATGGCTGCGACGCAACGTCCCTTCAGTCACATATTCAGATGGGCTGCGTCTTCCTGACAACACCGGCCTGCTTGCTCAGTCACACGCCAGCCCGCCGGCATGATTGCCCGTCTGCTCGCTCACCCACCAGCCTGTTCAGTCACCCACCGGCTCACCCGCTCATTATTTTCTCGGGGAGCAATTGCCCCGTTCCCCCCCCCGGATCCGCCCCTGCTCCAGACCCTTTATCAGCTTTGCTGCCCTTCTTTGTACTCGCTCCATTTCCAGTACATCCTTTCTGAGGACTGGTGCCCAGAACTGGACAGCATACTCCAGGTGCGGCCGGACCAGAGTCTTGTAGAGCGGGGGAATTATCGTTTTATCTCTGGAGTTGATCCCCTTTTTAATGGCAATATCTGTTTGCTTTGTTAGAAGCAGCTTGGCATTGCATGCCATTGCTGAGCCTATCATGTACTAGGACCCCAGATCCTTTTCCATTCTAGATCCCCCAGAGGTTCTCCCCCCAGTCTATAGATTGCGTTCATATTTTGGTTGGTTTAGCACAGAGTGGCCCCGATCTTCCACTTCTCGGGTCCCTCCGCAGCGCTCCTGGCTCCTCCTCTTCTCAAATGTTGCCCTTCTTTGTACTCGCTCCATTTCCAGTACATCCTTCCTGAGGACTGGTGCCCAGAACTGGACAGCATACTCCAGGTGCAGCCGGACCAGAGTCTTGTAGAGCGGGGGAATTATCGTTTTTATCTCTGGAGTTGATCCCCTTTTTAATGCCAATACTGGACACAGAGAAACAAACAGCTATTTTCTTAGTAGTTGATCCCCCAAATTCCCAGATTTATATTTAAACGAGGAAAACGGAATCATTTCTAAATGTAACGCTCTAAAACAACAAGGTAGATTAGGGCGAGGTGGCGTCTATAGACACCTCAACATATAATTTCGGAGTGAATCGTTTTCCCAGTAAACCCAGACCAATGTTTTCACTAATGGAGGGAAAAAGCGCAAACGGGGGGCGTTGCGGGTTCATTAAAATGCTTTATCGCATCTCACAAAAGACGCGGCAGCGCTATAAATTAATGGTTATTTATCGCATTTAAATATGACTCTCGGTGACAGTCGATGGATAGCCGGAGTTTGGGAGGGAATCTTTCATCATAGAGCGCGCACGGAATGTCTGAATTATCTGTAATTAATCAAAATATCTCAGAAATACTGATGGATGCGGCGGTGGCGGACGCCTTCCCAGACTGGAAGAGGACCTGTCCACGTTTGGAGCAACAATCAACAACAAAGTAGAAGTAGAAGTAGATGTAAACCCGACCGGATGTTGTTTCGTTTGCCGTGTGCTCTGTGCACCATAAATCATTCTCATTGGTTTCAATAGGCGTTTTTTATTTTTTTTCATCCTTTGTTGCATTTGAGTGCTGCTGCTCTCCTGCAGCCTTTCTTCCTGTCTATGCACACGCTCCAGAGCAGGGTGGGTTCCTGGCGGTGACAGCGGTGGACCATGTTTGCAAAATGCGGAGTCTCCATCAGAACCTTGTGTGACAACTCAGTAGCTCAATTGGGAGACAGGGACAGAGTGTTGTCACCCTATAATAGCTTAGTTAAAGTATCGTGTGAAAACAGAAGCTCAAGAGAGGGGACTACCCCAGAAGGTACCCTGATGCCCCGTACACACGAGAGGGATTAAGTCTGACAGACCTCCAAAGGAGTTCCGCCGGAGTTCCGCCGGAGTTCCGACGGAGTTCTGGCGGACTTTTCGACCGAACGGACTTGACCACACACCATCACACCAAACTCCGACGGAGTCGAACGTGATGACGTACGACTGGATTCGACGTAGGAAGTTCCTAGACAGTAGCCAATAGCTGCCCTAGCGTCGGTTTTAGTCCGTCGGAGTAGCACACACACGAGTGGATTTTTCAAAGGGGACCGGGTCCGGCGGAGTTCCGTCGGGGAAAATTTAAAGCATGCTTCATTTCTAAAGTCCGTCAGACTTTAGCTTCGCTAAAGTCCGTTGCAGCCCACACACGATCGGATAGTCCGCCGGACTCAGTCCGTCGGAGTTTGGATGTCGAAAAGTCCGCTCGTGTGTACGGGGCATTAGAGCATAGAGGACAATGAGGACTATTATGGTACCAATATATAGTATACAAAAATCCTTAAAGTGGTTGTAAACCCTTACAACACACTTTGACCTACAGGTAAGCCTAGATTAAGGCTTAGCTGTAGGTCCAAGAAATATCTCCTAAACCGTGCCGAAAGACAGGCACCGCTTGTGCTGTAGACAGTGGCGCACTGGCTCATTGAGCGCGCCGCCGTCAACGGCGATATGCCACGCGTGGCGGCTCCCGTGCGCATGCATGGGAGTGACGTCATCGCGGCTGCGCCGAATTACAGCGGCAGAGCAGCTAGACCCACCGAGAAGATGGATGCGCCGGACTACAGGGGACAGCGTTGACTTCGCTGGCTCCTGTGTCAGGTAAGTGACACATAACGGACTACTATGTGATGCGATGCGATGCGATGCGATGCATAGTAGTCCATTATGCTTTACCTTTGCAGGGAATGAAAGAGGAAGTAAACTCATCAGGGTTTACTTCCTCTTTAAAATTTCATTTAAATTTATTAAATAAAGTTAAAAAACAGAAACAATTAAACAATTCGACAGAGACATATTGATAATAATCAATCTGTATATTTGTAGTAGAGTTTTACAACCATTACTGGAAACCCCATAGGAGGTTTTTTTTTACATTGATGTAGAGTGAACGTGTAGCTCGACCGGTTTTCACGTCTAAAAGCCGCTTCCTCAGGAGGCGTCACCTACAGTATCTAAGCCCTTGTACACACGGTCGGAACATTCCGACGGGAAAATGTCCGATCGGACCGTGTTGTCGGATAATCTGATTGTGTGTGGGCCCTGTCGGAAATATCCGACCGACAAAGTTTTACAGCTGGGCTATAAATTTTCCGACAACATGATCCGATGGGACTTTGTCCTATCGTTTGTAGAGAATTTCCGATCGGGACAAAGTGCCACGGCATGCACAGATTCAAATTCCTAGACCAAAAGCTATTGGCTACTAGCCTGAACAGT